>NW_025316682.1:0-333500 GCF_910594005.1 Cervus elaphus | reverse complement strand
CTGCAGTGACTTGAATGCAGGCTCGTCTTGCATCTCCCAAGACGAAAGGATGTCTGAATCCCCTGTGGAGACCCCAGAGAAAGACCTAGTTCCCCACCTCATCGCGACCGGAGGCCTCACATCCTTTGAAAACTACAAAGGTATGCGGAGATCAGTGCCTCCAAAGGAGACGATGCCTGACTCCTCGTGAAACTTGATAGGAGTCCCAGGATTCCTGTGGCACGTGGAAAGGGAACCTTGGTCTCCGGCCTCAGCTGGAGAGGCGTCCCAATTGCCCTGCCAAGCCTCAAGGAGAATCCCGAGTTGTCCCTCGCAACTAGGCAGGAGTCCTGACGTCGCTGAAGAAACACGTGTGTGGAAGGGCCATCCCCGTCGTAACTCGAGAATATACCCCAGGTTCCCGCCGCAACTCGAGAAAAACCATGAGACTTCCCCCTCGCCGCGAGATGAGGCCCGATTCCCCTGCACTGCGTGCAGAGCAATTCCGTGTTGCACATCACACATGAAAGGAGCCTTGATTTCCTTGATGGCACTCCAGAGAAACCCCAAGAACACGGTTTCAAGGCTAGAGGGATCCTGAGGTCACTGTAGCAACACGAAAGAGCTCCGTGGACCAAAAATTAACTCGAGATGAGAGGTTAGTCCCTGGCTTCGACTCCAGAGGAATACCACCTTACCACAAGCACCTCAAGAGGAGGCTTCTCTGAGCTCTCTGTATGTGAGAGGAACCCTGAGTTTGCGGCCTCAAGTGGAATGGACACCGCGATGCCCTGGCTCGAAATAAGGCCGGATATCCCTGCAGTGACTTGAATGCAGGCTCGTCTTGCATCGCCCAAGACGAAAGGATGTCTGAATCCCCTGTGGAGACCACAGAGAATGACCTAGTTCCCCACCTCATCGCGACCGGAGGCTTCACGTCCTTTGAAAACTCCAGAGGTATGCAGAGATCAGTGCCTCCAAAGGAGACGATGCCTGACTCCTCGTGAAACTTGATAGGAGTCCCAGGATTCCTGTGGCACGTGGAAAGGGACACTTGGTCTCCCACCTCAGCTGGAGAGGCGTCCCAATTGCCCTGCCAAGCCTCGAGGAGAATCCCGAGTTGTCCCTCGCAACTAGGCAGGAGTCCTGACGTCGCTGAACAAACACGTGGGTGGAAGGGCCATCCCCGTCGTAACTCGAGAATATACCCCAGGTTCCCGCCGCAACTCGAGAAAAACCATGAGACTTCCCCCTCGCCGCGAGATGAGGCCCGATTCCCCTGCACTGCGTGCAGAGCAATTCCGTGTTGCACATCACACATGAAAGGAGCCTTGATTTCCTTGATGGCACTCCAGAGAAACCCCAAGAACACTGTTTCAAGGCTAGAGGGATCCTGAGGTCACTGTAGCAACACGAAAGAGCTCCGTGGACCAAAAATCAACTCGAGATGAGAGGTTAGTCCCTGGCTTCGACTCCAGAGGAATACCACCTTACCACAAGCACCTCAAGAGGAGGCTTCTCTCAGCTCTAGGTATGTGAGAGGGACCCTGAGTTTGCGGCCTCAAGTGGAATGGACACCGCGATGCCCTGGCTCGAAATGAGGCCGGATATCCCTGCAGTGACTTGAATGCAGGCTCGTCTTGCATCTCCCAAGACGAAAGGATGTCTGAATCCCCTGTGGAGACCACAGAGAATGACCTAGTTCCCCACCTCATCGCGACCGGAGGCCTCACATCCTTTGAAAACTCCAGAGGTACGCGGAGATCAGTGCCTCCAAAGGAGACGATGCCTGACTCCTCGTGAAACTTGATAGGAGTCCCAGGATTCCTGTGGCACGTGGAAAGGGACTCTTGGTTTCCCACCTCACCTGGAGAGGCGTCCCAATTGCCCTGCCAAGCCTCGAGGAGAATCCCGAGTTGTCCCTCGCAACTAGGCAGGAGTCCTGATGTCGCTGAACAAACACGTGGGTGGCAGGGCCATCCCCGTCGTAACTCGAGAATATACCCCAGGTTCCCGCCGCAACTCGAGAAAAACCATGAGACTTCCCCCTCGCCGCGAGATGAGGCCCGATTCCCCTGCACTGCGTGCAGAGCAATTCCGTGTTGCACATTACACATGAAAGGAGCCTTGATTTCCTTGATGGCACTCCAGAGAAACCCCAAGAACACTGTTTCAAGGCTAGAGGGATCCTGAGGTCACTGTAGCAACACGAAAGAGCTCCGTGGACCAAAAATCAACTCGAGATGAGAGGTTAGTCCCTGGCTTGGACTCCAGAGGAATACCACCTTACCACAAGCACCTCAAGAGGAGGCTTCTCTCAGCTCTATGTATGTGAGAGGGACCCTGAGTTTGCGGCCTCAAGTGGAATGGACACCGCGATGCCCTGGCTCGAAATAAGGCCGGATATCCCTGCAGTGACTTGAATGCAGGCTCGTCTTGCATCTCCCAAGACGAAAGGATGTCTGAATCCCCTGTGGAGACCACAGAGAATGACCTAGTTCCCCACCTCATCGCGACCGGAGGCCTCACGTCCTTTGAAAACTCCAGAGGTATGCGGAGATCAGTGCCTCCAAAGGAGACGATGCCTGACTCCTCGTGAAACTTGATAGGAGTCCCAGGATTCCTGTGGCACGTGGAAAGGGACACTTGGTCTCCCACCTCAGCTGGAGAGGCGTCCCAATTGCCCTGCCAAGCCTCGAGGAGAATCCCGAGTTGTCCCTCGCAACTAGGCAGGAGTCCTGACGTCGCTGAACAAACACGTGGGTGGAAGGGCCATCCCCGTCGTAACTCGAGAATATACCCCAGGTTCCCGCCGCAACTCGAGAAAAACCATGAGACTTCCCCCTCGCCGCGAGATGAGGCCCGATTCCCCTGCACTGCGTGCAGAGCAATTCCGTGTTGCACATCACACATGAAAGGAGCCTTGATTTCCTTGATGGCACTCCAGAGAAACCCCAAGAACACTGTTTCAAGGCTAGAGGGATCCTGAGGTCACTGTAGCAACACGAAAGAGCTCCGTGGACCAAAAATCAACTCGAGATGAGAGGTTAGTCCCTGGCTTCGACTCCAGAGGAATACCACCTTACCACAAGCACCTCAAGAGGAGGCTTCTCTCAGCTCTAGGTATGTGAGAGGGACCCAGAGTTTGCGGCCTCAAGTGGAATGGACACCGCGATGCCCTGGATCGAAATGAGGCCGGATATCCCTGCAGTGACTTGAATGCAGGCTCGTCTTGCATCTCCCAAGACGAAAGGATGTCTGAATCCCCTGTGGAGACCACAGAGAATGACCTAGTTCCCCACCTCATCGCGACCGGAGGCCTCACATCCTTTGAAAACTCCAGAGGTACGCGGAGATCAGTGCCTCCAAAGGAGACGATGCCTGACTCCTCGTGAAACTTGATAGGAGTCCCAGGATTCCTGTGGCACGTGGAAAGGGACACTTGGTCTCCCACCTCAGCTGGAGAGGCGTCCCAATTGCCCTGCCAAGCCTCGAGGAGAATCCCGAGTTGTCCCTCGCAACTAGGCAGGAGTCCTGATGTCGCTGAACAAACACGTGGGTGGCAGGGCCATCCCCGTCGTAACTCGAGAATATACCCCAGGTTCCCGCCGCAACTCGAGAAAAACCATGAGACTTCCCCCTCGCCGCGAGATGAGGCCCGATTCCCCTGCACTGCGTGCAGAGCAATTCCGTGTTGCACATCACACATGAAAGGAGCCTTGATTTCCTTGATGGCACTCCAGAGAAACCCCAAGAACACTGTTTCAAGGCTAGAGGGATCCTGAGGTCACTGTAGCAACACGAAAGAGCTCCGTGGACCAAAAATCAACTCGAAATGAGAGGTTAGTCCCTGGCTTCGACTCCAGAGCAATACCACCTTACCACAAGCACCTCAAGAGGAGGCTTCTCTCAGCTCTAGCTATGTGAGAGGGACCCTGAGTTTGCGGCCTCAAGTGAATGGACACCGCGATGCCCTGGCTCGAAATAAGGCCGGATATCCCTGCAGTGACTTGAATGCAGGCTCGTCTTGCATCTCCCAAGACGAAAGGATGTCTGAATCCCCTGTGGAGACCACAGAGAATGACCTTGTTCCCCACCTCATCGCGACCGGAGGCCTCACATCCTTTGAAAACTCCAGAGGTACGCGGAGATCAGTGCCTCCAAAGGAGACGATGCCTGACTCCTCGTGAAACTTGATAGGAGTCACAGGATTCCTGTGGCACGTGGAAAGGGACCCTTGGTCTCCGGCCTCAGCTGGAGAGGCGTCGCAATTGCCCTGCCAAGCCTCGAGGAGAATCCCGAGTTGTCCCTCGCAACTAGGCAGGAGTCCTGACGTCGCTGAACAAACACGTGGGTGGAAGGGCCATCCCCGTCGTAACTCGAGAATATACCCCAGGTTCCCGCCGCAACTCGAGAAAAACCATGAGACTTCCCCCTCGCAGCGAGATGAGGCGCGATTCCCCTGCACTGCGTGCAGAGCAATTCCGTGTTGCACATCACACATGAAAGGAGCCTTGATTTCCTTCATGGCACTCCAGAGAAACCCCAAGAACACTGTTTCAAGGCTAGAGGGATCCTGAGGTCACTGTAGCAACACGAAAGAGCTCCGTGGACCAAAAATCAACTCAAGATGAGAGGTTAGTCCCTGGCTTCGACTCCAGAGGAATACCACCTTACCACAAGCACCTCAAGAGGAGGCTTCTCTCAGCTCTAGCTATGTGAGAGGGACCCTGAGTTTGCGGCCTCAAGTGGAATGGAGACCGCGATGCCCTGACTCGAAATAAGGCCGGATATCCCTGCAGTGACTTGAATGCAGGCTCGTCTTGCATCTCCCAAGACGAAAGGATGTCTGAATCCCCTGTGGAGACCACAGAGAATGACCTAGTTCCCCACCTCATCGCGACCGGAGGCCTCACATCCTTTGAAAACTCCAGAGGTACGCGGAGATCAGTGCCTCCAAAGGAGACGATGCCTGACTCCTCGTGAAACTTGATAGGAGTCCCAGGATTCCTGTGGCACGTGGAAAGGGACACTTGGTCTCCCACCTCAGCTGGAGAGGCGTCCCAATTGCCCTGCCAAGCCTCGAGGTGAATCCCGAGTTGTCCCTCGCAACTAGGCAGGAGTCCTGACGTCGCTGAACAAACACGTGGGTGGAAGGGCCATCCCCGTCGTAACTCGAGAATATACCCCAGGTTCCCGCCGCAACTCGAGAAAAACCATGAGACTTCCCCCTCGCCACGAGATGAGGCCCGATTCCCCTGCACTGTGTGCAGAGCAATTCCGTGTTGCACATCACACATGAAAGGAGCCTTGATTTCCTTGATGGCACTCCAGAGAAACCCCAAGAACACTGTTTCAAGGCTAGAGGGATCCTGAGGTCACTGTAGCAACACGAAAGAGCTCCGTGGACCAAAAATCAACTCGAGATGAGAGGTTAGTCCCTGGCTTCGACTCCAGAGGAATACCACCTTACCACAAGCACCTCAAGAGGAGGCTTCTCTCAGCTCTATGTATGTGAGAGGGACCCTGAGTTTGCGGCCTCAAGTGGAATGGACACCGCGATGCCCTGACTCGAAATAAGGCCGGATATCCCTGCAGTGACTTGAATGCAGGCTCGTCTTGCATCTCCCAAGACGAAAGGATGACTGAATCCCCTGTGGAGACCACAGAGAAAGACCTAGTTCCCCACCTCATCGCGACCGGAGGCCTCACATCCTTTGAAAACTACAAAGGTACGCGGAGATCAGTGCCTCCAAAGGAGACGATGCCTGACTCCTCGTGAAACTTGATAGGAGTCCCAGGATTCCTGTGGCACGTGGAAAGGGACCCTTGGTCTCCGGCCTCAGCTGGAGAGGCGTCCCAATTGCCCTGCCAAGCCTCGAGGAGAATCCCGACTTGTCCCTCGCAACTAGGCAGGAGTCCTGACGTCGCTGAACAAACACGTGGTTGGAAGGGCCATCCCCGTCGTAACTCGAGAATATACCCCAGGTTCCCGCCGCAACTCGAGAAAAACCATGAGACTTCCCCCTCGCCGCGAGATGAGGCCCGATTCCACTGCACTGCGTGCAAAGCAATTCCGTGTTGCACATCACACATGAAAGGAGCCTTGATTTCCTTGATGGCAGTCCAGAGAAACCCCAAGAACACTGTTTCAAGGCTAGAGGGATCCTGAGGTCACTGTAGCAACACGAAAGAGCTTCGTGGACCAAAAATCAACTCGAGATGAGAGGTTAGTCCCTGGCTTCGACTCCAGAGGAATACCACCTTACCACAAGCACCTCAAGAGGAGGCTTCTCTCAGCTCTAGCTATGTGAGAGGGACCCTGAGTTTGCGGCCTCAAGTGGAATGGACACCGCGATGCCCTGGCTCGAAATAAGGCAGGGTATCCCTGCAGTGACTTGAATGCAGGCTCGTCTTGCATCTCCCAAGACGAAAGGATGTCTGAATCCCCTGTGGAGACCCCAGAGAAAGACCTAGTTCCCCACCTCATCGCGACCGGAGGCCTCACATCCTTTGAAAACTACAAAGGTATGCGGAGATCAGTGCCTCCAAAGGAGACGATGCCTGACTCCTCGTGAAACTTGATAGGAGTCCCAGGATTCCTGTGGCACGTGGAAAGGGAACCTTGGTCTCCGGCCTCAGCTGGAGAGGCGTCCCAATTGCCCTGCCAAGCCTCAAGGAGAATCCCGAGTTGTCCCTCGCAACTAGGCAGGAGTCCTGACGTCGCTGAAGAAACACGTGTGTGGAAGGGCCATCCCCGTCGTAACTCGAGAATATACCCCAGGTTCCCGCCGCAACTCGAGAAAAACCATGAGACTTCCCCCTCGCCGCGAGATGAGGCCCGATTCCCCTGCACTGCGTGCAGAGCAATTCCGTGTTGCACATCACACATGAAAGGAGCCTTGATTTCCTTGATGGCACTCCAGAGAAACCCCAAGAACACGGTTTCAAGGCTAGAGGGATCCTGAGGTCACTGTAGCAACACGAAAGAGCTCCGTGGACCAAAAATTAACTCGAGATGAGAGGTTAGTCCCTGGCTTCGACTCCAGAGGAATACCACCTTACCACAAGCACCTCAAGAGGAGGCTTCTCTGAGCTCTCGGTATGTGAGAGGAACCCTGAGTTTGCGGCCTCAAGTGGAATGGACACCGCGATGCCCTGGCTCGAAATAAGGCCGGATATCCCTGCAGTGACTTGAATGCAGGCTCGTCTTGCATCGCCCAAGACGAAAGGATGTCTGAATCCCCTGTGGAGACCACAGAGAATGACCTAGTTCCCCACCTCATCGCGACCGGAGGCTTCACGTCCTTTGAAAACTCCAGAGGTATGCAGAGATCAGTGCCTCCAAAGGAGACGATGCCTGACTCCTCGTGAAACTTGATAGGAGTCCCAGGATTCCTGTGGCACGTGGAAAGGGACACTTGGTCTCCCACCTCAGCTGGAGAGGCGTCCCAATTGCCCTGCCAAGCCTCGAGGAGAATCCCGAGTTGTCCCTCGCAACTAGGCAGGAGTCCTGACGTCGCTGAACAAACACGTGGGTGGAAGGGCCATCCCCGTCGTAACTCGAGAATATACCCCAGGTTCCCGCCGCAACTCGAGAAAAACCATGAGACTTCCCCCTCGCCGCGAGATGAGGCCCGATTCCCCTGCACTGCGTGCAGAGCAATTCCGTGTTGCACATCACACATGAAAGGAGCCTTGATTTCCTTGATGGCACTCCAGAGAAACCCCAAGAACACTGTTTCAAGGCTAGAGGGATCCTGAGGTCACTGTAGCAACACGAAAGAGCTCCGTGGACCAAAAATCAACTCGAGATGAGAGGTTAGTCCCTGGCTTCGACTCCAGAGGAATACCACCTTACCACAAGCACCTCAAGAGGAGGCTTCTCTCAGCTCTAGGTATGTGAGAGGGACCCTGAGTTTGCGGCCTCAAGTGGAATGGACACCGCGATGCCCTGGCTTGAAATGAGGCCGGATATCCCTGCAGTGACTTGAATGCAGGCTCGTCTTGCATCTCCCAAGACGAAAGGATGTCTGAATCCCCTGTGGAGACCACAGAGAATGACCTAGTTCCCCACCTCATCGCGACCGGAGGCCTCACATCCTTTGAAAACTCCAGAGGTACGCGGAGATCAGTGCCTCCAAAGGAGACGATGCCTGACTCCTCGTGAAACTTGATAGGAGTCCCAGGATTCCTGTGGCACGTGGAAAGGGACTCTTGGTTTCCCACCTCACCTGGAGAGGCGTTCCAATTGCCCTGCCAAGCCTCGAGGAGAATCCCGAGTTGTCCCTCGCAACTAGGCAGGAGTCCTGATGTCGCTGAACAAACACGTGGGTGGCAGGGCCATCCCCGTCGTAACTCGAGAATATACCCCAGGTTCCCGCCGCAACTCGAGAAAAACCATGAGACTTCCCCCTCGCCGCGAGATGAGGCCCGATTCCCCTGCACTGCGTGCAGAGCAATTCCGTGTTGCACATTACACATGAAAGGAGCCTTGATTTCCTTGATGGCACTCCAGAGAAACCCCAAGAACACTGTTTCAAGGCTAGAGGGATCCTGAGGTCACTGTAGCAACACGAAAGAGCTCCGTGGACCAAAAATCAACTCGAGATGAGAGGTTAGTCCCTGGCTTGGACTCCAGAGGAATACCACCTTACCACAAGCACCTCAAGAGGAGGCTTCTCTCAGCTCTATGTATGTGAGAGGGACCCTGAGTTTGCGGCCTCAAGTGGAATGGACACCGCGATGCCCTGGCTCGAAATAAGGCCGGATATCCCTGCAGTGACTTGAATGCAGGCTCGTCTTGCATCTCCCAAGACGAAAGGATGTCTGAATCCCCTGTGGAGACCACAGAGAATGACCTAGTTCCCCACCTCATCGCGACCGGAGGCCTCACGTCCTTTGAAAACTCCAGAGGTATGCGGAGATCAGTGCCTCCAAAGGAGACGATGCCTGACTCCTCGTGAAACTTGATAGGAGTCCCAGGATTCCTGTGGCACGTGGAAAGGGACACTTGGTCTCCCACCTCAGCTGGAGAGGCGTCCCAATTGCCCTGCCAAGCCTCGAGGAGAATCCCGAGTTGTCCCTCGCAACTAGGCAGGAGTCCTGACGTCGCTGAACAAACACGTGGGTGGAAGGGCCATCCCCGTCGTAACTCGAGAATATACCCCAGGTTCCCGCCGCAACTCGAGAAAAACCATGAGACTTCCCCCTCGCCGCGAGATGAGGCCCGATTCCCCTGCACTGCGTGCAGAGCAATTCCGTGTTGCACATCACACATGAAAGGAGCCTTGATTTCCTTGATGGCACTCCAGAGAAACCCCAAGAACACTGTTTCAAGGCTAGAGGGATCCTGAGGTCACTGTAGCAACACGAAAGAGCTCCGTGGACCAAAAATCAACTCGAGATGAGAGGTTAGTCCCTGGCTTCGACTCCAGAGGAATACCACCTTACCACAAGCACCTCAAGAGGAGGCTTCTCTCAGCTCTAGGTATGTGAGAGGGACCCAGAGTTTGCGGCCTCAAGTGGAATGGACACCGCGATGCCCTGGATCGAAATGAGGCCGGATATCCCTGCAGTGACTTGAATGCAGGCTCGTCTTGCATCTCCCAAGACGAAAGGATGTCTGAATCCCCTGTGGAGACCACAGAGAATGACCTAGTTCCCTACCTCATCGCGACCGGAGGCCTCACATCCTTTGAAAACTCCAGAGGTACGCGGAGATCAGTGCCTCCAAAGGAGACGATGCCTGACTCCTCGTGAAACTTGATAGGAGTCCCAGGATTCCTGTGGCACGTGGAAAGGGACACTTGGTCTCCCACCTCAGCTGGAGAGGCGTCCCAATTGCCCTGCCAAGCCTCGAGGAGAATCCCGAGTTGTCCCTCGCAACTAGGCAGGAGTCCTGATGTCGCTGAACAAACACGTGGGTGGCAGGGCCATCCCCGTCGTAACTCGAGAATATACCCCAGGTTCCCGCCGCAACTCGAGAAAAACCATGAGACTTCCCCCTCGCCGCGAGATGAGGCCCGATTCCCCTGCACTGCGTGCAGAGCAATTCCGTGTTGCACATCACACATGAAAGGAGCCTTGATTTCCTTGATGGCACTCCAGAGAAACCCCAAGAACACTGTTTCAAGGCTAGAGGGATCCTGAGGTCACTGTAGCAACACGAAAGAGCTCCGTGGACCAAAAATCAACTCGAAATGAGAGGTTAGTCCCTGGCTTCGACTCCAGAGCAATACCACCTTACCACAAGCACCTCAAGAGGAGGCTTCTCTCAGCTCTAGCTATGTGAGAGGGACCCTGAGTTTGCGGCCTCAAGTGGAATGGACACCGCGATGCCCTGGCTCGAAATAAGGCCGGATATCCCTGCAGTGACTTGAATGCAGGCTCGTCTTGCATCTCCCAAGACGAAAGGATGTCTGAATCCCCTGTGGAGACCACAGAGAATGACCTTGTTCCCCACCTCATCGCGACCGGAGGCCTCACATCCTTTGAAAACTCCAGAGGTACGCGGAGATCAGTGCCTCCAAAGGAGACGATGCCTGACTCCTCGTGAAACTTGATAGGAGTCACAGGATTCCTGTGGCACGTGGAAAGGGACCCTTGGTCTCCGGCCTCAGCTGGAGAGGCGTCGCAATTGCCCTGCCAAGCCTCGAGGAGAATCCCGAGTTGTCCCTCGCAACTAGGCAGGAGTCCTGACGTCGCTGAACAAACACGTGGGTGGAAGGGCCATCCCCGTCGTAACTCGAGAATATACCCCAGGTTCCCGCCGCAACTCGAGAAAAACCATGAGACTTCCCCCTCGCAGCGAGATGAGGCGCGATTCCCCTGCACTGCGTGCAGAGCAATTCCGTGTTGCACATCACACATGAAAGGAGCCTTGATTTCCTTCATGGCACTCCAGAGAAACCCCAAGAACACTGTTTCAAGGCTAGAGGGATCCTGAGGTCACTGTAGCAACACGAAAGAGCTCCGTGGACCAAAAATCAACTCAAGATGAGAGGTTAGTCCCTGGCTTCGACTCCAGAGGAATACCACCTTACCACAAGCACCTCAAGAGGAGGCTTCTCTCAGCTCTAGCTATGTGAGAGGGACCCTGAGTTTGCGGCCTCAAGTGGAATGGAGACCGCGATGCCCTGACTCGAAATAAGGCCGGATATCCCTGCAGTGACTTGAATGCAGGCTCGTCTTGCATCTCCCAAGACGAAAGGATGTCTGAATCCCCTGTGGAGACCACAGAGAATGACCTAGTTCCCCACCTCATCGCGACCGGAGGCCTCACATCCTTTGAAAACTCCAGAGGTACGCGGAGATCAGTGCCTCCAAAGGAGACGATGCCTGACTCCTCGTGAAACTTGATAGGAGTCCCAGGATTCCTGTGGCACGTGGAAAGGGACACTTGGTCTCCCACCTCAGCTGGAGAGGCGTCCCAATTGCCCTGCCAAGCCTCGAGGAGAATCCCGAGTTGTCCCTCGCAACTAGGCAGGAGTCCTGATGTCGCTGAACAAACACGTGGGTGGCAGGGCCATCCCCGTCGTAACTCGAGAATATACCCCAGGTTCCCGCCGCAACTCGAGAAAAACCATGAGACTTCCCCCTCGCCGCGAGATGAGGCCCGATTCCCCTGCACTGCGTGCAGAGCAATTCCGTGTTGCACATCACACATGAAAGGAGCCTTGATTTCCTTGATGGCACTCCAGAGAAACCCCAAGAACACTGTTTCAAGGCTAGAGGGATCCTGAGGTCACTGTAGCAACACGAAAGAGCTCCGTGGACCAAAAATCAACTCGAAATGAGAGGTTAGTCCCTGGCTTCGACTCCAGAGCAATACCACCTTACCACAAGCACCTCAAGAGGAGGCTTCTCTCAGCTCTAGCTATGTGAGAGGGACCCTGAGTTTGCGGCCTCAAGTGGAATGGACACCGCGATGCCCTGGCTCAAAATAAGGCCGGATATCCCTGCAGTGACTTGAATGCAGGCTCGTCTTGCATCTCCCAAGACGAAAGGATGTCTGAATCCCCTGTGGAGACCACAGAGAATGACCTAGTTCCCCACCTCATCGCGACCGGAGGCCTCACATCCTTTGAAAACTCCAGAGGTACGCGGAGATCAGTGCCTCCAAAGGAGACGATGCCTGACTCCTCGTGAAACTTGATAGGAGTCCCAGGATTCCTGTGGCACGTGGAAAGGGACACTTGGTCTCCCACCTCAGCTGGAGAGGCGTCCCAATTGCCCTGCCAAGCCTCGAGGAGAATCCCGAGTTGTCCCTCGCAACTAAGCAGGAATCCTGATGTCGCTGAACAAACACGTGGGTGGCAGGGCCATCCCCGTCGTAACTCGAGAATATACCCCAGGTTCCCGCCGCAACTCGAGAAAAACCATGAGACTTCCCCCTCGCCGCGAGATGAGGCCCGATTCCCCTGCACTGCGTGCAGAGCAATTCCGTGTTGCACATCACACATGAAAGGAGCCTTGATTTCCTTGATGGCACTCCAGAGAAACCCCAAGAACACTGTTTCAAGGCTAGAGGGATCCTGAGGTCACTGTAGCAACACGAAAGAGCTCCGTGGACCAAAAATCAACTCGAAATGAGAGGTTAGTCCCTGGCTTCGACTCCAGAGCAATACCACCTTACCACAAGCACCTCAAGAGGAGGCTTCTCTCAGCTCTAGCTATGTGAGAGGGACCCTGAGTTTGCGGCCTCAAGTGGAATGGACACCGCGATGCCCTGGCTCGAAATAAGGCCGGATATCCCTGCAGTGACTTGAATGCAGGCTCGTCTTGCATCTCCCAAGACGAAAGGATGTCTGAATCCCCTGTGGAGACCACAGAGAATGACCTTGTTCCCCACCTCATCGCGACCGGAGGCCTCACATCCTTTGAAAACTCCAGAGGTACGCGGAGATCAGTGCCTCCAAAGGAGACGATGCCTGACTCCTCGTGAAACTTGATAGGAGTCACAGGATTCCTGTGGCACGTGGAAAGGGACCCTTGGTCTCCGGCCTCAGCTGGAGAGGCGTCGCAATTGCCCTGCCAAGCCTCGAGGAGAATCCCGAGTTGTCCCTCGCAACTAGGCAGGAGTCCTGACGTCGCTGAACAAACACGTGGGTGGAAGGGCCATCCCCGTCGTAACTCGAGAATATACCCCAGGTTCCCGCCGCAACTCGAGAAAAACCATGAGACTTCCCCCTCGCAGCGAGATGAGGCGCGATTCCCCTGCACTGCGTGCAGAGCAATTCCGTGTTGCACATCACACATGAAAGGAGCCTTGATTTCCTTCATGGCACTCCAGAGAAACCCCAAGAACACTGTTTCAAGGCTAGAGGGATCCTGAGGTCACTGTAGCAACACGAAAGAGCTCCGTGGACCAAAAATCAACTCAAGATGAGAGGTTAGTCCCTGGCTTCGACTCCAGAGGAATACCACCTTACCACAAGCACCTCAAGAGGAGGCTTCTCTCAGCTCTAGCTATGTGAGAGGGACCCTGAGTTTGCGGCCTCAAGTGGAATGGAGACCGCGATGCCCTGACTCGAAATAAGGCCGGATATCCCTGCAGTGACTTGAATGCAGGCTCGTCTTGCATCTCCCAAGACGAAAGGATGTCTGAATCCCCTGTGGAGACCACAGAGAATGACCTAGTTCCCCACCTCATCGCGACCGGAGGCCTCACATCCTTTGAAAACTCCAGAGGTACGCGGAGATCAGTGCCTCCAAAGGAGACGATGCCTGACGCCTCGTGAAACTTGATAGGAGTCCCAGGATTCCTGTGGCACGTGGAAAGGGACACTTGGTCTCCCACCTCAGCTGGAGAGGCGTCCCAATTGCCCTGCCAAGCCTCGAGGAGAATCCCGAGTTGTCCCTCGCAACTAGGCAGGAGTCCTGACGTCGCTGAACAAACACGTGGGTGGAAGGGCCATCCCCGTCGTAACTCGAGAATATACCCCAGGTTCCCGCCGCAACTCGAGAAAAACCATGAGACTTCCCCCTCGCCGCGAGATGAGGCCCGATTCCCCTGCACTGCGTGCAGAGCAATTCCGTGTTGCACATCACACATGAAAGGAGCCTTGATTTCCTTGATGGCACTCCAGAGAAACCCCAAGAACACTGTTTCAAGGCTAGAGGGATCCTGAGGTCACTGTAGCAACACGAAAGAGCTCCGTGGACCAAAAATCAACTCGAAATGAGAGGTTAGTCCCTGGCTTCGACTCCAGAGCAATACCACCTTACCACAAGCACCTCAAGAGGAGGCTTCTCTCAGCTCTAGCTATGTGAGAGGGACCCTGAGTTTGCGGCCTCAAGTGGAATGGACACCGGGATGCCCTGGCTCAAAATAAGGCCGGATATCCCTGCAGTGACTTGAATGCAGGCTCGTCTTGCATCTCCCAAGACGAAAGGATGTCTGAATCCCCTGTGGAGACCACAGAGAATAACCTAGTTCCCCACCTCATCGCGACCGGAGGCCTCACATCCTTTGAAAACTCCAGAGGTACGCGGAGATCAGTGCCTCCAAAGGAGACGATGCCTGACTCCTCGTGAAACTTGATAGGAGTCACAGGATTCCTGTGGCACGTGGAAAGGGACCCTTGGTCTCCGGCCTCAGCTGGAGAGGCGTCGCAATTGCCCTGCCAAGCCTCGAGGAGAATCCCGAGTTGTCCCTCACAACTAGGCAGGAGTCCTGACGTCGCTGAACAAACACGTGGGTGGAAGGGCCATCCCCGTCGTAACTCGAGAATATACCCCAGGTTCCCGCTGCAACTCGAGAAAAACCATGAGACTTCCCCCTCGCCGCGAGATGAAGCCCGATTCCCCTGCACTGCGTGCAGAGCAACTCCGTGTTGCACATCACACATGAAAGGAGCCTTGATTTCCTTGATGGCACTCCAGAGAAACCCCAAGAACACTGTTTCAAGGCTGGAGGGATCCTGAGGTCCCTGTAGCAGCACGAAAGATCTCCGTGGACCATGAATCAACTCGAGATGAGAGGTTATTCCCTGGCTTCGACTCCAGAGGAATACCACCTTACCACAAGCACCTCAAGAGGAGGCTTCTCTCAGCTCTAGGTATGTGAGAGGGACCCTGAGTTTGCGGCCTCAAGTGGAATGGACACCGCGATGCCCTGACGCGAAATAAGGCCGGATATCCCTGCAGTGACTTGAATGCAGGCTCGTCTTGCATCTCCCAAGACGAAAGGATGTCTGAATCCCCTGTGGAGACCACAGAGAATGATCTAGTTCCCCACCTCATCGCGACCGGAGGCCTCACATCCTTTGAAAACTCCAGAGGTACGCGGAGATCAGTGCCTCCAAAGAAGACAATGCCTGACTCCTCTTGAAACTTGATAGGAGTCCCAGGATACCTGTGGCACGTGGAAAGGGACCCTTGGTCTCCCGCCTCAGCTGGAGAGGCGTCCCAATTGCCCTGCCAAGCCTCGAGGAGAATCCCGAGTTGTCCCTCGCAACTAGGCAGGAGTCCTGACGTCGCTGAACAAACACGTGGGTGGAAGGGCCATCCCCGTCATAACTCGAGAATATACCCCAGGTTCCCGCCGCAACTCGAGAAATACCATGAGACTTCCCCCTCGCCGCGAGATGAGGCCCGATTCCCCTGCACTGCGTGCAGAGCAATTCCGTGTTGCAAATCACACATGAAAGGAGCCTTGATTTCCTTGATGGCACTCCAGAGAAACCCCAAGAACACTGTTTCAAGGCTAGAGGGATCCTGAGGTCACTGTAGCAACACGAAAGAGCTCCGTGGACCAAAAATCAACTCGAGATGAGAGGTTAGTCCCTGGCTTCGACTCCAGAGGAATACCACCTTACCACAAGCACCTCAAGAGGAGGCTTCTCTCAGCTCAATGTATGTGAGAGGGACCCTGAGTTTGCGGCCTCAAGTGGAATGGAGACCGCGATGCCCTGACTCGAAATAAGGCCGGATATCCCTGCAGTGACTTGAATGCAGGCTCGTCTTGCATCTCCCAAGACGAAAGGATGTCTGAATCCCCTGTGGAGACCACAGAGAAAGACCTAGTTCCCCACCTCATCGCGACCGGAGGCCTCACATCCTTTGAAAACTCCAGAGGTACGCGGAGATCATTGCCTCCAAAGGAGACGATGCCTGACTCCTCGTGAAACTTGATAGGAGTCCCAGGATTCCTGTGGCACGTGGAAAGGGACCCTTGGTCTCCCGCCTCAGCTGGAGAGGCGTCCCAATTGCCCTGCCAAGCCTCGAGGAGAATCCCGAGTTGTCCCTCGCAACTAGGCAGGAGTCCTGACGTCGCTGAACAAACACGTGGGTGGAAGGGCCATCCCCGTCGTAACTCGAGAATATACCCCAGGTTCCCGCCGCAACTCGAGAAAAACCATGAGACTTCCCCCTCGCCGCGAGATGAGGCCCGATTCCCCTGCACTGCGTGCAGAGCAATTCCGTGTTGCACATCACACATGAAAGGAGCCTTGATTTCCTTGATGGCACTCCAGAGAAACCCCAAGAACACTGTTTCAAGGCTAGAGGGATCCTGAGGTCACTGTAGCAACACGAAAGAGCTCCGTGGACCAAAAATCAACTCGAGATGAGAGGTTAGTCCCTGGCTTCGACTCCAGAGGAATACCACCTTACCACAAGCACCTCAAGTGGAGGCTTCTCTCAGCTCTATGTATGTGAGAGGGACCCTGAGTTTGCGGCCTCAAGTGGAATGGACACCGCGATGCCCTGGCTCGAAATGAGGCCGGATATCCCTGCAGTGACTTGAATGCAGGCTCGTCTTGCATCTCCCAAGACGAAAGGATGTCTGAATCCCCTGTGGAGACCACAGAGAATGACCTAGTTCCCCACCTCATCGCGACTGGAGGCCTCACATCCTTTGAAAACTCCAGAGGTACGCGGAGATCAGTGCCTCCAAAGGAGACGATGCCTGACTCCTCGTGAAACTTGATAGGAGTCCCAGGATTCCTGTGGCACGTGGAAAGGGACACTTGGTCTCCCACCTCAGCTGGAGAGGCGTCCCAATTGCCCTGCCAAGCCTCGAGGAGAATCCCGAGTTGTCCCTCGCAACTAGGCAGGAGTCCTGACGTCGCTGAACAAACACGTGGGTGGAAGGGCAATCCCCGTCGTAACTCGAGAATATACCCCAGGTTCCCGCCGCAACTCGAGAAAAACCATGAGACTTCCCCCTCGCCGCGAGATGAGGCCCGATTCCCCTGCACTGCGTGCAGAGCAATTCGGTGTTGCACATCACACATGAAAGGAGCCTTGATTTCCTTGATGGCACTCCAGAGAAACCCCAAGAACACTGTTTCAAGGCTAGAGGGATCCTGAGGTCACTGTAGCAACACGAAAGAGCTCCGTGGACCAAAAATCAACTCGAGATGAGAGGTTAGTCCCTGGCTTCGACTCCAGAGGAATACCACCTTACCACAAGCACCTCAAGAGGAGGCTTCTCTCAGCTCTAGGTATGTGAGAGGGACCCTGAGTTTGCGGCCTCAAGTGGAATGGACACCGCGATGCCCTGGCTCGAAATGAGGCCGGATATCCCTGCAGTGACTTGAATGCAGGCTCGTCTTGCATCTCCCAAGACGAAAGGATGTCTGAATCCCCTGTGGAGACCACAGAGAATGACCTAGTTCCCCACCTCATCGCGACCGGAGGCCTCACATCCTTTGAAAACTCCAGAGGTACGCGGAGATCAGTGCCTCCAAAGGAGACGATGCCTGACTCCTCGTGAAACTTGATAGGAGTCCCAGGATTCCTGTGGGACGTGGAAAGGGACACTTGGTCTCCAACCTCAGCTGGAGAGGCGTCCCAATTGCCCTGCCAAGCCTCGAGGAGAATCCCGAGTTGTCCCTCGCAACTAGGCAGGAGTCCTGACGTCGCTGAACAAACACGTGGGTGGAAGGGCCATCCCCGTCGTAACTCGAGAATATACCCCAGGTTCCCGCCGCAACTCGAGAAAAACCATGAGACTTCCCCCTCGCCGCGAGATGAGGCCCGATTCCCCTGCACTGCGTGCAGAGCAATTCCGTGTTGCACATCACACATGAAAGGAGCCTTGATTTCCTTGATGGCACTCCAGAGAAACCCCAAGAACACTGTTTCAAGGCTAGAGGGATCCTGAGGTCACTGTAGCAACACGAAAGAGCTCCGTGGACCAAAAATCAACTCGAGATGAGAGGTTAGTCCCTGGCTTCGACTCCAGAGGAATACCACCTTACCACAAGCACCTCAAGAGGAGGCTTCTCTCAGCTCTAGCTATGTGAGAGGGACCCTGAGTTTGCGGCCTCAAGTGGAATGGACACCGCGATGCCCTGGCTCGAAATAAGGCCGGATATCCCTGCAGTGACTTGAATGCAGGCTCGTCTTGCATCTCCCAAGACGAAAGGATGTCTGAATCCCCTGTGGAGACCACAGAGAATGACCTAGTTCCCCACCTCATCGCGACCGGAGGCCTCACATTCTTTGAAAACTCCAGAGGTACGCGGAGATCAGTGCCTCCAAAGGAGACGATGCCTGACTCCTCGTGAAACTTGATAGGAGTCACAGGATTCCTGTGGCACGTGGAAAGGGACACTTGGTCTCACACCTCAGCTGGAGAGGCTACCCAATTGCCCTGCCAAGCCTCGAGGAGAATCCCGAGTTGTCCCTCGCAACTAGGCAGGAGTCCTGACGTCGCTGAACAAACACGTGGGTGGAAGGGCCATCCCCGTCGTAACTCGAGAATATACCCCAGGTTCCCGCCGCAACTCGAGAAAAACCATGAGACTTCCCCCTCGCCGCGAGATGAGGCCCGATTCCCCTGCACTGCGTGCAGAGCAATTCCGTGTTGCACATCACACATGAAAGGAGCCTTGATTTCCTTGATGGCACTCCAGAGAAACCCCAAGAACACTGTTTCAAGGCTAGAGGGATCCTGAGGTCACTGTAGCAACACGAAAGAGCTCCGTGGACCAAGAATCAACTCGAGATGAGAGGTTAATCCCTGGCTTCGACTCCAGAGGAATACCACCTTACCACAATCACCTCAAGAGGAGGCTTCTCTCAGCTCTAGCTATGTGAGAGGAACCCTGAGTTTGCGGCCTCAAGTGGAATGGAGACCGCGATGCCCTGACTCGAAATAAGGCCGGATATCCCTGCAGTGACGTGAATGCAGGCTCGTCTTGCATCTCCCAAGACGAAAGGATGTCTGAATCCCCCGTGGAGACCACAGAGAAAGACCTAGTTCCCCACCTCATCGCGACCGGAGGCCTCACATCCTTTGAAAACTCCAGAGGTACGCGGAGATCAGTGCCTCCAAAGGAGACGATGCCTGACTCCTCGTGAAACTTGATAGGAGTCACAGGATTCCTGTGGCACGTGGAAAGGGACCCTTGGTCTCCCACCTCAGCTGGAGAGGCGTCCCAATTGCCCTGCCAAGCCTCGAGGAGAATCACGAGTTGTCCCTCGCAACTAGGCAGGAGTCCTGACGTCGCTGAACAAACACGTGGGTGGAAGGGTCATCCCCGTCGTAACTCGAGAATATACCCCAGGTTCCCGCCGCAACTCGAGAAAAACCATGAGACTTCCCCCTCGCCGCGAGATGAGGCCCGATTCCCCTGCACTGCGTGCAGAGCAATTCCGTGTTGCACATCACACATGAAAGGAGCCTTGATTTCCTTGATGGCACTCCAGAGAAACCCCAAGAACACTGTTTCAAGGCTAGAGGGATCCTGAGGTCACTGTAGCAACACGAAAGAGCTCCGTGGACCAAAAATCAACTCGAGATGAGAGGTTAGTCCCTGGCTTCGACTCCAGAGGAATACCACCTTACCACAAGCACCTCAAGAGGAGGCTTCTCTCAGCTCTAGGTATGTGAGAGGGACCCTGAGTTTGCGGCCTCAAGTGGAATGGACACCGCGATGCCCTGGCTCGAAATAAGGCCGGATATCCCTGCAGTGACTTGAATGCAGGCTCGTCTTGCATCTCCCAAGACGAAAGGATGTCTGAATCCCCTGTGGAGACCACAGAGAATGACCTAGTTCCCCACCTCATTGCGACCGGAGGCCTCACATCCTTTGAAAACTCCAGAGGTACGCGGAGATCAGTGCCTCCAAAGGAGACGATGCCTGACTCCTCGTGAATCTTGATAGGAGTCACAGGATTCCTGTGGCACGTGGAAAGGGACCCTTGGTCTCCCACCTCAGCTGGAGAGGCGTCCCAATTGCCCTGCCAAGCCTCGAGGAGAATCCCGAGTTGTCCCTCGCAACTAGGCAGGAGTCCTGACGTCGCTGAACAAACACGTGGGTGGAAGGGCCATCCCCGTCGTAACTCGAGAATATACCCCAGGTTCCCGCCGCAACTCGAGAAAAACCATGAGACTTCCCCCTCGCCGCGAGATGAGGCCCGATTCCCCTGCACTGCATGCAGAGCAATTTCGTGTTGCACATCACACATGAAAGGAGCCTTGATTTCCTTGATGGCACTCCAGAGAAACCCCAAGAACACTGTTTCAAGGCTAGAGGGATCCTGAGGTCACTGTAGCAACACGAAAGAGCTCCGTGGACCAAGAATCAACTCGAGATGAGAGGTTAGTCCCTGGCTTCGACTCCAGAGGAATACCACCTTACCACAATCACCTCAAGAGGAGGCTTCTCTCAGCTCTAGCTATGTGAGAGGGACCCTGAGTTTGCGGCCTCAAGTGAAATGGAGACCGCGATGCCCTGACTCGAAATAAGGCCGGATATCCCTGCAGTGACGTGAATGCAGGCTCGTCTTGCATCTCCCAAGATGAAAGGATGTCTGAATCCCCTGTGGAGACCACAGAGAAAGACCTAGTTCCCCACCTCATCGCGACCGGAGGCCTCACATCCTTTGAAAACTCCAGAGGTACGCGGAGATCAGTGCCTCCAAAGGAGACGATGCCTGACTCCTCGTGAAACTTGATAGGAGTCCCAGGATTCCTGTGGCACGTGGAAAGGGACACTTGGTCTCCGACCTCAGCTGGAGAGGCCTCCCAATTGCCCTGCCGAGCCTCGAGGAGAATCCCGAGTTGTCCCTCACAACAAGGCAGGAGTCCTGTCGTCGCTGAACAAACTCGTGGGTGGAAGGGCCATCCCCGTCGTAACTCGAGAATATACCCCAGGTTCCCGCCGCAACTCGAGAAAAACCATGAGACTTCCCCCTCGCCGCGACATGAGGCCCGATTCCCCTGCACTGCGTGCAGAGCAATTCCGTGTTGCACATCACACATGAAAGGAGCCTTGATTTCCTTGATGGCACTCCAGAGAAACCCCAAGAACACTGTTTCAAGGCTAGAGGGATCCTGAGGTCACTGTAGCAACACGAAAGAGCTCCGTGGACCAAAAATCAACTCGAAATGAGAGGTTAGTCCCTGGCTTCGACTCCAGAGGAATACCACCTTACCACAAGCACCTCAAGAGGAGGCTTCTCTCAGCTCTAGCTATGTGAGAGGGACCCTGAGTTTGCGGCCTCAAGTGGAATGGACACCGCGATGCCCTGGCTCGAAATAAGGCCGGATATCCCTGCAGTGACTTGAATGCAGGCTCGTCTTGCATCTCCCAAGACGAAAGGATGTCTGAATCCCCTGTGGAGACCACAGAGAATGACCTATTTCCCCACCTCATCGCGACCGGAGGCCTCACATCCTTTGAAAACTCCAGAGGTACGCGGAGATCAGTGCCTCCAAAGGAGACGATGCCTGACTCCTCGTGAAACTTGATAGGAGTCACAGGATTCCTGTGGCACGTGGAAAGGGACACTTGGTCTCCCACCTCAGCTGGAGAGGCGTCCCAATTGCCCTGCCAAGCCTCGAGGAGAATCCCGAGTTGTCCCTCGCAACTAGGCAGGAGTCCTGACGTCGCTGAACAAACACGTGTGTGGAAGGGCCATCCCCGTCGTAACTCGAGAATATACCCCAGGTTCCCGCCGCAACTCGAGAAAAACCATGAGACTTCCCCCTCGCCGCGAGATGAGGCCCGATTCCCCTGCACTGCGTGCAGGGCAATTCCGTGTTGCACATCACACATGAAAGGAGCCTTGATTTCCTTGATGGCACTCCAGAGAAACCCCAAGAACACTGTTTCAAGGCTACAGGGATCCTGAGGTCACTGTAGCAACACGAAAGAGCTCCGTGGACCAAAAATCAACTCGAGATGAGAGGTTAGTCCCTGGCTTCGACTCCAGAGGAATACCACCTTACCACAAGCACCTCAAGAGGAGGCTTCTCTCAGCTCTAGGTATGTGAGAGGGACCCTGAGTTTGCGGCCTCAAGTGGAATGGACACGGCGATGCCCTGGCTCGAATAAGGCCGGATATCCCTGCAGTGACTTGAATGCAGGCTCGTCTTGCATCTCCCAAGACGAAAGGATGTCTGAATCCCCTGTGGAGACCACAGAGAAAGACCTAGTTCCCCACCTCATCGCGACCGGAGGCCTCACATCCTTTGAAAACTCCAGAGGTACGCGGAGATCAGTGCCTCCAAAGGAGACGATGCCTGACTCCTCGTGAAACTTGATAGGAGTCACAGGATTCCTGTGGCACGTGGAAAGGGACACTTGGTCTCCCACCTCAGCTGGAGAGGCGTCCCAATTGCCCTGCCAAGCCTCGAGGAGAATCCCGAGTTGTCCCTCGCAACTAGGCAGGAGTCCTGACGTCGCTGAACAAACACGTGGGTGGAAGGGCCATCCCCGTCGTAACTCGAGAATATACCCCAGGTTCCCGCCACAACTCGAGAAAAACCATGAGACTTCCCCCTTGCCGCGAGATGAGGCCCGATTCCCCTGCACTGCGTGCAGAGCAATTCCGTGTTGCACATCACACATGAAAGGAGCCTTGATTTCCTTGATGGCACTCCAGAGAAACCCCAAGAACACTGTTTCAAGGCTAGAGGGATCCTGAGGTCACTGTAGCAACACGAAAGAGCTCCGTGGAACAAAAATCAACTCGAGATGAGAGGTTAGTCCCTGGCTTGGACTCCAGAGGAATACCACCTTACCACAAGCACCTCAAGAGGAGGCTTCTCTCAGCTCTATGTATGTGAGAGGGACCCTGAGTTTGCGGCCTCATGTGGAATGGAGACCGCGATGCCCTGACTCGAAATAAGGCTGGATATCCCTGCAGTGACTTGAATGCAGGCTCGTCTTGCATCTCCCAAGACGAAAGGATGTCTGAATCCCCTGTGGAGACCACAGAGAAAGACCTAGTTCCCCACCTCATCGCGACCGGAGGCCTCACATCCTTTGAAAACTACAGAGGTATGCGGAGATCAGTGCCTCCAAAGGAGACGATGCCTGACTCCTCGTGAAACTTGATAGGAGTCCCAGGATTCCTGTGGCACGTGGAAAGGGACCCTTGGTCTCCCACCTCAGCTGGAGAGGCGTCCCAATTGCCCTGCCAAGCCTCGAGGAGAATCCCGAGTTGTCCCTCGCAACTAGGCAGGAGTCGTGACGTCGCTGAATAAACACGTGGGTGGAAGGGTCATCCCCGTCGTAACTCGAGAATATACCCCAGGTTCCCGCCGCAACTCGAGAAAAAACCATGAGACTTCCCCCTCGCCGTGAGATGAGGCCCGATTCCCCTGCACTGCGTGCAGAGCAATTCCGTGTTGCACATCACACATGAAAGGAGCCTTGATTTCCTTGATGGCACTCCAGAGAAACCCCAAGAACACTGTTTCAAGGCTAGAGGGATCCTGAGGTCACTGTAGCAACACGAAAGAGCTCCGTGGACCAAAAATCAACTCGAGATGAGAGGTTAGTCCCTGGCTTCGACTCCAGAGGAATACCACCTTACCACAAGCACCTCAAGAGGAGGCTTCTCTCAGCTCTAGCTATGTGAGAGGGACCCTGAGTTTGCGGCCTCAAGTGGAATGGACACCGTGATGCCCTGGCTCGAAATAAGGTCGGATATCCCTGCAGTGAATTGAATGCAGGCTCGTCTTGCATCTCCCAAGACGAAAGGATGTCTGAATCCCCTGTGGAGACCACAGAGAAAGACCTAGTTCCCCACCTCATCGCGACCGGAGGCCTCACATCCTTTGAAAACTACAGAGGTATGCGGAGATCAGTGCCTCCAAAGGAGACGATGCCTGACTCCTCGTGAAACTTGATAGGAGTCCCAGGATTCCTGTGGCACGTGGAAAGGGACCCTTGGTCTCCCACCTCAGCTGGAGAGGCGTCCCAATTGCCCTGCCAAGCCTCGAGGAGAATCCCGAGTTGTCCCTCGCAACTAGGCAGGAGTCGTGACGTCGCTGTATAAACACGTGGGTGGAAGGGTCATCCCCGTCGTAACTCGAGAATATAGCCCAGGTTCCCGCCGCAACTCGAGAAAAAACCATGAGACTTCCCCCTCGCCGTGAGATGAGGCCCGATTCCCCTGCACTGCGTGCAGAGCAATTCCGTGTTGCACATCACACATGAAAGGAGCCTTGATTTCCTTGATGGCACTCCAGAGAAACCCCAAGAACACTGTTTCAAGGCTAGAGGGATCCTGAGGTCACTGTAGCAACACGAAAGAGCTCCGTGGACCAAAAATCAACTCGAGATGAGAGGTTAGTCCCTGGCTTCGACTCCAGAGGAATACCACCTTACCACAAGCACCTCAAGAGGAGGCTTCTCTCAGCTCTAGCTATGTGAGAGGGACCCTGAGTTTGCGGCCTCAAGTGGAATGGACACCGTGATGCCCTGGCTCGAAATAAGGCCGGATATCCCTGCAGTGAATTGAATGCAGGCTCGTCTTGCATCTCCCAAGACGAAAGGATGTCTGAATCCCCTGTGGAGACCACAGAGAATGACCTAGTTCCACACCTCATCGCGACCCGAGGCCTCACATCCTTTGAAAACTCCAGAGGTACGCGGAGATCAGTGCCTCCAAAGGAGACGATGCCTGACTCCTCGTGAAACTTGATAGGAGTCACAGGATTCCTGTGGCACGTGGAAAGGGACACTTGGTCTCCCACCTCAGCTGGAGAGGCGTCCCAATTGCCCTGCCAAGCCTCGAGGAGAATCCCGAGTTGTCCCTCGCAACTAGGCAGGAGTCCTGACGTCGCTGAACAAACACGTGGGTGGAAGGGCCATCCCCGTCGTAACTCGAGAATATACCCCAGGTTCCCGCCGCAACTCGAGAAAAACCATGAGACTTCCCCCTCGCCGCGAGATGAGGCCCGATTCCCCTGCACTGCATGCAGAGCAATTTCGTGTTGCACATCACACATGAAAGGAGCCTTGATTTCCTTGATGGCACTCCAGAGAAACCCCAAGAACACTGTTTCAAGGATAGAGGGATCCTGAGGTCACTGTAGCAACACGAAAGAGCTCCGTGGACCAAGAATCAACTCGAGATGAGAGGTTAGTCCCTGGCTTCGACTCCAGAGGAATACCACCTTACCACAATTACCTCAAGAGGAGGCTTCTCTCAGCTCTAGCTATGTGAGAGGGACCCTGAGTTTGCGGCCTCAAGTGGAATGGAGACCGCGATGCCCTGACTCGAAATAAGGCCGGATATCCCTGCAGTGACGTGAATGCAGGCTCGTCTTGCATCTCCCAAGATGAAAGGATGTCTGAATCCCCTGTGGAGACCACAGAGAAAGACCTAGTTCCCCACCTCATCGCGACCGGAGGCCTCACATCCTTTGAAAACTCCAGAGGTACGCGGAGATCAGTGCCTCCAAAGGAGACGATGCCTGACTCCTCGTGAAACTTGATAGGAGTCCCAGGATTCCTGTGGCACGTGGAAAGGGACACTTGGTCTCCGGCCTCAGCTGGAGAGGCCTCCCAATTGCCCTGCCGAGCCTCGAGGAGAATCCCGAGTTGTCCCTCACAACAAGGCAGGAGTCCTGTCGTCGCTGAACAAACTCGTGGGTGGAAGGGCCATCCCCGTCGTAACTCGAGAATATACCCCAGGTTCCCGCCGCAACTCGAGAAAAACCATGAGACTTCCCCCTCGCCGCGACATGAGGCCCGATTCCCCTGCACTGCGTGCAGAGCAATTCCGTGTTGCACATCACACATGAAAGGAGCCTTGATTTCCTTGATGGCACTCCAGAGAAACCCCAAGAACACTGTTTCAAGGCTAGAGGGATCCTGAGGTCACTGTAGCAACACGAAAGAGCTCCGTGGACCAAAAATCAACTCGAAATGAGAGGTTAGTCCCTGGCTTCGACTCCAGAGGAATACCACCTTACCACAAGCACCTCAAGAGGAGGCTTCTCTCAGCTCTAGCTATGTGAGAGGGACCCTGAGTTTGCGGCCTCAAGTGGAATGGACACCGCGATGCCCTGGCTCGAAATAAGGCCGGATATCCCTGCAGTGACTTGAATGCAGGCTCGTCTTGCATCTCCCAAGACGAAAGGATGTCTGAATCCCCTGTGGAGACCACAGAGAATGACCTATTTCCCCACCTCATCGCGACCGGAGGCCTCACATCCTTTGAAAACTCCAGAGGTACGCGGAGATCAGTGCCTCCAAAGGAGACGATGCCTGACTCCTCGTGAAACTTGATAGGAGTCACAGGATTCCTGTGGCACGTGGAAAGGGACACTTGGTCTCCCACCTCAGCTGGAGAGGCGTCCCAATTGCCCTGCCAAGCCTCGAGGAGAATCCCGAGTTGTCCCTCGCAACTAGGCAGGAGTCCTGACGTCGCTGAACAAACACGTGGGTGGAAGGGCCATCCCCGTCGTAACTCGAGAATATACCCCAGGTTCCAGCCGCAACTCGAGAAAAACCATGAGACTTCCCCCTCGCCGCGAGATGAGGCCCGATTCCCCTGCACTGCGTGCAGGGCAATTCCGTGTTGCACATCACACATGAAAGGAGCCTTGATTTCCTTGATGGCACTCCAGAGAAACCCCAAGAACACTGTTTCAAGGCTACAGGGATCCTGAGGTCACTGTAGCAACACGAAAGAGCTCCGTGGACCAAAAATCAACTCGAGATGAGAGGTTAGTCCCTGGCTTCGACTCCAGAGGAATACCACCTTACCACAAGCACCTCAAGAGGAGGCTTCTCTCAGCTCTAGGTATGTGAGAGGGACCCTGAGTTTGCGGCCTCAAGTGGAATGGACACGGCGATGCCCTGGCTCGAATAAGGCCGGATATCCCTGCAGTGACTTGAATGCAGGCTCGTCTTGCATCTCCCAAGACGAAAGGATGTCTGAATCCCCTGTGGAGACCACAGAGAAAGACCTAGATCCCCACCTCATCGCGACCGGAGGCCTCACATCCTTTGAAAACTCCAGAGGTACGCGGAGATCAGTGCCTCCAAAGGAGACGATGCCTGACTCCTCGTGAAACTTGATAGGAGTCACAGGATTCCTGTGGCACGTGGAAAGGGACACTTGGTCTCCCACCTCAGCTGGAGAGGCGTCCCAATTGCCCTGCCAAGCCTCGAGGAGAATCCCGAGTTTTCCCTCGCAACTAGGCAGGAGTCCTGACGTCGCTGAACAAACACGTGGGTGGAAGGGCCATCCCCGTCGTAACTCGAGAATATACCCCAGGTTCCCGCCGCAACTCGAGAAAAACCATGAGACTTCCCCCTTGCCGCGAGATGAGGCCCGATTCCCCTGCACTGCGTGCAGAGCAATTCCGTGTTGCACATCACACATGAAAGGAGCCTTGATTTCCTTGATGGCACTCCAGAGAAACCCCAAGAACACTGTTTCAAGGCTAGAGGGATCCTGAGGTCACTGTAGCAACACGAAAGAGCTTCGTGGACCAAAAATCAACTCGAGATGAGAGGTTAGTCCCTGGCTTGGACTCCAGAGTAATACCACCTTACCACAAGCACCTCAAGAGGAGGCTTCTCTCAGCTCTATGTATGTGAGAGGGACCCTGAGTTTGCGGCCTCATGTGGAATGGAGACCGCGATGCCCTGACTCGAAATAAGGCCGGATATCCCTGCAGTGACTTGAATGCAGGCTCGTCTTGCATCTCCCAAGACGAAAGGATGTCTGAATCCCCTGTGGAGACCACAGAGAATGACCTAGTTTCCCACCTAATCGCGACTGGAGGCCTCACATCCTTTGAAAACTCCAGAGGTATGCGGAGATCAGTGCCTCCAAAGGAGACGATGCCTGACTCCTCGTGAAACTTGATAGGAGTCACAGGATTCCTGTGGCACGAGGAAAGGGACACTTGGTCTCCCGCCTGAGCTGGAGAGGCGTCGCAATTGCCCTGCCAAGCCTCGAGGAGAATCCCGAGTTGTCCCTCGCAACTAGACAGGAGTCCTGACGTCGCTGAACAAACACGTGGGTGGAAGGGCCATCCCCGTCGTAACTCGAGAATATACCCCAGGTTCCCGCCGCAACTCGAGAAAAACCATGAGACTTCCCCCTCGCTGCGAGATGAGGCCCGAATCCCCTGCACTGCGTGCAGAGCAATTCCGTGTTGCACATCACACATGAAAGGAGCCTTGATTTCCTTAATGGCACTCCAGAGAAACCCCAAGAACACTGTTTCAAGGCTGGAGGGATCCTGAGGTCCCTGTAGCAGCACGAAAGATCTCCGTGGACCATGAATCAACTCGAGATGAGAGGTTAGTCCCTGGCTTCGACTCCAGAGGAATACCACCTTACCACAAGCACCTCAAGAGGAGGCTTCTCTCAGCTCTAGCTATGTGAGAGGGACCCTGAGTTTGCAGCCTCAAGTGGAATGGACACCGCGATGCCCTGACGCGAAATAAGGCCAGATATCCCTGCAGTGACTTGAATGCAGGCTCGTCTTGCATCTCCCAAGACGAAAGGATGTCTGAATCCCCTGTGGAGACCACAGAGAAAAACCTAGTTCCCCACCTCATCGCGACCGGAGGCCTCACATCCTTTGAAAACTCCTGAGGTACGCGGAGATCAGTGCCTCCAAAGGAGACGATGCCTGACTCCTCGTCAAACTTGATAGGAGTCCCAGGTTTCCTGTGGCACGTGGAAAGGGACACTTGGTCTCCTGCCTCAGCTGGAGAGGCGTCCCAATTGCCCTGCCAAGCCTCGAGGAGAATCCCGAGTTGTCCCTCGCAACTAGGCAAGAGTCACGACGTCGCTGAACAAGCACGTTGTGGAAGAGCCATCCCCGTCGTAACTCGAGAATATACTCCAGGTTCCCGCCGCAACTCGAGAAAAACCATGAGACTTCCCCCTCACCACAAAAAGAGGCCCGATTCCCCTGCACTGCGTGCAGAGCAATTCCGTGTTGCACATCACACATGAAAGGAGCCTTGATTTCCTTGATGGCACTCCAGGGAAACCCCAAGAACACTGTTTCAAGGATAGAGGGATCCTGAGGTCACTGTAGAAACACGAAAGAGCTCCGTGGACCAAAAATCAACTCGAGATGAGAGGTTAGTCCCTGGCTTCGACTCCAGAGGAATACCACCTTACCACAAGCACCTCAAGAGGAGGCTTCTCTCAGCTCTAGGTATGTGAGAGGGACCCTGAGTTTGCGGCCTCAAGTGGAATGGACACGGTGATGCCCTGACTCGAAATAAGGCCGGATATCCTTGCACTGACTTGAATGCAGGCTCGTCTTGCATCTCCCAAGACGAAAGGATGTCTGAATCCCCTGTGGAGACCACAGAGAAAGACCTAGTTCCCCACCTCATCGCGACCGGAAGCCTCACATCCTTTGACAAATCCAGAAGTACGCGGAGGTCAGTGCCTCCAAAGGAGACGATGCATGACTCCTCGTGAAACTTGATAGGAGTCCCAGGATTCCTGTGGCACGTGGAAAGGGACCCTTGGTCTCCCGCCTCAGTTGGACAGGCGTCCCAATTGCCCTGCCAAGCCTCGAGGAGAATCCCGAGTTGTCCCTCGCAACTAGGCAAGAGTCACGACGTCGCTGAACAAGCACGTTGTGGAAGAGCCATCCCCGTCGTAACTCGAGAATAAACCCCAGGTTCCCATCGCAACTCGAGAAAAACCATGAGACTTGCCCCTCGCCGTAAAATGAGGCCCGATATCCTGCACTGCGTGCAGAGCAATTCAGTGTTGCACATCACACATGAAAGGAGCCTTGATTTCCTTGATGGCACTCCAGAGAAACCCCAAGAACACAGTTTCAAGGCTAGAGGGATCCTGAGGTCACTGTAGCAACGCGAAAGAGCTCCGTGGACCAAAAATCAACTCGAGATGAGAGGTTAGTCCCTGGCTTCGACTCCAGAGCAATACCACCTTACCACAAGCACATCAAGTGGAGGCTTCTCTCAGCTCTAGCTATGTGACAGGGACCCTGAGTTTGCGGCCTCAAGTGGAATGGACACCGCGATGTCCTGACTCGAAATAAGGCCAGATATCCCTGCAGTGACTTGAATGCAGGCTCGTCTTGCATCTCCCAAGACGAAAGGATGTCTGACTCCCCTGTGGAGACCACAGAAAAAGAACTAGTTCCCCACCTCATCGCGACCGGAGGCCTCACATTCTTTGAAAACTCCAGAGGTACGCGGAGATCACTGCCGCCAAAGGAGACGATGCCTGACTCCTCGTGAAACTTGATAGGAGTCCCAGGATTCCTGTGGCACGTGGAAAGGGACCCTTGGTCTCCCGCCTCAGCTGGAGAGGCGTCCCAATTGCCCTGCCAAGCCTCGAGGAGAATCCCGAGTTGTCCCTCGCAACTAGGCAGGAGTCCTGACGTCGCTGAACAAACACGTGTGTAGATGGGCCATCCCCGTCGTAACTCGAGAATATACCCCAGGTTCCCGCCGCAACTCGAGAAAAACCATGAGACTTCCCCCTCGCCAGGAGATGAGGCTTGATTCTCCTGCACTGCATGCAGAGCAATTTCGTGTTGCACATCACTCATGAAAGAAGCCTTTATTTCCTTGGTGGTACTCCAGAGAAACTCCAAGAACACTGCTTCAAGGCTAGAGGGATCCTGAGGTCACTGTAGCAACACGTAAGAGCTCCGTGGACCACAAATCAACTCGAGATGAGAGGTTAGTCCCTGGCTTCGACTCCAGAGGCATACCACCTTACCACAAGCACCTCAAGAGGAGGCTTCTCTCAGCTCTAGGTATGTGAGAGGGACCCTGATTTTGCGGCCTCAAGTGGAATGGTCACCGCGATGCCCTGACTCGAAATAAGGCCGAATATCCGTGCAGTGACTTGAATGCAGGCTCGTCTTGCATCTCCCAAGACGAAAGGATGTCTGAATCACCTGTGTAGACCACAGAGAAAGACCTAGTTCCCCACCTCATGGCGACCGGAGGCCTCACATCCTTTGAAAACTCCAGAGGTACGCGGAGATCAGTGCCTCCAAAGGAGACGATGCCTGACTCCTCGTGAAACTTGATAGGAGTCCCAGGATTCCTGTGGCACGTGGAAAGGGACCCTTGGTCTCCAGCCTCAGCTGGAGAGGCGTCCCAATGGCCCTGCCAAGCCTCGAGGAGAATCGCGAGTTGTCCCTCGCAACTAGGCAGGAGTCCTGACGTCGCTGAACAAACACGTGGGTGGAAGGGCCATCCCCGTCGTAACTCGAGAATATACCCCAGGTTCCCGCCGCAACTCGAGAAAAACCATGAGACTTCCCCCTCGCCGTGAGATGAGGCCCGATTCCCCTGCACTGCGTGCAGAGCAATTCCGTGTTGCACATCACACATGAAAGGAGCCTTGATTTCCTTGATGGCACGCCAGAGAAACCCCAACAACACTGTTTCAAGGCTAGAGGGATCCTGAGGTCACTGTAACAACACGAAAGAGCTCCATAGACCAAAAGTCAACTCGAGATGAGAGGTTAGTCCGTAACTTCGACTCCAGAGGAATACCACCTTACCACAAGCACCTCAAGAGGAGGCTTCTCTCAGCTCTATTTATGTGAGAGGGACCCTGAGTTTGCAGCCTCAAGTGGAATGGACACCGCGATGCCCTGACGCGAAATAAGGCCAGATATCCCTGCAGTGACTTGAATGCAGGCTCGTCTTGCATCTCGCAAGACGAAAGGATGTCTGAATCCCCTGTGGAGACCACAGAGAAAAACCTAGTTCCCCACCTCATCGCGACCGGAGGCCTCATATCCTTTGAAAACTCCAGAGGTACAAGGAGATCAGTGCCTCCAAAGGAGACGATGCCTGACTCCTCGTGAAACTTGATAGGAGTCCCAGGTTTCCTGTGGCACGTGGAAAGGGACACTTGGTCTCCTGCCTCAGCTGGAGAGGCGTCCCAATTGCCCTGCCAAGCCTCGAGGAGAATCCCGAGTTGTCCCTCGCAACTAGGCAGGAGTCACGACGTCGCTGAACAAGCACGTTGTGGAAGGGCCATCCCCGTCGTAACTCGAGAATATACCCCAGGTTCCCGCCGCAACTCAAGAAAAACCATGAGACTTCCCCCTCACCACAAAATGAGGCCCGATTCCCCCGCACTGCGTGCAGAGCAATTCCGTGTTGCACATCACACATGAAAGGAGCCTTGATTTCCTTGATGGCACTCCAGGGAAACCCCAAGAACACTGTTTCAAGGCTAGAGGGATCCTGAGGTCACTGTAGAAACAGGAAAGAGCTCCGTGGACCAAAAATCAACTCGAGATGAGAGGTTAGTCCCTGGCTTCGACTCCAGAGGAATACCACCTTACCACAAGCACCTCAAGAGGAGGCTTCTCTCAGCTCTAGGTATGTGAGAGGGACCCTGAGTTTGCGGCCTCAAGTGGAATGGACACGGTGATGCCCTGACTCGAAATAAGGCCGGATATCCCCGCAGTGACTTGAATGCAGGCTCGTCTTGCATCTCCCAAGACGAAAGGATGTCTGAATCCCCTGTGGAAACCACAGAGAATGACCTAGTTCCCCACCTCATCGCGAACGGAGGCCTCACATCCTTTGAAAACTCCAGAGGTACGCGGAGATCAGTGCCTCCAAAGAGTGGAGGCCTGACTCCTCGTGAAACTTGATAGGAGTCCCAGGATTCCTGTGCACGTGAAATGGGACCCTTGGTCTCCCGCCTCAGCTGGAGAGGCGTCCCAATTGCCCTGCCAAGCCTCGAGGAGAATCCCGAGTTGTCCCTCGCAACTAGGCAGGAGTCCTGACGTCGCTGAACAAACACGTGGGTGGAAGGGCCATGCCCGTCGTAATTCGAAAATATACCCCAGGTTCCCGCCGCAACTCGAGAAAAACCATGAGACTTCCCCCTCGCCGCGATATGAGGCCCGATTCCCCTGCACTGCGTGCAGAGCAATTCCGTGTTGCACATCACACATGAAAGGAGCCTTGATTTCCTTGGTGGCACTCCAGAGAAATCCCAACAACACTGTTTCAAGGCTAGAGGGATCCTGAGGTCACTGTAGCAACACGAAAGAGCTCCGTGGACCAAAAATCAACTCGAGATGAGAGGTTAGTCCCTGGCTTCGACTCCAGAGGAATACCACCTCACCACAAGCACCTCAAGAGGAGGCTTCTCTCAGCTCTAGGTATGTGAGAGGGACCCTGAGTTTGCGGCTTCAAGTGGAATGGACACTGCGATGCCCTGACTCGAAATAAAGCCGGATATCCCTGCAGTGACTTGAATGCAGGCTCGTCTTGCATCTCCCAAGACGAAAGAATGTCTAAATCCCCTGTGGAGACCACAGAGAAAGACCTAGTTCCCCACCTCATCGCGCCCGGAGGTCTCACATCCTTTGAAAACTCCAGAGGTACGCGGAGATCAGTGCCTCCAAAGGAGACGATGCCTGACTCCTCATGAAACTTGATAGGAGTCCCAGGATTCCTGTGGCACGTGGAAAGGGACCCTTGGTCTCCCGCCTCAGCTGGAGAGGCGTCCCAATTGCCCTGCCAAGCCTCGAGGAGAATCCCGAGTTGTCCCTCGCAACTAGGCAGGAATCGTGCCGTCGCTGAACAAACAAGTGGGTGGAAGGGCCATCCCCGTCGTAACTCGAGAATATTCCCCAGGTTCCCGCCGCAACTCGAGAAAAACCATGAGACTTCCCCCTCGCCGCGAGATGAGGCCCGATTCCCCTGCACTGCGTGCAGAGCAATTCCGTGTTGCACATCACACATGAAAGGAGACTTGACTTCCTTGATGGCACTCCAGAGAAACCCCAAGAACACTGTTTCAAGGCTAGCGGGATCCTGTGGTAATTGTATCAACAGGAAAGAGCTCCGTGGACCAACAATCAACTCGAGATGAGAGGTTAGTCCCTGGCTTCGACTCCAGAGGAATACCACCTTACCACAAGCACCTCAAGAGGAGGCTTCTCTCAGCTCTTGCTATGTGCTGACTTTGCGGCCTCAAGTGGAATGGACACTGCGATGCCCTGACTCGAAATAAGGCCGGATATTCCTGCAGTGACTTGAATGCAGGCCCGTCTTGCATCTCCCAAGACGAAAGGATGTCCGAATCCCCTGTGGAGACCACAGAAAAAGACCGAGTTCCCCACCTCATCGCGACCGGAAGCCTCACATCCTTTGAAAACTCCAGAGTTATGCGGAGATCAGTGCCTCCAAAGGAGAGGATGCCTGACTCCTCGTGAAACTTGATAGGAGTCCCAGGATTCCTGTGGCACGTGGAAAGGGACCCTTGGTCTCCCGACTCAGCTGGAGAGGCGTCCCAATTGTCCTGCCAAGCCTCGAGGAGAATCCCGAGTTGTCCCTCGCAACTAGGCAGGAGTCCTGACGTCGCTGAACAAACACGTGGGTGGAAGGGCCATCCCCGCCGTAACTCGAGAACATACCCCAGGTTCCCGCCGCAACTCGAGAAAAACCATGAGACTTCCCCCTCGCCGCGAGATGAGGCCCGATTCCCCTGCACTGCGTGCAGAGCAATTCCGTGTTGCACATCACACATGAAAGGAGCCTTGATTTCCTTGATGGCACTCCAGAGAAACCCCAAGAACACTGTTTCAAGGCTAGAGGGATGCTGAGGTCACTGTAGCCACACGAAAGAGCACCGTGGCCCAAAAATCAACTCGAGATGAGAGGATAGTCCCTGGCTTCGACTCCAGAGGAATACCACCTTACCACAAGCACCTCAAGAGGAGGCTTCTCTCAGCTCTAGGTATGTGAGAGGGACCCTGAGGTTTTGGCCTCAAGTGGAATGGACACCGCGATGCCCTGACTCGAAATAAGGCCGGATATCCCTGCAGTGACTTGAATGCAGGCTCGTCTTGCATCTCCCAAGACGAAAGGATGTCTGAATCCCCTGTGGAGACCTGAGAGAAAGATCTAGTTCCCCACCTCATGGCGACCGGAGACCTCACATCCTTTGAAGACTCCAGAGGTACGCAGAGATCAGTGCCTCCAAAGGAGACGATGCCTGACTCCTCGTGAAACTGGATAGGAGTCCCAGGATTCCTGTGGCACGTGGAAAGGGACCCTTGGTCTCCCGCCTCAGCTGGAGAGGCGTCCCAATTGCCCTGCCAAGCCTCGAGGAGAATCCAGAGTTGTCCCTCGCATCTAGGCAAGAGTCCTGACGTCGCTGAACAAACACGTGGGTGGAAGGGCCATCCCCGTCGTAGCTCGAGAATATACCCCACGTTCCAATCGCAACTCAAGAAAAACCATTAGACTTCCCCCTCGCCACAAAATGAGGCCTGCTACCCTGCACTGTGTGCAGAGCAATTCCGTGTTGCACATCACACATGAAAGGAGACTTGACTTCCTTGATGGCACTCCAGAGAAACCCCAAGAACACTGTTTCAAGGCCAGAGGGATCCTGAGGTCACTGTAGCAACACGAAAGAGCTCCGTGGACCAAGAATCAACTCGAGATGAGAGGTTAGTCCTTGGCTTCGACTCCAGAGGAATACCACCTTACCACAAGCACCTCAAGAGGAGGCTTCTCTCAGCTTTAGGTATGTGAGAGGGACCCTGAGTTTGCGGCCTCAAGTGGAATGGACACCGCGATGCCCTGGCTCGAAATAAGGCTGGATATCCCTGCAGTGACTTGAATGCAGGCTCGTCTTGCATCTCCCAAGACGAAAGGATGTCTGAATCCCCTGTGGAGACCACAGAGAAAGACCTAGTTCCCCACCTCATGGCGACCGGAGGCCTCACATCCTTTGAAAACTCCAGAGGTACGCGGATATCAGTGCCTCCAAAGGAGACGATGCCTGACTCCTCGTGAAACTTGATAGGAGTCCCAGGATTCCTGTGGCACGTGGAAAGGGACCCTTGGTCTCCCGACTCAGCTGGAGAGGCGTCCCAATTGCCCTGCCAAGCCTCGAGGAGAATCCCGAGTTGTCCCTCGCAACTAGGCAGAAGTCCTGACGTCGCTGAACAAACACGTGGGTGGAAGGGCCATCCCCGTCGTAACTCGAGAATATACCCCAGGTTCCCGCCGCAACTCGAGAAAGACCATGAGACTTCCCCCTGGCCGGAGATGAGGCCCGATTCCCCTGCACTGCGTGCAGAGCAATTCCGTGTTGCACATCACACATGAAAGGAGCCTTGATTTCCTTGATGGCACTCCAGAGAAACCCCAAGAACACTGTTTCAAGGCTAGAGGGATCCCGAGGTCACTGTAGCAACACAAAAGAGCTCCGTGGACCAAGAATCAACTCGAGATGAGAGGTTAGTCCCTGGCTTCGACTCCAGAGGAATACCACCTTACCACAAGCACCTCAAGAGGAGGCTTCTCTCAGCTCTAGGTATGTGAGAGGGACCCTGAGTTTACGGCCTCAAGTGGAATGGACACCGCGATGCCCTGACTTGAAATCAGGCTGGATATCCCTGCAGTGACTTGAATGCAGGCTCGTCTTGCATCTCCCTAGACGAAAGGATGTCTGAATCCCCTGTGGAGACCACAGAGAAAGACCTAGTTCCCCACCTCATGGCGACCGGAGGCCTCACATCCTTTGAAAACTCCAGAGGTACGCGGAGATCAGTGCCTCCAAAGGAGACGATGCCTGACTCCTCGTGAAACTTGATAGGAGTCCCAGGATTCCTGTGGCACGTGGAAAGGGACCCTTGGTCTCCGGCCTCAGCTGGAGAGGCGTCCCAATTGCCCTGCCAAGCCTCGAGGAGAATCCCTAGTTGTCCCTCGCAACTAGGCAGGAGTCCTGACGTCGCTGAACAAACACGTGTGTGGAAGGGCCATCCCCGTCGTAACTCGAGAATATACCGCAGATTCCCGCCGCAACTCGAGAAAAACCATGAGACTTCCCCCTCGCCGCGAGATGAGGCCCGATTCCCCTGCACTGCGTGCAGAGCAATTCCGTGTTGCACATCACACATGAAAGGAGCCTTGATTTCCTTGATGGCACACCAGAGAAACCCCAAGAACACTGTTTCAAGGCTAGCGGGATCCTGAGGTAATTGTATAAACAGGAAAGAGCTCCGTGGACCAAGAATCAACTCGAGATGAGAGCTTAGTCCCTGGCTTCGACTCCAGAGGAATACCACCTTACCACAAGCACCTCAAGAGGAGGCTTCTCTCAGCTCTTGGTATGTGAGAGGGACCCTGAGTTTGCGGCCTCAAGTGGAATGGACACCGCGATGCCCTGACTCGAAATAAGGCCGGATATCCCTGCAGTGACTTGAATGCAGGCTCGTCTTGCATCTCCCAAGACGAAAGGATGTCTGAATCCCCTGTGGAGACCTCAGAGAAAGATCTAGTTCCCCACCTCATCGCGACCGGAGGCCTCACATCCTTTGAAAACTCCAGAGGTACGCGGAGATCAGTGCCTCCAAAGGAGACGATGCCTGACTCCTCGTGAAACTTGATAGGAGTCCCAGGATTCCTGTGGCACGTGGAAAGGGACCCTTGGTCTCCCGCCTCAGCTGGAGAGGCGTCCCAATTGCCCTGCCAAGCCTCGAGGAGTATCCCGAGTTGTCCATTGCAACGAGGCAGGAGTCCTGCTGTCGCTGAACAAACACGTGGTTGGAAGGGCCATCCCCGTCGTAACTCGAGAATATACCCCAGGTTCCCGCCGCAACTCGAGAAAAACCATGAGACTTCCCCCTCGCCGCGATATGAGGCCCGATTCCCCTGCACTGCGTGCAGAGCAATTCCGTGTTGCCCATCACACATGAAAGGAGCCTTGATTTCCTTGGTGGCACTCCAGAGAAACCCCAACAACACTGTTTCAAGGCTAGAGGGATCCTGAGGTCACTGTAGCAACACGAAAGAGCTCCGTGGACCAAAAATCAACTCGAGATGAGAGGTTAGTCCCTGGATTCGACTCCAGAGGAATACCACCTCACCAAAAGCACCTCAAGAGGAGGCTTCTCTCAGCTTTTGGTATGTGAGAGGGACCCTGAGTTTGCGGCTTCAAGTGGAATGGACACTGCGATGCCCTGACTCGAAATAAAGCCGGATATCCCTGCAGTGACTTGAATGCAGGCTCGTCTTGCATCTCTCAAGACGAAAGGGTGTCTGAATGACCTGTGGAGACCACAGAGAAAGACCTAGTTCCCCACCTCATCGCGACCGGAGGTCTCACATCCTTTGAAAACTCAAGAGGTACGCGGAGATCAGTGCCTCCAAAGGAGACGATGCCTGACTCCTCGTGAAACTTGATAGGAGTCCCAGGATTCCTGTGGCACGTGGAAAGGGACACTTGGTCTCCCGCCTCAGCTGGAGAGGCGTCCCAATTGCCCTGCCAAGCCTCGAGGAGAATCCCGAGTTGTCCCTCGCAACTAGGCAGGAATCGTGCCGTCGCTGAACAAACACGTGGGTGGAAGGGCCATCCCCGTCGTAACTCGAGAATATACCCCAGGTTCCCGCCGCAACTCGAGAAAAACCATGAGACTTCCCCCTCGCCGCGAGATGAGGCCCAATTCCCCTTCACTGCGTGCAGAGCAATTCCGTGTTGCACATCACACATGAAAGGAGCCTTGATTTCCTTGATGACACTCCAGAGAAACCCCAAGAACACTGTTTCAAGGCTAGAGGGATCCTGAGATCATTGTAGCAACACGAAAGATCTCCGTGGACCAAAAATCAACTCGAGATGAGAGGTTAGTCCCTGGCTTCGATTCCAGAGGAATATCACCTTAACACAAGCACCTCAAGAGGAGGCTTCTCTCAGCTCTAGCTATGTGCTGAGTTTGCGGCCTCAAGTGGAATGGACACCGCGATGCCCTGACCCGAAATAAGGCCGGATATCCCTGCAGTGACTTGAATGCAGGCTCGTCTTGCATCTCCCAAGACGAAAGGATGTCCGAATCCCCTGTGGAGACCACAGAAAAAGACCTAGTTCCCCACCTCATCGCGAACGGAGGCCTCACATCCTTTGAAAACTCCAGAGGTACGCGGAGATCAGTGCCTCCAAAGGAGACGATGCCTGACTCCTCGTGAAACTTGATAGGAGTCCCAGGATTCCTGTGGCACGTGGAAAGGGACACTTGGTCTCCCGCCTCAGCTGGAGAGGCGTCCCAATTGCCCTGCCAAGCCTCGAGGAGAATCCCGAGTTGTCCCTCACAACTAGGCAGGAGTCCTGACGTCGCTGAACAAACACGTGGTTGGAAGGGCCATCCCCGTCGTAACTCGAGAATATACCCCAGGTTCCCGCCGCAACTCGAGAAAAACCATGAGACTTCCCCCTCGCCGCGAGATGAGGCCCGATTCCCCTGCACTGCGTGCAGAGCAATTCAGTGTTGCACATCACACATGAAAGGAGCCTTGATTTCCTTGATGGCACTCCAGAGAATCCCCAAGAACACTGTTTCAAGGCTAGAGGGATCCTGAGGTCACTGTATCCACACGAAAGAGCACCGTGGCCCAAAAATCAACTTGAGATGAGAGGATAGTCCCTGGCTTCGACTCCAGAGGAATACCACCTTACCACGAGCACCTCAAGAGGAGGCTTCTCTCAGCTCTAGGTATGTGAGAGGGACCCTGAGTTTGCGGCCTCAAGTGGAATCTACACCGCGATGCCCTGACTCGAAATAAGGCCGGATATCACTGCAGTGACTTGAATGCAGGCGCGTCTTGCATCTCCCAAGACGAAAGGATATCTGAATCCCCTGTGGAGACCTCAGAAAAAGATCTAGTTCCGCACCTCATCGCGACCGGAGGCCTCACATCCTTTGAAAACTCCAGAGGTACGCGGAGATCAGTGCCTCCAAAGGAGACGATGCCTGACTCCTCGTGAAACTTGATAGGAGTCCCAGGATTCCTGTGGCACATGGAAAGGGACCCTTGGTCTCCCGCCTCAGCTGGAGAGGCGTCCCAATTGCCCTGCCAAGCCTCAAGGAGAATCCCGAGTTGTCCCTCGCAAATAGGCAGGAGTCCTGACGTCGCTGAACAAACACGTGGTTGGAAGGGCCATCCCCGTCGTAACTCGAGAATATACCCCAGGTTCCCGCCGCAACTCGAGAAAAACCATGAGACTTCCCCCTCGCCGCGAGATGAGGCCCGATTCCCCTGCACTGCGTGCAGAGCAATTCTGTGTTGCACATCACACATGAAAGGAGCCTTGATTTCCTTGATAGCACTCCAGAGAAACCCCAAGAACACTGTTTCAAGGCTAGCGGGATCCTGAGGTCACTGTAGCAACAGGAAAGAGCTCCGTGGACCAAAAATCAACTCGAGATGAGAGGTTAGTCCCTGGCTTCGACTCCAGAGGAATGCCACCTTACCACAAGCACCTCAAGAGGAGGCTTCTCTCAGCTCTAGGTATGTGAGAGGGACCCTGAGTTTGCGGCCTCAAGTCGAATGAACACCGCGATGCGCTGACTCGAAATAAGGCCGGATATCCCTGCAGTGACTTGAATGCAGGCTCGTCTTGCATCTCCCAAGACGAAAGGATGTCTGAATCCCCTGTGGAGACCACAGAGAAAGATCTAGTTCCCCACCTCATCGCGCCCGGAGGCCTCACATCCTTTGAAAACTCCAGAGGTACGCGGAGATCAGTGCCTCCAAAGGAGTCGATGCCTGACTCCTCGTGAAACTTGATAGGAATCCCAGGATTCCTGTGGCACATGGAAAGGGACACTTGGTCTCCCGCCTCAGCTGGAGAGGCGTCCCAATTGCCCTGCCAAGCCTCGAGGAGTATCCCGAGTTGTCCATTGCAACGAGGCAGGAGTCCTGCTGTCGCTGAACAAACACGTGGTTGGAAGGGCCATCCCCGTCGTAACTCGAGAATATACCCCAGGTTCCCGCCGCAACTCGAGAAAAACCATGAGACTTCCCCCTCGCCGCGAGATGAGGCCCGATTCCCCTGCACTGCGTGCAGAGCAATTCCGTGTTGCACATCACACATGAAACGAGCCTTGGCTTCCTTGATGGCACTCCAGAGAAACCCCAAGAACACTGTTTCAAGGCTAGCGGGATCCTGAGGTAATTGTATAAACAGGAAAGAGCTCCGTGGACCAAGAATCAACTCGAGATGAGAGCTTAGTCCCTGGCTTCGACTCCAGAGGAATACCACCTTACCACAAGCACCTCAAGAGGAGGCTTCTCTCAGCTCTTGGTATGTGAGAGGGACCCTGAGTTTGCGGCCTCAAGTGGAATGGACACCGCGATGCCCTGACTCGAAATAAGGCCGGATATCCCTGCAGTGACTTGAATGCAGGCTCGTCTTGCATCTCCCAAGACGAAAGGATGTCTGAATCCCCTGTGGAGACCTCAGAGAAAGATCTAGTTCCCCACCTCATCGCGACCGGAGGCCTCACATCCTTTGAAAACTCCAGAGGTACGCGGAGATCAGTGCCTCCAAAGGAGACGATGCCTGACTCCTCGTGAAACTTGATAGGAGTCCCAGGATTCCTGTGGCACGTGGAAAGGGACCCTTGGTCTCCCGCCTCAGCTGGAGAGGCGTCCCAATTGCCCTGCCAAGCCTCGAGGAGAATCCAGAGTTGTCCCTTGCATCTAGGCAAGAGTCCTGACGTCGCTGAACAAACACGTGGGTGGAAGGGCCATCCCCGTCGTAACTCGAGAATATACCCCAGGTTCCCGCCGCAACTCGAGAAAAACCATTAGACTTCCCCCTCGTCGCAAAATGAGGCCTGCTACCCTGCACTGTGTGCAGAGCAATTCCGTGTTGCACATCACACATGAAAGGAGCCTTGATTTCCTTGATGGCACTCCAGAGAAACCCCAAGAACACTGTTTCAAGGCTAGAGGGATCATGAGGTCACTGTAGCAACACGAAAGAGCTCCGTGGACCAAAAATCAACTCGAGATGAGAGGTTAGTCCCTGGCTTCGACTCCAGAGGAATACCACCTTACCACAAGCAACTCAAGAGGAGGCTTCTCTCAGCTCTAGGTATGTGAGAGGGACCCTGAGGTTTTGGCCTCAAGTGGAATGGACACCGCGATGCCCTGACTCGAAATCAGGCCGGATATCCCTGCAGTGACTTGAATGCAGGCTCGTCTTGCATCTCCCAAGACGAAAGGATGTCTGAATCCCCTGTGGAGACCACAGAGAAAGACCTAGTTCCCCACCTCATCGCGACCGGAGTCCTCACATCCCTTGAAAACTCCAGAGGTACGCGGAGATCAGTGCCTCCAAAGGAGACGATGCCTGACTCCTCGTGAAACTTGATAGGAGTCCCAGGATTCCTGTGGCACGTGGAAAGGGACCCTTGGTCTCCCGCCTCAGCTGGAGAGGCGTCCCAATTGCCCTGCCAAGCCTCGAGGAGAATCCCTAGTTGTCCCTCGCAAATAGGCAGGAGTCTGATGTCGCTGAACAAACACGTGGGTGGAAGGGCCATCCCCGTCGTAACTCGAGAATATACCCCAGGTTCCCGCCGCAACTCGAGAAAGACCATGAGACTTCCCCCTGGCCGGAGATGAGGCCCGATTCCCCTGCACTGCGTGCAGAGCAATTCCGTGTTGCACATCACACATGAAAGGAGCCTTGATTTCCTTGATGGCACTCCAGAGAAACCCCAAGAACACTGTTTCAAGGTTGAGGGATCCTGAGGTCACTGTAGCAACACGAAAAAGCTCCGTGGACCAAAAATCAACTCGAGATGAGAGGTTAGTCCCTGGCTTCGACTCCAGAGGAATACCACCTTACCACAAGCACCTCAAGAGGAGGCTTCTCTAAGCTCTAGGTATGTGAGAGGGACCCTGAGTTTGCGGCCTCAAGTGGAATGGGCACCGCGATTCCCTGACGCGAAATAAGGCCGGATATCCCTGCAGTGACTTGAATGCAGGCTCGTCTTGCATCTCCCAAGACGAAAGGATGTCTGAATCCCCTGTGGAGACCACAGAGAATGACCTAGTTCCCCACCTCATCGCGACCGGAGGCCTCACATCCTTTGAAAACTCCAGAGGTACGCGGAGATCAGTGCCTCCAAAGGAGACGATGCCTGACTCCTCGTGAAACTTGATAGGAGTCCCAGGATTCCTGTGGCACGTGGAAAGGGAAACTTGGTCTTCCGCCTCAGCTGGAGAGGCGTCCCAATTGCCCTGCCAAGCCTCAAGGAGAATCCCGAGTTGTCCCTCGCAACTAGGCAGGAGTCCTGACGTCGCTGAACAAACACGTGGGTGGGAGGGCCATCCCCGTCGTAACTCGAGAATATACCCCAGGTTCCCGCCGCAACTCGAGAAAAACCATGAGACTTCCCCCTCGCCGGGAGATGAGGCCCGATTCCCCTGCACTGCGTGCAGAGCAATTCCTTGTTGCACATCACACATGAAAGGAGCCTTGATTTCCTTGATGGCACTCCAGAGAAACCCCAAGAACACTGTTTCAAGGTTGAGGGATCCTGAGGTCACTGTAGCAACACGAAAGAGCTCCGTGGACCAAAAATCAACTCGAGATGAGAGGTTAGTCCCTGGCTTCGACTCCAGAGGAATACCACCTTACCACAAGCACCTCAAGAGGAAGCTTCTCTCAGCTCTATGTATGTGAGAGGGACCCTGAGTTTGCGGCCTCAAGTGGAATGGAGACCGCGATTCCCTGACGCGAAATAAGGCCGAATATCCCTGCAGTGACTTGAATGCAGGCTCGTCTTGCATCTCCCAAGATGAAAGGATGTCTGAATCCCCTGTGGAGACCACAGAGAAAGACCTAGTTCACCACCTCATCCCGACCGGAGGCCTCACATCCTTTGAAAACTCCAGAGGTACGCGGAGATCAGTGCCTCCAAAGGAGACTATGCCTGACTCCTCGTGAAACTTGATAGGAGTCCCAGGATTCCTGTGGCACATGGAAAGTGACACTTGGTCTCCCACCTCAGCTGGAGAGGCGTCCCAATTGCCCTGCCAAGCCTCGAGGAGAATCCCGAGTTGTCCCTCGCAACTAGGCAGGAGTCCTGATGTCGCTGAACAAACACGTGGGTGGAAGGGCCATCCCCGTCGTAAGTCGAGAATATACCCCAGGTTCCCGCCGCAACCTGAGAAAAACCATGAGACTTCCCCGTCGCCGCGAGATGAGGCCCGATTCCCCTGCACTGCGTGCAGAGCAATTCCGTGTTGCACATCACACATGGAAGGAGCCTTGATTTCCTTGATGGCACTCCAGAGAAACCCCAAGAACACTGTTTCAAGGCTAGAGGGATCCTGAGGTCACTGTAGCAACACGAAAGAGCTCCGTGGACCAAGAATCAACTCGAGATGAGAGGTTAGTCCCTGGCTTCGACTCCAGATGAATACCACCTTACCACAAGCACCTCAAGAGGAGGCTTCTCTCAGCTTTAGGTATGTGAGAGGGACCCTGAGTTTGCGGCCTCAAGTGGAATGGAGACCGCGATGCCCTGGCTCAAAATAAGGCTGGATATCCCTGCAGTGACTTGAATGCAGGCTCGTCTTGCATCTCCCAAGACGAAAGGATGTCTGAATCCCCTGTGGAGACCACAGAGAAAGACCTAGTTCCCCACCTCATCGCGACCGGAGGCCTCACATCCTTTGAAAACTCCAGAGGTACGCGGAGATCAGTGCCTCCAAAGGAGACGATGCCTGACTCCTCGTGAAACTTGATAGGAGTCCCAGGATTCCTGTGGCACGTGGAAAGGGACCCTTGGTCTCCCGCCTCAGCTGGAGAGGCGTCCCAATTGCCCTGCCAAGCCTCGAGAAGAATCCCGAGTTGTCCCTCACAACTAGGCAGGAGTCTGACGTCGCTGAACAAACACGTGGGTGGAAGGGCCATCCCCGTCGTAACTCTAGAATATAAACCAGGTTCCAATCGCAACTCGAGAAAAACCATTAGACTTCCCCCTCGCCGCAAAATGAGGCCCGATACCCTGCACTGCGTGCAGAGCAATTCCGTGTTGCACATCACACATGAAAGGAGCCTTGATTTCCTTGATGGCACTCCAGAGAAACCCCAAGAACACTGTTTCAAGGCTAGAGGGATCCTGAGGTCACTGTAGCAACACGAAAGAGCTCCGTAGACCAAAAATCAACTCGAGATGAGAGGTTAGTCCCTGGCTTCGACTCCAGAGGAATACCACCTTTCCACAAGCACCTCAAGAGGAGGCTTCTCTTAGCTTTAGGTATGTGAGAGGGACCCTGAGTTTGCGGCCTCAAGTGGAATGGAGACCGCGATGCCCTGACTCGAAATAAGACCGGATATCCCTGCAGTGACTTGAATGCAGGCTCATCTTGCATCTCTCAAGACGAAAGGATGTCTGAATCCCCTGTGGAGACCACAGAGAAAGACCTAGTTCCCCACCTCATTGCGACCGGAGGCCTCACATCCTTTGCAAACTCCAGAGGTACGCGGAGATCAGTGCCTCCAAAGGAGACGATGCCTGACTCCTCGTGAAATTGATAGGCGTCCCAGGATTCCTGTGGCACGTGGAAAGGGACCCTTGGTCTCCCACCTCAGCTGGAGAGGCGTCCCAATTGCCCTGCCAAGCCTCGAGGAGAATCCCGAGTTGTCCCTCGCAACTAGGCAGGCGTCTTGACGTCGCTGAACAAACACGTGGGTGGAAGGGCCATCCCCGTCGTAACTCGAGAATATACCCCAGGTTCCCGCCGCAACTGGAGAAAAACCATGAGACTTCCCCCTCGCCGCGAGATGAGGCCCGATTCCCCTGCACTGCGTGCAGAGCAATTCCGTGTTGCACATCACACATGAAAGGAGCCTTGATTTCCTTGATGGCACTCCAGAGAAACCCCAAGAACACTGTTTCAAGGTTGAGGGATCCTGAGGTCACTGTAGCAACACGAAAGAGCTCCGTGGACCAAAAAAAACACGATAGGAGAGGTTAGTCCCTGGCTTCGACTCCAGAGGAATACCAACTTACCACAAGCACCTCAAGAGGAGGCTTCTCTCAGCTCTAGCTATGTGAGAGGGACCCTGAGTTTGCGGCCTCAAGTGGAATGGACACCGCGATTCCCTGACGCGAAATAAGGCCGGATATCCCTGCAGTGACTTGAATGCAGGCTAGTCCTGCATCTCCCAAGACGAAAGGATGTCTGAATCCCCTGTGGAGACCACAGAGAATGACCTAGTTCCCCACCTCATCGCGACCGGAGGCCTCACATCCTTTGAAAACTCCAGAGGTAGGCGGAGATCAGTGCCTCCAAAGGAGACGATGCCTGACTCCTCGTGAAACTTGATAGGAGTCCCAGGATTCCTGTGGCACGTGGAAAGGGACCATTGGTCTCCCGCCTCAGCTGGAGAGGCGTCCCAATTGCCCTGCCAAGCCTCGAGGAGAATCCCGAGTTGTCCCTCGCAACTAGGCAGGAGTCCTGACGTCGCTGAACAAACACGTGGGTGGAAGGGCCATCCCCGTCGTAACTCAAGAATATACCCCAGGTTCCCGCCGCAACTCGAGAAAAACCATGAGACTTCCCACTCGCCGCGAGATGAGGCCCGATTCCCCTGCACTGCGTGCAGAGCAGTTCCGTGTTGCACATCACACATGAAAGGAGCCTTGATTTCCTTGATGGCACTCCAGAGAAACCCCAAGAACACTGTTTCAAGGCTGGAGGGATCCTGCGGTCCCTGTAGCAGCACGAAAGAGCTCCGTGGACCATGAATCAACTCGAGATGAGAGGTTAGTCCCTGGCTTCGACTCCAGAGGAATACCACCGTACCACAAGCACCTCACGAGGAGGCTTCTCTCAGCTCTAGGTATGTGAGAGGGATCCTGAGTTTGCAGCCTCAAGTGGAATGGACACCGCGATGCCCTGGCTCGAAATAAGGCTGGATATCCCTGCAGTGACTTGAATGCAGGCTCGTCTTGCATCTCCCAAGACGAAAGGATGTCTGAATCCCCTGTGGAGACCACAGAGAAAGACCTAGTTCCCCACCTCATGGCGACCGGAGGCCTCACATCCTTTGAAAACTCCACAGGTACGCGGAGATCAGTGCCTCCAAAGGAGACGATGCCTGACTCCTCGTGAAACTTGATAGGAGTCCCAGGATTCCTGTGGCACGTGGAAATGGACCCTTGGTCTCCAGCCTCAGCTGGAGAGGCGTCCCAATTGCCCTGCCAAGCCTCGAGGAGAATCCCGAGTTGTCCCTCGCAACTAGGCAGGAGTCCTGCCCTCGCTGAACTAACACGTGTGTGGAAGGGCCATCCCCGTCTTAACTCGAGAATATACCCCAGGTTCCCGCCGCAACTCGAGATAAACCATGAGACTTCCCCCTCGCCGCGAGATGAGGCCCGATTCCCCTGCACTGCGTGCAGAGCAATTCCGTGTTGCACATCACACATGAAAGGAGCCTTGATTTCCTTGATGGCACTCCAGAGAAACCCAAGAACACTGTTTCAAGGTTGAGTGATCCTGAGGTCACTGTAGCAACACGAAGGAGCTCCGTGGACCAAAAATCAACTAGAGATGAGAGGTTAGTCCCTGGCTTCAACTCCAGAGGAATACCACCTGACCACAAGCACCTCAAGAGGAGTCTTCTCTCAGCTCTAGGTATGTGAGAGGGACCCTGAGTTTGCGGCCTCAAGTGGAATGGAGACCGCGATTCCCTGATGCGAAATAAGGACGAATATCCCTGCAGTGAATTGAATGCAGGCTCGTCTTGCATCTCCCAAGATGAAAGGATGTCTGAATCCCCTGTGGAGACCACAGAGAAAGACCTAGTTCACCACCTCATCGCGACCGGAGGCCTCACATCCTTTGAAAACTCCAGAGGTACGCGGAGATCAGTGCCTCCAAAGGAGACGATGCCTGACTCCTCGTGAAACTTGATAGGAGTCCCATGATTCCTGTGGCACGTGGAACGTGACACTTTGTCTCCCAGCTCAGCTGGAGAGGCGTCCCAATTGCCCTGCCAAGCCTCGAGGAGAATCCCGAGTTGTCCCTCGCAACTAGACAGGAGTCATGACGTCGATGAACAAACACGTGGGTGGAAGGGCCATCCCCGTCGTAACTCGAGAATATACCCCAGGTTCCCGCCGCAACTCGAGAAAAACCATGAGACTTCCCCCTCGCCGCGAGATGAGGCCCGATTCCCCTGCACTGCGTCCAGAGCAGTTCCGTGTTGCACATCACACATGAAAGGAGCCTTGATTTCCTTGATGGCACTCCAGAGAAATCCCAAGAACACTGTTTCAAGGCTGGAGGGATCCTGCGGTCCCTGTAGCAGCACGAAAGAGCTCCGTGGACCATGAATCAACTCGAGATGAGAGGTTAGTCCATGGCTTCGACTCCAGAGGAATACCACCGTACCACAAGCACCTCACGAGGAGGCTTCTCTCAGCTCTAGGTATGTGAGAGGGATCCTGAGTTTGCAGCCTCAAGTGGAAAGGACACCGCGATGCCCTGGCTCGAAATAAGGCTGGGTATCCCTGCAGTGACTTGAATGCAGGCTCGTCTTGCATATCCCAAGACGAAAGGATGTCTGAATCCCCTGTGGAGACCACAGAGAAAGACCTAGTTCCCCACCTCATCGCGACCGGAGGCCTCACATCCTTTGAAAACTCCAGAGGTACGCGGATATCAGTGCCTCCAAAGGAGACGATGCCTGACTCCTCGTGAAACTTGATAGGAGTCCCAGGATTCCTGTGGCACGTGGAAAGTGACACTTTGTCTCCCAGCTCAGCTGGAGAGGCCTCCCAATTGCCCTGCCAAGCCTCGAGGAGAATCCCGAGTTGTCCCTCGCAACTAGACAGGAGTCATGACGTCGATGAACAAACACGTTGGTGGAAGGGCCATCCCCGTCGTAACTCGAGAATATACCGCAGGTTCCCGCCGCAACTCGAGATAAACCATAAGACTTCCCCCTCGCCGCGAGATGAGGCCCGATTCCCCTGCACTGCGTGCAGAGCAATTCCGTGTTGCACATCACACATGAAAGGAGCCTTGATTTCCTTGATGGCACTCCAGAGAAACCCCAAGAACACTGTTTCAAGGTTGAGGGATCCTGAGGTCACTGTAGCAACACGAAATAGCTCCGTGGACCAAAAATCAACTCGAGATGAGAGGTTAGTCCTTGGCTTCGAATCCAGAGGAATACCACCTTACCACAAGCACCTCAAGAGGAGGCTTCTCTCAGCTCTAGGTATGTGAGAGGGACCCTGAGTTTGCGGCCTCAAGTGGAATGGAGACCGCGATGCCCTGACTCGAAATAAGGCCGGATATCCGTGCAGTGACTTGAATGCAGGCTCGTCTTGCATCTCCCAAGACAAAAGGATGTCTGAATCCCCTGTGGAGACCACTGAGAAAGACCTAGTTCCCCACGTCATCGCGACCGGAGGCCTCACATCCTTTGAAAACTCCAGAGGTACGCGGAGATCAGTGCCTCCAAAGGAGACGATGCCTGACTCCTCGTGAAACTTGATAGGAGTCCCAGGATTCCTGTGGCACGTGGAAAGGGACACTTGGTCTCCCAACTCAGCTGGAGAGGCGTCCCAATTGCCCTGCCAAGCCTCGAGGAGAATCCCGAGTTGTCCCTCGCAACTAGGCAGAAGTCCTGACGTCGCTGAACAAACACGTGGGTGGAAGGGCCATCCCCGTTGTAACTCGAGAATATACCCCAGGTTCCCGCCGCAACTCGAGAAAAACCATGAGACTTCCCCCTGGCCGGAGATGAGGCCCGATTCCCCTGCACTGCGTGCAGAGCAATTCCGTGATGCACATCACACATGAAAGGAGCCTTGATTTCCTTGATGGCACTCCAGAGAAACCCCAAGAACACTGTTTCAAGGCTAAAGGGATCCCGAGGTCACTGTAGCAACACAAAAGAGCTCCGTGGACCAAAAATCAACTCGAGATGAGAGGTTAGTCCCTGGCTTCGACTCCAGAGGAATACCACCTTACCACAAGCACCTCAAGAGGAGGCTTCTTTCAGCTCTAGGTATGTGAGAGGGACCCTGAGTTTGCGGCCTCAAGTGGAATGAAAACCGCGATGCCCTGACTCGAAATCAGGCTGGATATCCCTGCAGTGACTTGAATGCAGGCTCGTCTTGCATCTCCCAAGACGAAAGGATGTCTGAATCACCTGCGGAGACCACAGAGAAAGACCTAGTTCCCCACCTCATCGCGACCGCAGGCCTCACATCCTTTGAAAACTCCAGAGGTACGCGGAGATCAGTGCCTCCAAAGGAGACGATGCCTGACTCCTCATGTAACTTGATAGGAGTCCCAGGATTCCTGTGGCACGTGGAAAGGGAGCCTTGGTCTCCCAGCTCAGCTGGAGAGGCGTCCCAATTGCCCTGCCAAGCCTCGAGGAGAATCCCGAGTTGTCCCTCGCAACTAGGCAGGAGTCCTGATGTCGCTGAACAAACACGTGTATGGAAGGGCCATCCCCGTTGTAACTCGAGAATATACCCCAGGTTCCCGCCGCAACTCGAGAAAAATCATGAGACTTCCCCCTCGACGCGAGATGAGGCCCGATTCCCCTGCACTGCGTGCAGAGCAATTCCGTGTTGCACATCACACATGAAAGGAGCCTTGATTTCCTTGATGGCACTCCAGAGAAACCCCAAGAACACTGTTTCAAGGCTAGAGGGATCCTGAGGTCACTGTAGCAACACGAAAGAGCTCCGTGGACCAAAAATCAACTCGAGATGAGAGGTTAGTCCCTGGCTTCGACTCCAGAGGAATACCACCTTACCACAAGCACCTCAAGAGGAGGCTTCTCTCAGCTCTAGCTATGTGAGAGGGACCCTGAGTTTGCCGCCTCAAGTGGAATGGACACCGCAATTCCCTGACTCGAAATAAGGCTGGATATCCCTGCAGTGACTTGAATGCAGGCTCGTCTTGCATCTCCCAAGACGAAAGGATGTCTGAATCCCCTGTGGAGACCACAGAGAAAGACCTAGTTCCCCACCTCATCGCGACCGGAGGCCTCACATCCTTTGAAAACTCCAGAGGTACGCGGAGATCAGTGCCTCCAAAGGAGACGATGCCTGACTCCTCGTGAAACTTGATAGGAGTCCCAGGATTCCTGTGGCACGTGGAAAGGGACCCTTGGTCTCCCGCCTCAGCTGGAGAGGCGTCCCAATTGCCCTGTCAAGCCTCGAGGAGAATCCCGAGTTGTCCCTCGCAACTAGGCAGGAGTCTGACGTCGCTGAACAAACACGTGGGTGGAAGGGCCATCCCCGTCGTAACTCGAGAATATAACCCTGGTTCCAATCGCAACTCGAGAAAAACCATTAGACTTCCCCCTCGCTGCAAAATGAGACCCGATACCCTGCACTGCGTGCAGAGCAATTCCGTGTTGCACATCACACATGAAAGGAGCCTTGATTTCCTTGATGGCACTCCAGAGAAATCCCAAGACCACTGTTTCAAGGCTGGAGGGATCCTGCGGTCCCGGTAGCAGCACGAAAGAGCTCCGTGGACCATGAATCAACTCGAGATGAGAGGTTAGTCCATGGCTTCGACTCCAGAGGAATACCACCTTACCACAAGCACCTCACGAGGAGGCTTCTCTCAGCTCTAGCTATGTGAGAGGGACCCTGAGTTTGCGGCCTCAAGTGGAATGGACACCGCGATGCCCTGGCTCGAAATAAGGCCGGATATCCCTGCAGTGACTTGAATGCAGGCTCGTCTTGCATCTCCCAAGACGAAAGGATGTCTGAATCCCCTGTGGAGACCACAGAGAAAGACCTAGTTCCCCACCTCATGGCGACCGGAGGCCTCACATCCTTTGAAAACTCCAGAGGTACGCGGAGATCAGTGCCTCCAAAGGAGACGATGCCTGACTCCTCGTGAAACTTGATAGGAGTCCCAGGATTCCTGTGGCACGTGGAAAGGGACCCTTGGTCTCCGGCCTCAGCTGGAGAGGCGTCCCAATTGCCCTGCCAAGCCTCGAGGAGAATCCCGAGTTGTCCCTCGCAACTAGGGAGGAGTCCTGACGTCGCTGAAGAAACACGTGTGTGGAAGGGCCATCCCCGTCTTAACTCGAGAATATACCCTTGGTTCCCGCCGCAACTCGAGAAAAACCATGAGACTTCCCCCTCGCCGCGAGATGAGGCCCGATTCCCCTGCACTGCGTGCAGAGCAATTCCGTGTTGCACATCACACATGAAAGGAGCCTTGATTTCCTTGATGGCACTCCAGAGAAACCCCAAGAACACTGTTTCAAGGCTAGAGGGATCCCGAGGTCACTGCAGCAACACGAAAGAGCTCCGTGGACCAAAAATCAACTCGAGATGAGAGGTTAGTCCCTGGCTTCGACTCCAGAGGAATACCACCTTACCACAAGCACCTCAAGAGGAGGCTTCTCTCAGCTCTAGGTATGTGAGAGGGACCCTGAGTTTGCGGCCTCAAATGGAATGGACACCGCGATTCCCTGACGCGAAATAAGGCCGGATATCCCTGCAGTGACTTGATTGCAGGCTCGTCTTGCATCTCCCAAGACGAAAGGATGTCTGAATCCCCTGTGGAGACCACAGAGAAAGACCTAGTTCCCCACCTCATCACGCCCGGAGGCCTCACATCCTTTGAAAACTCCAGAGGTACACGGAGATCAAAGCCTTCAAAGGATACGATGCCTGACTCCTCGTGAAACTTGATAGGAGTCCCAGGATTCCTGTGGCACGTGGAAAGGGACACTTGGTCTCCCGACTCAGCTGGAGAGGCGTCCCAATTGCCCTGCCAAGCCTCGAGGAGAATCCCGAGTTGTCCCTCGCAACTAGGCAGGAGTCCTGCCGTCGCTGAACTAACACGTGTGTGGAAGGGCCATCGCCGTCGTAACTCGAGAATATACCCCAGGTTCCGACGCAACTCGAGAAAAACCATGAGACTTCCCCCTCGCCGCGAGATGAGGCCCGATTCCCCTGCACTGCGTGCAGAGCAATTCCGTGTTGCACATCACACATGAAAGGAACCTTGATTTCCTTGTTGGCACTCCAGAGAAACCCCAAGAACACTGTTTCAAGGTTGAGGGATCCTGAGGTCACTGTAGCAACACGAAAGAGCTCCGTGGACCAAAAATCAACTCGAGATGAATGGTTAGTCCCTGGCTTCGACTCCAGAGGAATACCACCTTACCACAAGCACCTCAAGAGGAGGCTTCTCTCAGCTCTAGGTATGTGAGAGGGACCCTGAGTTTGCGGCCTCAAGTGGAATGGACACCGCAAATCCCTGATTCGAAATAAGGCCGGATATCCCTGCAGTGACTTGAATGCAGGCTCGTCTGGCATCTCCCAAGACGAAAGGATGTCTGAATCCCCTGTAGAGACCACAGAGAAAGACATAGTACCCCACCTCATCGCGACCGGAGGCCTCACATCCTTTAAAAACTCCAGAGGTATGCGGAGATCAGTGCCTCCAAAGGAGATGATGCCTGACTCCTCGTGAAACTTGATAGGAGTCCCAGGATTCCTGTGGCACGTGGAAAGGGACCCTTGGTCTCCCGCCTCAGCTGGAGAGGCGTCCCAATTGCCCTGCCAAGCCTTGAGGAGAATCCCGAGTTGTCCCTCGCAACTAGGCAGGAGTCCTGACGTCGCTGAACAAACACGTGGGTGGAAGGGCCATCCCCGTCGTAGCTCGATATTATACCCCAGGTTCCCGCCGCAACTCGAGAAAAATCATGAGACTTCCCCCTCGACGCGAGATGAGGCCCGATTCCCCTGCACTGCGTGCAGAGCAATTCCGTGTTGCACATCACACATGAAAGGAGCCTTGATTTCCTTGATGGCACTCCAGAGAAACCCCAAGAACACTGTTTCAAGGTTGAGGGATCCTGAGGTCACTGTAGCAACACGAAAGAGCTCCGTGGACCAAAAATCAACTCGAGATGAGAGGTTAGTCCCTGGCTTCGACTCCAGAGGAATACCACCTTACCACAAGCACCTCAAGAGGAGGCTTCTCTCAGCTCTAGCTATGTGAGAGGGACCCTGAGTTTGCCGCCTCAAGTGGAATGGACACCGCAATTCCCTGACTCGAAATAAGGCTGGATATCCCTGCAGTGACTTGAATGCAGGCTCGTCTTGCATCTCCCAAGACGAAAGGATGTCTGAATCCCCTGTGGAGACCACAGAGAAAGACCTAGTTCCCCACCTCATCGCGACCGGAGGCCTCACATCCTTTGAAAACTCCAGAGGTACGCGGAGATCAGTGCCTCCAAAGGAGACGATGCCTGACTCCTCGTGAAACTTGATAGGAGTCCCAGGATTCCTGTGGCACGTGGAAAGGGACCCTTGGTCTCCCGCCTCAGCTGGAGAGGCGTCCCAATTGCCCTGTCAAGCCTCGAGGAGAATCCCGAGTTGTCCCTCGCAACTAGGCAGGAGTCTGACGTCGCTGAACAAACACGTGGGTGGAAGGGCCATCCCCGTCGTAACTCGAGAATATAACCCTGGTTCCAATCGCAACTCGAGAAAAACCATTAGACTTCCCCCTCGCCGCAAAATGAGACCCGATACCCTGCACTGCGTGCAGAGCAATTCCGTGTTGCACATCACACATGAAAGGAGCCTTGATTTCCTTGATGGCACTCCAGAGAAATCCCAAGACCACTGTTTCAAGGCTGGAGGGATCCTGCGGTCCCGGTAGCAGCACGAAAGAGCTCCGTGGACCATGAATCAACTCGAGATGAGAGGTTAGTCCATGGCTTCGACTCCAGAGGAATACCACCTTACCACAAGCACCTCACGAGGAGGCTTCTCTCAGCTCTAGCTATGTGAGAGGGACCCTGAGTTTGCGGCCTCAAGTGGAATGGACACCGCGATGCCCTGGCTCGAAATAAGGCCGGATATCCCTGCAGTGACTTGAATGCAGGCTCGTCTTGCATCTCCCAAGACGAAAGGATGTCTGAATCCCCTGTGGAGACCACAGAGAAAGACCTAGTTCCCCACCTCATGGCGACCGGAGGCCTCACATCCTTTGAAAACTCCAGAGGTACGCGGAGATCAGTGCCTCCAAAGGAGACGATGCCTGACTCCTCGTGAAACTTGATAGGAGTCCCAGGATTCCTGTGGCACGTGGAAAGGGACCCTTGGTCTCCGGCCTCAGCTGGAGAGGCGTCCCAATTGCCCTGCCAAGCCTCGAGGAGAATCCCGAGTTGTCCCTCGCAACTAGGGAGGAGTCCTGACGTCGCTGAAGAAACACGTGTGTGGAAGGGCCATCCCCGTCTTAACTCGAGAATATACCCTTGGTTCCCGCCGCAACTCGAGAAAAACCATGAGACTTCCCCCTCGCCGCGAGATGAGGCCCGATTCCCCTGCACTGCGTGCAGAGCAATTCCGTGTTGCACATCACACATGAAAGGAGCCTTGATTTCCTTGATGGCACTCCAGAGAAACCCCATGAACACTGTTTCAAGGCTAGAGGGATCCCGAGGTCACTGCAGCAACACGAAAGAGCTCCGTGGACCAAAAATCAACTCGAGATGAGAGGTTAGTCCCTGGCTTCGACTCCAGAGGAATACCACCTTACCACAAGCACCTCAAGAGGAGGCTTCTCTCAGCTCTAGGTATGTGAGAGGGACCCTGAGTTTGCGGCCTCAAATGGAATGGACACCGCGATTCCCTGACGCGAAATAAGGCCGGATATCCCTGCAGTGACTTGATTGCAGGCTCGTCTTGCATCTCCCAAGACGAAAGGATGTCTGAATCCCCTGTGGAGACCACAGAGAAAGACCTAGTTCCCCACCTCATCACGCCCGGAGGCCTCACATCCTTTGAAAACTCCAGAGGTACACGGAGATCAAAGCCTCCAAAGGATACGATGCCTGACTCCTCGTGAAACTTGATAGGAGTCCCAGGATTCCTGTGGCACGTGGAAAGGGACACTTGGTCTCCCGACTCAGCTGGAGAGGCGTCCCAATTGCCCTGCCAAGCCTCGAGGAGAATCCCGAGTTGTCCCTCGCAACTAGGCAGGAGTCCTGCCGTCGCTGAACTAACACGTGTGTGGAAGGGCCATCGCCGTCGTAACTCGAGAATATACCCCAGGTTCCGACGCAACTCGAGAAAAACCATGAGACTTCCCCCTCGCCGCGAGATGAGGCCCGATTCCCCTGCACTGCGTGCAGAGCAATTCCGTGTTGCACATCACACATGAAAGGAACCTTGATTTCCTTGTTGGCACTCCAGAGAAACCCCAAGAACACTGTTTCAAGGTTGAGGGATCCTGAGGTCACTGTAGCAACACGAAAGAGCTCCGTGGACCAAAAATCAACTCGAGATGAATGGTTAGTCCCTGGCTTCGACTCCAGAGGAATACCACCTTACCACAAGCACCTCAAGAGGAGGCTTCTCTCAGCTCTAGGTATGTGAGAGGGACCCTGAGTTTGCGGCCTCAAGTGGAATGGACACCGCAAATCCCTGATTCGAAATAAGGCCGGATATCCCTGCAGTGACTTGAATGCAGGCTCGTCTTGCATCTCCCAAGACGAAAGGATGTCTGAATCCCCTGTAGAGACCACAGAGAAAGACATAGTACCCCACCTCATCGCGACCGGAGGCCTCACATCCTTTAAAAACTCCAGAGGTATGCGGAGATCAGTGCCTCCAAAGGAGATGATGCCTGACTCCTCGTGAAACTTGATAGGAGTCCCAGGATTCCTGTGGCACGTGGAAAGGGACCCTTGGTCTCCCGCCTCAGCTGGAGAGGCGTCCCAATTGCCCTGCCAAGCCTTGAGGAGAATCCCGAGTTGTCCCTCGCAACTAGGCAGGAGTCCTGACGTCGCTGAACAAACACGTGGGTGGAAGGGCCATCCCCGTCGTAGCTCGATATTATACCCCAGGTTCCCGCCGCAACTCGAGAAAAACCATGAGACTTCCCCCTCGCCGCGAGATGAGGCCCGATTCCCCTGCACTGCATGCAGAGCAATTCCGTGTTACACATCACACATGAAAGGAGCCTTGATTTCCTTAATGGCACTCCAGAGAAACCCCAAGAACACTGTTTCAAGGTTGAGGGATCCTGAGGTCACTGTAGCAACACGAAAGAGCTCCGTGGACCAAAAATCAACTCGAGATGAGAGGTTAGTCCCTGGCTTCGACTCCAGAGGAATACCACCTTACCACAAGCACCTCAAGAGGAGGCTTCTCTCAGCTCTAGCTATGTGAGAGGGACCCTGAGTTTGCGGCCACAAGTGAAATGGACACCGCGATTCCCTGACGCGAAATAAGGCCGGATATCCCTGCAGTGACTTGAATGCAGGCTCGTCTTGCATCTCCCAAGACGAAAGGATGTCTGAATCCCCTGTGGAGACCACAGACAAAGACCTAGTTCCCCACCTCATCGCGACCGGAGGCCTCACATCCTTTGAAAACTCCAGAGGTACTCGGAGATCAGTGCCTCCAAAGGAGACGATGCCTGACTCCTCCTGAAACTTGATAGGAGTCCCAGGATTCCTGTGGCACGTGGAAAGGGACCCTTGGTCTCCCGCCTCAGCTGGAGAGGCGTCCCAATTGCCCTGCCAAGCCTCGAGGAGAATCCCGAGTTGTCCCTCGCAACTAGGCAGGAGTCCTGACGTCGCTGAACAAACACGTGTGTGGAAGGGCCATCCCCGTCGTAACTCGAGAATATACCGCAGGTTCCCGCCGCAACTCGAGATAAACCATGAGACTTCCCCCTCGCCGCGAGATGAGGCCCGATTCCCCTGCACTGCGTGCAGAGCAATTCCGTGTTGCACATCACACATGAAAGGAGCCTTGATTTCCTTGATGGCACTCCAGAGAAACCCCAAGAACACTGTTTCCAGGCTAGAGGGATCCTGAGGTCACTGTAGCAACACGAAAGAGCTCCGTGGACCAAAAATCAACTCGAGATGAGAGGTTAGTCCTTGGCTTCGACTCCAGAGGAATACCACCTTACCACAAGCACCTCAAGAGGAGGCTTCTCTCAGCTCTAGGTATGTGAGAGGGACCCTGAGTTTGCGGCCTCAAGTGGAATGGAGACCGCGATGCCCTGACGCGAAATAAGGCCGGATATCCCTGCAGTGATTTGAATGCAGGCTTGTCTTGCATCTCCCAAGACGAAAGGATGTCTGAATCCCCTGTGGAGACCACAGAGAAAGACCTAGTTCCCCACCTCTTCGCGACCTGAGGCCTCACATCCTTTGAAAACTCCAGAGGTACGCGGAGATCAGTGCCTCCAAAGTAGACGATGCCTGACTCCTCGTGAAACTTGATAGGAGTCCCAGGATTCCTGTGGCATGTGGAAAGGGACCCTTGGTCTCCCGCCTCAGCTGGAGAGGCGTCCCAATTGCCCTGCCAAGCCTCGAGGAGAATCCCGAGTTGTCCCTCGCAACTAGGCAGGAGTCCTGACGTCGCTGAACTAACACGTGTGTGGAAGGGCCATCCCCGTCGTAACTCGAGAATATACCGCAGGTTCCCGCCGCAACTCGAGAAAAACCATGAGACTTCCCCCTCGCCGCGAGATGAGGCCCGATTCCCCTGCACTGCGTACAGAGCAATTTTGTGTTGCACATCACACATGAAAGGAGCCTTGATTTCCTTGATGGCACTCCAGAGAAACCCCAAGTACACTGTTTCAATGTTGAGGGATCCTGAGGTCACTGTAGCAACACGAAAGAGCTCCGTGGAACAAAAATCAACTCGAGATGAGAGGTTAGTCCCTGGCTTCGACTCCAGAGGAATACCACCTTACCACAAGCACCTCAAGAGGAGGCTTCTCTCAGCTCTATGTATGTGAGAGGGACCCTGAGTTTGCGGCCTCAAGTGGAATGGGGACCGCGATGCCCTGACTCGAAATAAGGCCGGATATCCCTGCAGTGACTTGAATGCAGGCTCGTCTTGCATCTCCCAAGACGAAAGGATGTCTGAATCCCCTGTGGAGACCACAGAGAAAGACCTAGTTCCCCACCTCATCGCGACCGGAGGCCTCACATCCTTTGAAAACTCCAGAGGTACGCGGAGATCAGTGCCTCCAAAGGAGACGATGCCTGACTCCTCGTGAAACTTGATAGGAGTCCCAGGATTCCTGTGGCACGTGGAAAGGAACCCTTGGTCTCCCGCCTCAGCTGGAGAGGCGTCCCAATTGCCCTGCCAAGCCTCGAGGAGAATCCCGAGTTGTCCCTCGCAACTAGGCAGGAGTCCTGACGTGGCTGAACAAACACGTGTATGGAAGGGCCATCCCCGTCGTAACTCGAGAATATACCCCAGGTTTCCGCCGCAACTCGAGAAAAACCATGAGACTTCCCCCTCGCCGCGAGATGAGGCCCGATTCCCCTGCACTGCGTGCAGAGCAATTCCGTGTTGCACATCACACATGAAAGGAGCCTTGATTTCCTTGATGGCACTCCAGAGAAACCCCAAGAACACTGTTTCAAGGTTGAGGGATCCTGAGGTCACTGTAGCAACACGAAATAGCTCCGTGGACCAAAAATCAACTCGAGATGAGAGGTTAGTCCTTGGCTTCGAATCCAGAGGAATACCACCTTACCACAAGCACCTCAAGAGGAGGCTTCTCTCAGCTCTAGGTATGTGAGAGGGACCCTGAGTTTGCGGCCTCAAGTGGAATGGAGACCGCGATGCCCTGACTCGAAATAAGGCCGGATATCCCTGCAGTGACTTGAATGCAGGCTCGTCTTGCATCTCCCAAGACAAAAGGATGTCTGAATCCCCTGTGGAGACCACAGAGAAAGACCTAGTTCCCCACCTCATCGCGACCGGAGGCCTCACATCCTTTGAAAACTCCAGAGGTACGCGGAGATCAGTGCCTCCAAAGGAGACGATGCCTGACTCCTCGTGAAACTTGATAGGAGTCCCAGGATTCCTGTGGCACGTGAAAAGGAACCCTTGGTCTCCCGCCTCGGCTGGAGAGGCGTCGCAATTGCCCTGCCAAGCCTCGAGGAGAATCCCGAGTTTTCCCTCGCAACTAGGCAGGAGTCCTGACGTGGCTGAACAAACACGTGTATGGAAGGGCCATCCCCGTCGTAACTCGAGAATATACCGCAGGTTCCCGCCGCAACTCGAGAAAAACCATGAGACTTCCCCCTCGCCGCGAGATGAGGCCCGATTCCCCTGCACTGCGTGCAGAGCAATTCCGTGTTGCACATCACACATGAAAGGAGCCTTGATTTCCTTGATGGCACTCCAGAGAAACCCCAAGAACACTGTTTCAAGGTTGAGGGATAATGAGGTCACTGTAGCAACACGAAATAGCTCCGTGGACCAAAAATCAACTCGAGATGAGAGGTTAGTCCTTGGCTTCGAATCCAGAGGTATACCACCTTACCACAAGCACCTCAAGAGGAGGCTTCTCTCAGCTCTATGTATGTGAGAGGGACCCTGAGTTTGCGGCCTCAAGTGGAATGGAGACCGCGATGCCCTGACTCGAAATAAGGCCGGATATCCCTGCAGTGACTTGAATGCAGGCTCGTCTTGCATCTCCCAAGACGAAAGGATGTCTGCATCCCCTGTGGAGACCACAGAGAAAGACCTAGTTCCCCACCTCTTCGCGACCGGAGGCCTCACATCCTTTGAAAACTCCAGAGGTACGCGGAGATCAGTGCCTCCAAAGGAGACGATGCCTGACTCCTCGTGAAACTTGATAGGAGTCCCAGGATTCCTGTGGCACGTGGAAAGGGACCCTTGGTCTCCCAACTCAGCTGGAGAGGCGTCCCAATTGCCCTGCCAAGCCTCGAGGAGAATCCCGAGTTGTCCCTCGCAACTAGGCAGAAGTCCTGACGTCGCTGAACAAACACGTGTATGGAAGGGCCATCCCCGTCGTAACTCGAGAATATACCCCAGGTTCCCGCCGCAACTCGAGAAAAACCATGAGACTTCCCCCTGGCCGGAGATGAGGCCCGATTCCCCTGCACTGCGTGCAGTGCAATTCCGTGTTGCACATCACACATGAAAGGAGCCTTGATTTCCTTGATGGCACTCCAGAGAAACCCCAAGAACACTGTTTCAAGGCTAAAGGGATCCCGAGGTCACTGTAGCAACACAAAAGAGCTCCGTGGACCATGAATCAACTCGAGATGAGAGGTTAGTCCCTGGCTTCGACTCCAGAGGAATACCACCTTACCACAAGCACCTCAAGAGGAGGCTTCTCTCAGCTCTATGTATGTGAGAGGGACCCTGAGTTTGCGGCCTCAAGTGGAATGGAGACCGCGATGCCCTGACTCGAAATAAGGCCGGATATCCCTGCAGTGACTTGAATGCAGGCTCGTCTTGCATCTCCCAAGACGAAAGGATGTCTGAATCCCCTGTGGAGACCACAGAGAAAGACCTAGTTCCCCACCTCATCGCGACCGGAGGCCTCACATCCTTTGAAAACTCCAGAGGTACGCGGAGATCAGTGCCTCCAAAGGAGACGATGCCTGACTCCTCGTGAAACTTGATAGGAGTCCCAGGATTCCTGTGGCACGTGGAAAGGGACCCTTGGTCTCCCACCTCAGCTGAAGAGGCGTCGCAATTGCCCTGCCAAGCCTCGAGGAGAATCCCGAGTTGTCCCTCGAAACTAGGCAGGAGTCTTGACGTCGCTGAACAAACACGTGGGTGGAAGGGCCATCCCCGTCGTAACTCGAGAATATACCCCAGGTTCCCGCCGCAACTCGAGAAAAACAATGAGACTTACCCCTCGCCGCGAGATGAGGCCCGATTCCCCTGCACTGCGTGCAGAGCAATTCCCTGTTGCACATCACACATGAAAGGAGCCTTGATTTCCTTGATGGCACTCCAGAGAAACCCCAAGAACACTGTTTCAAGTTGAGGGATCCTGAGGTCACTGTAGCAACACGAAAGAGCTCCGTTGACCAAAAATCAACTCGAGATGAGAGGTTAGTCCCTGGCTTCGACTCCAGAGGAATACCAACTTACCACAAGCACCTCAAGAGGAGGCTTCTCTCAGCTCTAGCTATGTGAGAGGGACCCTGAGTTTGCGGCCACAAGTGGAATGGAGACCGCGATGCCCTGGCTCGAAATAAGGCGGCATATCCCTGCAGTGACTTGAATGCAGGCTCGGCTTGCATCTCCCAAGACGAAAGGATGTCTGAATCCCCTGTGGAGACCACAGAGAAAGACCTAGTTCCCCACCTCATGGCGACCGGAGGCCTCACATCCTTTGAAAACTCCAGAGGTACGCGGAGATCAGTGCCTCCAAAGGAGACGATGCCTGACTCCTCGTGAAACTTGATAGGAGTCCCAGGATTCCTGTGGCACGTGGAAAGGGACCCTTGGTCTCCCGCCTCAGCTGGAGAGGCGTCCCAATTGCCCTGCCAAGCCTCGAGGAGAATCCCGAGTTGTCCCTCGCAACTAGGGAGGAGTCCTGACGTAGCTGAAGAGACACGTGTGTGGAAGGGCCATCCCCGTCTTAACTAGAGAATATACCCTAGGTTCCCGCCGCAACTCGAGAAAAACCATGAGACTTCCCCCTCGCCGCGAGATGAGGCCCGATTCCCCTGCACTGCGCGCAGAGCAATTCCGTGTTGCATATCACACATGAAAGGAGCCTTGATTTCCTTGATGGCACTCCAGAGAAACCCCAAGAACACTGTTTCAAGGCTAGAGGGATCCCGAGGTCACTGTAGCAACACGAAAGAGCTCCGTGGACCAAAAATCAACTCGAGATGAGAGGTTAGTCCCTGGCTTCGACTCCAGAGGAATACCACCTTACGACAAGCACCTCAAGAGGAGGCTTCTCTCAGCTCTAGGTATGTGAGAGGGACCCTGAGTTTGCGGCCTCAAGTGGAATGGAGATCGCGATGCCCTGACGCTAAATAAGGCCGGATATCCCTGCAGTGACTTGAATGCAGGCTCGTCTTGCATCTCCCAAGACGAAAGGATGTCTGAATCCCCTGTGGAGACCACAGAGAAAGACCTAGTTCCCCACCTCTTCCCGACCTGAGGCCTCACATCCTTTGAAAATTCCAGAGGTACGCGGAGATCAGTGCCTCCAAAGGAGACGATGCCTGACTCCTCGTGAAAATTGATAGGAGTCCCAGGATTCCTGTGGCACGTGGAAAGGGACCCTTGGTCTCCCGCCTCAGCTGGAGAGGCGTCCCAATTGCCCTGCCAGGCCTCGAAGAGAATCCCGAGTTGTCCCTCGCAACTAGGAAGGATTCCTGACGTCGCTGAACAAACACGTGGGTGGAAGGGCCATCCCCGTCGTAACTCGAGAATATACACCAGGTTCCCACCGCAACTCGAGAAAAACCATGAGACTTCCCCCTCGCCACGAGATGAGGCCCGATTCCCCTGCACTGCATGCAGAGCAATTCCGTGTTGCACATCACACATGAAAGGAGCCTTGATTTCCTGGATGGCACTCCAGAGAAACCCCAAGAACACTGTTTCAAGGTTGAGGGATAATGAGGTCACTGTAGCAACACGAAAGAGCTCCGTGGACCAAAAATCAACTCGAGATGAGAGGTTAGTCCATGGCTTCGACTCCAGAGGAATACCACCTTACCACAAGCACCTCAAGAGGAGGCTTCTCTCAGCTCTATGTATGTGAGAGGGACCCTGAGTTTGCGGCCTCAAGTGGAATGGAGACCGCGATGCCCTGACGCGAAATAAGGCCGGATATCCCTGCAGTGACTTGAATGCAGGCTCGTCTTGCATCTCCCAAGAAGAAAGGATGTCTGAATCCCCTGTGGAGACCACAGAGAAAGACCTAGTTCCCCACCTCTTTGCGACCTGAGGCCTCACATCCGTTGAAAACTCCAGAGGTACGCGGAGATCAGTGCCTCCAAAGGAGACGATGCCTGACTCCTCGTGAAACTTGATAGGAGTCCCAGGATTCCTGTGGCACGTGGAAAGGGACCCTTGGTCTCCCGCCTCAGCTGGAGAGGCGTCCCAATTGCCCTGCCAAGCCTCGAGGAGAATCCCGAGTTTTCCCTCGCAACTAGGGAGGAGTCCTGACGTCGCTGAAGAGACAAGTGTGTGGAAGGGCCATCCCCGTCTTAACTCGAGAATATACCCTAGGTTCCCGCCGCAACTCGAGAAAAACCATGAGACTTCCCCCTCGCCGCGAGATGAGGCCCGATTCCCCTGCACTGCGTGCAGAGCAATTCCGTGTTGCATATCACACATGAAAGGAGCCTTGATTTCCTTGATGGCACTCCCGAGAAACCCCAAGAACACTGTTTCAAGGCTAGAGGGATCCCGAGGTCACTGTAGCAACACGAAAGAGCTCCGTGGACCAAAAATCAACTCGAGATGAGAGGTTAGTCCCTGGCTTCGACTCCAGAGGAATACCACCTTACGACAAGCACCTCAAGAGGAGGCTTCTCTCAGCTCTAGGTATGTGAGAGGGACCCTGAGTTTGCGGCCTCAAGTGGAATGGAGATCGCGATGCCCTGACGCGAAATAAGGCCGGATATCCCTGCAGTGACTTGAATGCAGGCTCGTCTTGCATCTCCCAAGACGAAAGGATGTCTGAATCCCCTGTGGAGACCACAGAGAAAGACCTAGTTCCCCACCTCTTCCCGACCTGAGGCCTCACATCCTTTGAAAATTCCAGAGGTACGCGGAGATCAGTGCCTCCAAAGGAGACGATGCCTGACTCCTCGTGAAACTTGATAGGAGTCCCAGGATTCCTGTGGCACGTGGAAAGGGACCCTTGGTCTCCCGCCTCAGCTGGAGAGGCGTCCCAATTGCCCTGCCAGGCCTCGAGGAGAATCCCGAGTTGTCCCTCGCAACTAGGAAGGAGTCCTGACGTCGCTGAACAAACACGTGGGTGGAAGGGCCATCCCCGTCGTAACTCGAGAATATACACCAGGTTCCCGCCGCAACTCGAGAAAAACCATGAGACTTCCCCCTCGCCACGAGATGAGGCCCGATTCCCCTGCACTGCATGCAGAGCAATTCCGTGTTGCACATCACACATGAAAGGAGCCTTGATTTCCTTGATGGCACTCCAGAGAAACCCCAAGAACACTGTTTCAAGGTTGAGGGATAATGAGGTCACTGTAGCAACACGAAAGAGCTCCGTGGACCAAAAATCAACTCGAGATGAGAGGTTAGTCCATGGCTTCGACTCCAGAGGAATACCACCTTACCACAAGCACCTCAAGAGGAGGCTTCTCTCAGCTCTAGCTATGTGAGAGGGACCCTGAGTTTGCGGCCTCAAGTGGAATGGAGACCGCGATGCCCTGACGCGAAATAAGGCCGGATATCCCTGCAGTGACTTGAATGCAGGCTCGTCTTGCATCTCCGAAGACGAAAGGATGTCTGAATCCCCTGTGGAGACCACAGAGAAAGACCTAGTTCCCCACCTCTTCGCGACCTGAGGCCTCACATCCGTTGAAAACTCCAGAGGTACGCGGAGATGAGTGCCTCCAAAGGAGACGATGCCTGACTCCTCGTGAAACTTGATAGGAGTCCCAGGATTCCTGTGGCACGTGGAAAGGGACCCTTGGTCTCCCGCCTCAGCTGGAGAGGCGTCCCAATTGCCCTGCCAAGCCTCGAGGAGAATCCCGAGTTGTCCCTCGCAACTAGGCAGGAGTCCTGACGTGGCTGAACAAACACGTGGGTGGAAGGGCCATCGCATTCGTAACTCGAGAATATACCGCAGGTTCCCGCCGCAACTCGAGAAAAACCATGAGACTTCCCCCTCGCCGCGAGATGAGGCCCGATTCCCCTGCACTGCGTGCAGAGCAATTCCGTGTTGCACATCACACATGAAAGGAGCCTTGATTTCCTTGATGGCACTCCAGATAAACCCCAAGAACACTGTTTCAAGGTTGAGGGATCCTGAGGTCACTGTAGCAACACGAAAGAGCTCCGTGGACCACAAATCAACTCAAGATGAGAGGTTAGTCCCTGGCTTCGACTCCAGAGGAATACCACCTTACCACAAGCACCTCAAGAGGAGGCTTCTCTCAGCTCTATGTATGTGAGAGGGACCCTGAGTTTGCGGCCTCAAGTGGAATGGAGACCGCGATGCCCTGACTCGAAATAAGGCCGGATATCCCTGCAGTGACTTGAATGCAGGCTCGTCTTGCATCTCCCAAGACGAAAGGATGTCTGCATCCCCTGTGGAGACCACAGAGAAAGACCTAGTTCCCCACCTCTTCGCGACCGGAGGCCTCACATCCTTTGAAAACTCCAGAGGTACGCGGAGATCAGTGCCTCCAAAGGAGACGATGCCTGACTCCTCGTGAAACTTGATAGGAGTCCCAGGATTCCTGTGGCACGTGGAAAGGGACCCTTGGTCTCCCAACTCAGCTGGAGAGGCGTCCCAATTGCCCTGCCAAGCCTCGAGGAGAATCCCGAGTTGTCCCTCGCAACTAGGCAGAAGTCCTGACGTCGCTGAACAAACACGTGTATGGAAGGGCCATCCCCGTCGTAACTCGAGAATATACCCCAGGTTCCCGCCGCAACTCGAGAAAAACCATGAGACTTCCCCCTGGCCGGAGATGAGGCCCGATTCCCCTGCACTGCGTGCAGTGCAATTCCGTGTTGCACATCACACATGAAAGGAGCCTTGATTTCCTTGATGGCACTCCAGAGAAACCCCAAGAACACTGTTTCAAGGCTAAAGGGATCCCGAGGTCACTGTAGCAACACAAAAGAGCTCCGTGGACCATGAATCAACTCGAGATGAGAGGTTAGTCCCTGGCTTCGACTCCAGAGGAATACCACCTTACCACAAGCACCTCAAGAGGAGGCTTCTCTCAGCTCTAGGTATGTGAGAGGGACCCTGAGTTTGCGACCTCAAGTGGAATGGACACCGCGATGCCCTGACTCGAAATAAGGCCGGATATCCCTGCAGTGACTTGAATGCAGGCTCGTCTTGCATCTCCCAAGACGAAAGGATGTCTGAATCCCCTGTGGAGACCACAGAGAAAGACCTAGTTCCCTACCTCATCGCGACCGGAGGCCTCACATCCTTTGAAAACTCCAGAGGTACGCGGAGATCAGTGCCTCCAAAGGAGACGATGCCTGACTCCTCGTGAAACTTGATAGGAGTCCCAGAATTCCTGTGGCACGTGGAAAGGGACCCTTGGTCTCCCGCCTCAGCTGGAGAGGCGTCCCAATTGCCCTGCCAAGCCTCGAGGAGAATCCCGAGTTGTCCCTCGCAACTAGGCAGGAGTCTGACGTCGCTGAACAAACACGTGGGTGGAAGGGCCATCCCCATCGTAACTCGAGAATATAACCCAGGTTCCAATCGCAACTCGAGAAAAACCATTAGACTTCCCCATCGCCGCAAAATGAGGCCCGATACCCTGCACTGCGTGCAGAGCAATTTCGTGTTGCACATCACACATGAAAGGAGCCTTGATTTCCTTGATGGCACTCCAGAGAAACCCCAAGAACACTGTTTCAAGGCTAGAGGGATCCTGAGGTCACTGTAGTAACACGAAAGAGCTCCGTGGACCAAAAATCAACTCGAGATGAGAGGTTAGTCCCTGGCTTCGACTCCAGAGGAACACCACCTTTCCACAAGCACCTCAAGAGGAGGCTTCTCTTAGCTCTAGGTATGTGAGAGGGACCCTGAGTTTGCGGCCTCAAGTGGAATGGAGACCGCGATGCCCTGACTCGAAATAAGGCCGGATATCCCTGCAGTGACTTGAATGTAGGCTCATCTTGCATCTCTCAAGACGAAAGGATGTCTGAATCCTCTGTGGAGACCACAGAGAAAGACCTAGTTCCCCACCTCATCGCGACCAGAGGCCTCACATCCTTTGAAAACTCCAGAGGTACGCGGAGATCAGTGCCTCCAAAGGAGACGATGCCTGACTCCTCGTGAAACTTGATAGGAGTCCCAGGATTCCTGTGGCACGTGGAAAGGGACCCTTGGTCTCCCACCTCAGCTGGAGAGGCGTCGCAATTGCCCTGCCAAGCCTCGAGGAGAATCCCGAGTTGTCCATCGAAACTAGGCAGGAGTCTTGACGTCGCTGAACAAACACGTGGGTGGAAGGGCCATCCCCGGCGTAACTCGAGAATATACCCCAGGTTCCCGCCGCAACTCGAGAAAAACAATGAGACTTACCCCTCGCCGCGAGATGAGGCCCGATTCCCCTGCACTGCGTGCAGAGCAATTCCCTGTTTCACATCACACATGAAAGGAGCCTTGATTTCCTTGATGGCACTCCAGAGAAACCCCAAGAACACTGTTTCAAGTTGAGGGATCCTGAGGTCACTGTAGCAACACGAAAGAGCTCCGTTGACCAAAAATCAACTCGAGATGAGAGGTTAGTCCCTGGCTTCGACTCCAGAGGAATACCAACTTACCACAAGCACCTCAAGAGGAGGCTTCTCTCAGCTCTAGCTATGTGAGAGGGACCCTAAGTGTGCGGCCACAAGTGGAATGGAGACCGCGATGCCCTGGCTCGAAATAAGGCGGCATATCCCTGCAGTGACTTGAAGGCAGGCTCGGCTTGCATCTCCCAAGACGAAAGGATGTCTGAATCCCCTGTGGAGACCACAGAGAAAGACCTAGTTCCCCACCTCATGGCGACCGGAGGCCTCACATCCTTTGAAAACTCCAGAGGTACGCGGAGATCAGTGCCTCCAAAGGAGACGATGCCTGACTCCTCGTGAAACTTGATAGGAGTCCCAGGATTCCTGTGGCACGTGGAAAGGGACCCTTGGTCTCCCGCCTCAGCTGGAGAGGCGTCCCAATTGCCCTGCCAAGCCTCGAGGAGAATCCCGAGTTGTCCCTCGCAACTAGGGAGGAGTCCTGACGTAGCTGAAGAGACACGTGTGTGGAAGGGCCATCCCCGTCTTAACTAGAGAATATACCCTAGGTTCCCGCCGCAACTCGAGAAAAACCATGAGACTTCCCCCTCGCCGCGAGATGAGGCCCGATTCCCCTGCACTGCGCGCAGAGCAATTCCGTGTTGCATATCACACATGAAAGGAGCCTTGATTTCCTTGATGGCACTCCAGAGAAACCCCAAGAACACTGTTTCAAGGCTAGAGGGATCCCGAGGTCACTGTAGCAACACGAAAGAGCTCCGTGGACCAAAAATCAACTCGAGATGAGAGGTTAGTCCCTGGCTTCGACTCCAGAGGAATACCACCTTACGACAAGCACCTCAAGAGGAGGCTTCTCTCAGCTCTAGGTATGTGAGAGGGACCCTGAGTTTGCGGCCTCAAGTGGAATGGAGATCGCGATGCCCTGACGCGAAATAAGGCCGGATATCCCTGCAGTGACTTGAATGCAGGCTCGTCTTGCATCTCCCAAGACGAAAGGATGTCTGAATCCCCTGTGGAGACCACAGAGAAAGACCTAGTTCCCCACCTCTTCCCGACCTGAGGCCTCACATCCTTTGAAAATTCCAGAGGTACGCGGAGATCAGTGCCTCCAAAGGAGACGATGCCTGACTCCTCGTGAAAATTGATAGGAGTCCCAGGATTCCTGTGGCACGTGGAAAGGGACCCTTGGTCTCCCGCCTCAGCTGGAGAGGCGTCCCAATTGCCCTGCCAGGCCTCGAAGAGAATCCCGAGTTGTCCCTCGCAACTAGGAAGGAGTCCTGACGTCGCTGAACAAACACGTGGGTGGAAGGGCCATCCCCGTCGTAACTCGAGAATATACACCAGGTTCCCGCCGCAACTCGAGAAAAACCATGAGACTTCCCCCTCGCCACGAGATGAGGCCCGATTCCCCTGCACTGCATGCAGAGCAATTCCGTGTTGCACATCACACATGAAAGGAGCCTTGATTTCCTTGATGGCACTCCAGAGAAACCCCAAGAACACTGTTTCAAGGTTGAGGGATAATGAGGTCACTGTAGCAACACGAAAGAGCTCCGTGGACCAAAAATCAACTCGAGATGAGAGGTTAGTCCATGGCTTCGACTCCAGAGGAATACCTCCTTACCACAAGCACCTCAAGAGGAGGCTTCTCTCAGCTCTATGTATGTGAGAGGGACCCTGAGTTTGCGGCCTCAAGTGGAATGGAGACCGCGATGCCCTGACGCGAAATAAGGCCGGATATCCCTGCAGTGACTTGAATGCAGGCTCGTCTTGCATCTCCCAAGAAGAAAGGATGTCTGAATCCCCTGTGGAGACCACAGAGAAAGACCTAGTTCCCCACCTCTTCGCGACCTGAGGCCTCACATCCGTTGAAAACTCCAGAGGTACGCGGAGATCAGTGCCTCCAAAGGAGACGATGCCTGACTCCTCGTGAAACTTGATAGGAGTCCCAGGATTCCTGTGGCACGTGGAAAGGGACCCTTGGTCTCCCGCCTCAGCTGGAGAGGCGTCCCAATTGCCCTGCCAAGCCTCGAGGAGAATCCCGAGTTTTCCCTCGCAACTAGGGAGGAGTCCTGACGTCGCTGAAGAGACAAGTGTGTGGAAGGGCCATTCCCGTCTTAACTCGAGAATATACCCTAGGTTCCCGCCGCAACTCGAGAAAAACCATGAGACTTCCCCCTCGCCGCGAGATGAGGCCCGATTCCCCTGCACTGCGCGCAGAGCAATTCCGTGTTGCATATCACACATGAAAGGAGCCTTGATTTCCTTGATGGCACTCCCGAGAAACCCCAAGAACACTGTTTCAAGGCTAGAGGGATCCCGAGGTCACTGTAGCAACACGAAAGAGCTCCGTGGACCAAAAATCAACTCGAGATGAGAGGTTAGTCCCTGGCTTCGACTCCAGAGGAATACCACCTTACGACAAGCACCTCAAGAGGAGGCTTCTCTCAGCTCTAGGTATGTGAGAGGGACCCTGAGTTTGCGGCCTCAAGTGGAATGGAGATCGCGATGCCCTGACGCGAAATAAGGCCGGATATCCCTGCAGTGACTTGAATGCAGGCTCGTCTTGCATCTCCCAAGACGAAAGGATGTCTGAATCCCCTGTGGAGACCACAGAGAAAGACCTAGTTCCCCACCTCTTCGCGACCTGAGGCCTCACATCCTTTGAAAATTCCAGAGGTACGCGGAGATCAGTGCCTCCAAAGGAGACGATGCCTGACTCCTCGTGAAACTTGATAGGAGTCCCAGGATTCCTGTGGCACGTGGAAAGGGACTCTTGGTCTCCCAGCTCAGCTGGAGAGGCGTCCCAATTGCCCTGCCAAGCCTCGAGGAAAATCCCGAGTTGTCCCTCGCAACTAGGCAGAAGTCCTGACGTCGCTGAACAAACACGTGGGTGGAAGGGCCTTCCCCGTCGTAACTCGAGAATATACCCCAGGTTCCCGCTGCAACTCGAGAAAAACCATGAGACTTCCCCCTGGCCGGAGATGAGGCCCAATTCCCCTGCACTGCGTACAGAGCAATTCCGTGTTGCACATCACACATGAAAGGAGCCTTGATTTCCTTGATGGCACTCCAGAGAAACCCCAAGAACACTGTTTCAAGGATAGAGGGATCCCGAGGTCACTGTAGCAACAAAAAAGAGTTCCGTGGACCTAAAATCAACTCGAGATGAGAGGGTAGTCCCTGGCTTCGACTCCAGAGGAATACCACCTTACCACAAGCACTTCAAGAGGAGGCTTCTCGCAGCTCTAGGTATGTGAGAGGGACCCTGAGTTTGCGGCCTCAAGTGGAATGGACACCGCGATGCCCTGGCTCGAAATAAGGCCGGATATCCCTGCAGTGACTTGAATGCAGGCTCGTCTTGCATCTCCCAAGACGAAAGGATGTCTGAATCCCCTGTGGAGACCACAGAGAAAGACCTAGTTCCCCACCTCATCACGACCGGAGGCCTCACATCCTTTGAAAACTCCAGAGATACGTGGAGATCAGTGCCTCCAAAGGAGACGATGCCTGACTCCTCGTGAAACTTGATAGGAGTCCCAGGATTCCTGTGGCATGTGGAAAGGGACCCTTGGTCTCCGGCCTCAGCTGGAGAGGCGTACCAATTGCCCTGCCAAGCCTCGAGGAGAATCCCGAGTTGTCCCTCGCAACTAGGCAGGAGTCCTGACGTCGATGAACAAACACGTGGTTGGAAGGGCCATCCCCGTCGTAACTCGAGAATATACCCCAGGTTCCCGCCGCAACTCGAGAAAAACCATGAGACTTCCCCCTCGCCGCGAGATGAGGCCCGATTCCCCTGCACTGCGTGCAGAGCAATTTCGTGTTGCACATCACACATGAAAGGAGCCTTGATTTCCTGGATGGCACTCCAGAGAAACCCCAAGAACACTGTTTCCAGGTTGAGGGATCCTGAGGTCACTGTAGCAACACGAAATAGCTCCGTGGACCAAAAATCAACTTGAGATGAGAGGTTAGTCCTTGGCTTCGACTCCAGAGGAATACCACCTTACCACAAGCACCTCAAGAGGAGGCTTCTCTCAGCTCTATGTATGTGAGAGGGACCGTGAGTTTGCGGCCTCAAGTGGAATGGAGACCGCGATGCCCTGACTCGAAATAAGGCCGGATATCCCTGCAGTGACTTCAATGCAGGCTCGTCTTGCATCTCCCAAGACGAAAGGATGTCTGAATCCCCTGTGGAGACCACAGAGAAAGACCTAGTTCCTCACCTCATCGCGACCTGAGGCCTCACAGCCTTTGAAAACTCCAGAGGTACGTGGAGATCAGTGCCTCCAAAGGAGACGATGCCTGACTCCTCGTGAAACTTGATAGGAGTCCCAGGATTCCTGTGGCACGTGGAAAGGGACCCTTGGTCTCCCGCCTCAGCTGGAGAGGCGTCCCAATTGCCCTGCCAAGCCTCGAGGAGAATCCCGAGTTGTCCCTCGCAACTAGGCACGAGTCCTGCCGTCGCTGAACAAACATGTGGGTGGAAGGGCCATCCCCGTCGTAACTCGAGAATATACCCCAGGTTCCCGCCGCAACTCGAGAAAAACGATGAGACTTCCCCCTCGCCGCGAGATGAAGCCGATTCCCCTGCACTGTGTGCAGAGCAATTCCGTGTTGCACATCACACATGAAAGGAGCCTTGATTTCCTTGATGGCACTCCAGAGCAACCCCAAGAACACTGTTTCAAAGCTAGAGGGATCCTGAGGTCACTGTAGCAACACGAAAGAGCTCCGTGGACCAAAAATATACTCGAGATGAGAGGTTAGTCCCTGGCTTCGACTGCAGAGGAATACCACCTTACCACAAGCACCTCAAGAGGAGGCTTCTCTCAGCTCTAGGTATGTGAGAGGGACCCTGAGTTTGCGGCCTCAAGTGGAATGGACACCGCGATGCCCTGACTCGAAATAAGGCCGGATATCCCTGCAGTGAATTGAATGCAGGCTCGTCTTGCATCTCCCAAGACGAAAGGATGTCTGAATCCCCTGTGGAGACCACAGAGAAAGACCTAGTTCCCCACCTCATCGCGACCGGAGGCCTCACATCCTTTGAAAACTCCAGAGGTACGCGGAGATCAGTGCCTCCAAAGGAGACGATGCCTGACTCCTCGTGAAACTTGATAGGAGTCCCAGGATTCCTGTGGCACGTGGAAAGGGAACCTTGGTCTCCCGCCTCAGCTGGAGAGGCGTCCCATTTGCCCTGCCAAGCCTCGAGGAGATTCCCGAGTTGTCCCTCACAACTAGGCAGGAGTCCTGACGTCGCTGGACAAACACGTGGGTGGAAGGGCCATCCCCGTCGTAACTCGAGAATATACCCCAGGTTCCCGCCGCAACTCGAGAAAAACCATGAGACTTCCCCCTCGCCGCGAGATGAGGCCCGATTCCCCTGCACTGCGTGCAGAGCAATTCCGTGTTGCACATCACAAATGAAAGGAGCCTTGATTTCCTTGATGGCAGTCCAGAGAAACCCGAAGAACACTGTTTCAAGGCTAGAGGGATCCTGAGGTCACTGTAGCAACACGAAAGAGCTCCGTGGACCAAAAATCAACTCGAGATGAGAGGTTAGTCCCTGTCTTCGACTCCAGAGGAATACCACCTTACCATAAGCACCTCAAGAGGTGGCTTCTCTCAGCTTTAGGTATGTGAGAGGGACCCTGAGTTTGCGGCCTCAAGTGGAATGGACACCGCGATGCCCTGGCTCGAAATAAGGCCGGATATCCCTGCAGTGACTTGAATGCAGGCTCGTCTTGCATCTCCCAAGACGAAAGGATGTCTGAATCCCCTGTGGAGACCACAGAGAAAGACCTAGTTCCCCACCTCATCACGACCGGAGGCCTCACATCCTTTGAAAACTCCAGAGATTCGTGGAGATCAGTGCCTCCAAAGGAGACGATGTCTGACTCCTCGTGAAACTTGATAGGAGTCCCAGGATTCCTGTGGCACGTGGAAAGGGACCCTTGGTCTCCGGCCTCAGCTGGAGAGGCGTACCAATTGCCCTGCCAAGCCTCGAGGAGAATCCCGAGTTGTCCCTCGCAACTAGGCAGGAGTCCTGACGTCGATGAACAAACACGTGGTTGGAAGGGCCATCCCCGTCGTAACTCGAGAATATACCCCAGGTTCCCGCCGCAACTCGAGAAAAACCATGAGACTTCCCCCTCGCCACGAGATGAGGCCCGATTCCCCTGCACTGCGTGCAGAGCAATTTCGTGTTGCACATCACACATGAAAGGAGCCTTGATTTCCTGGATGGCACTCCAGAGAAACCCCAAGAACACTGTTTCCAGGTTGAGGGATCCTGAGGTCACTGTAGCAACACGAAATAGCTCCGTGGACCAAAAATCAACTTGAGATGAGAGGTTAGTCCTTGGCTTCGACTCCAGAGGAATACCACCTTACCACAAGCACCTCAAGAGGAGGCTTCTCTCAGCTCTATGTATGTGAGAGGGACCGTGAGTTTGCGGCCTCAAGTGGAATGGAGACCGCGATGCCCTGACTCGAAATAAGGCCGGATATCCCTGCAGTGACTTCAATGCAGGCTCGTCTTGCATCTCCCAAGACGAAAGGATGTCTGAATCCCCTGTGGAGACCACAGAGAAAGACCTAGTTCCTCACCTCATCGCGACCTGAGGCCTCACAGCCTTTGAAAACTCCAGAGGTACGTGGAGATCAGTGCCTCCAAAGGAGACGATGCCTGACTTCTCGTGAAACTTGATAGGAGTCCCAGGATTCCTGTGGCACGTGGAAAGGGACCCTTGGTCTCCCAGCTCAGCTGGAGAGGCGTCCCAATTGCCCTGCCAAGCCTCGAGGAAAATCCCGAGTTGTCCCTCGCAACTAGGCAGAAGTCCTGACGTCGCTGAACAAACACGTGGGTGGAAGGGCCATCCCCGTCGTAACTCGAGAATATACCCCAGGTTCCCGCCGCAACTCGAGAAAAACCATGAGACTTCCCCCTGGCCGGAGATGAGGCCCAATTCTCCTGCACTGCGTACAGAGCAATTCCGTGTTGCACATCACACATGAAAGGAGCCTTGATTTCCTTGATGGCACTCCAGAGAAACCCCAAGAACACTGTTTCAAGGATAGAGGGATCCCGAGGTCACTGTAGCAACAAAAAAGAGTTCCGTGGACCTAAAATCAACTCGAGATGAGAGGGTAGTCCCTGGCTTCGACTCCAGAGGAATACCACCTTACCACAAGCACCTCAAGAGGAGGCTTCTCGCAGCTCTAGGTATGTGAGAGGGACCCTGAGTTTGCGGCCTCAAGTGGAATGGACACCGCGATGCCCTGACTCGAAATAAGGCCGGATATCCCTGCAGTGACTTGAATGCAGGCTCGTCTTGCATCTCCCAAGACGAAAGGATGTCTGAATCCCCTGTGGAGACCACAGAGAAAGACCTAGTTCCCCACCTCATCGCGACCGGAGGCCTCACATCCTTTGAAAACTCCAGAGGTATGCGGAGATCAGTGCCTCCAAAGGAGCCAATGCCTGACTCCTCGTCAAACTTGATAGGAGTCCCAGGATTCCTGTGGCACGTGGAAAGGGACCCTTCGTCTCCCGCCTCAGCTGGAGAGGCGTCCCAATTGCCCTGCCAAGCCTCGAGGAGAATCCCGAGTTGTCCCTCGCAACTAGGCAGGAGTCCTGACGTAGCTGAACAAACACGTGGGTGGAAGGGCCATCCCCGTCGTAACTCGAGAATATACCCCAGGTTCCCGCCGCAACTCGAGAAAAACCATGAGACTTCCCCCTGGCCGGAGATGAGGCCCGATTCCCCTGCACTGCGTGCAGAGCAATTCCGTGTTGCACATCACACATGAAAGGAGCCTTGATTTCCTGGATGGCACTCCAGAGAAACCCGAAGAACACTGTTTCAAGGCTAAAGGGATCCCGAGGTCACTGTAGCAACACAAAAGAGCTCCGTGGACCAAAAATCAACTCGAGATGAGAGGTTAGTCCCTGGCTTCGACTCCAGAGGAATACCACCTTACCACAAGCACCTCAAGAGGAGGCTTCTCTCAGCTCTAGGTATGTGAGAGGGACCCTGAGTTTGTGGCCTCAAGTGGAATGGACACCGCGATGCCCTGACTCGAAATCAGGCTGGATATCCCTGCAGTGACTTGAATGCAGGCTCGTCTTGCATCTCCCAAGACGAAAGGATGTCTGAATCCCCTGTGGAGACCACAGAGAAAGACCTAGTTCCCCACCTCATCGCGACCGGAGGCCTCACATCCTTTGAAAACTCCAGAGGTACGCGGAGATCAGTGCCTCCAAAGGAGACGATGCCTGACTCCTCGTGAAACTTGATAGGAGTCCCAGGATTCCTGTGGCACGTGGAAAGGGACCCTTGGTCTCCCGCCTCAGCTGGAGAGGCGTACCAATTGCCCTGCCAAGCCTCGAGGAGAATCCCGAGTTGTCCCTCGCAACTAGGCAGGAGTCTGACGTCGCTGAACAAACACATGGGTGGAAGGGCCATCCCCGTCGTAACTCGAGAATATAACCCAGGTTCCAATCGCAACTCGAGAAAAACCATTAGACTTCCCCCTCGCCGCAAAATGAGGCCCGATACCCTGCACTGCGTGCACAGCAATTTCGTGTTGCACATCACACATGAAAGGATCCTTGATTTCCTTGATGGCACTCCAGAGAAACCCCAAGAACACTGTTTCAAGGCTAGAGGGATCCTGAGGTCACTGTAGCAACACGAAAGAGCTCCGTGGACCAAAAATCAACTCGAGATGAGAGGTTAGTCCCTGGCTTCGACTCCAGAGGAACACCACCTTTCCACAAGCACCTCAAGAGGAGGCTTCTCTTAGCTCTAGGTATGTGAGAGGGACCCTGAGTTTGCGGCCTCAAGTGGAATGGAGACCGCGATACCCTGACTCGAAATAAGACCGGATATCCCTGCAGTGACTTGAATGCAGGCTCATCTTGCATCTCTCAAGACGAAAGGATGTCTGAATCCCCTGTGGAGACCACAGAGAAAGACCTAGTTCCCCACCTCATCGCGACCGGAGGCCTCACATCCTTTGAAAACTCCAGAGGTACGCGGAGATCAGTGCCTCCAAAGGAGACGATGCCTGACTCCTCGAGAAACTTGATAGGAGTCCCAGGATTCCTGTGGCACGTGGAAAGGGACCCTTGGTCTCCCACCTCAGCTGGAGAGGCGTCGCAATTGCCCTGCCAAGCCTCGAGGAGAATCCCGAGTTGTCCCTCGCAACTAGGCAGGAGTCTTGACGTCGCTGAACAAACACGTGGGTGGAAGGGCCATCCCCGGAGTAACTCGAGAATATACCCCAGGTTCCCGCCGCAACTCGAGAAAAACCATGAGACTTACCCCTCGCCGCGAGATGAGGCCCGATTCCCCTGCACTGCGTGCAGAGCAATTCCCTGTTGCACATCACACATGAAAGGAGCCTTGATTTCCTTGATGGCACTCCAGAGAAACCCGAAGAACACTGTTTCAAGGTTGAGGGATCCTGAGGTCACTGTAGCAACACGAAAGAGCTCCGTGGACCAAAAATCAACTCGAGAAGAGAGGTTAGTCCCTGGCTTCGACTCCAGAGGAATACCAACTTACCACAAGCACCTCAAGAGGAGGCTTCTCTCAGCTCTAGCTATGTGAGAGGGACCCTGAGTTTGCGGCCACAAGTTGAATGGAGACCGCGATGCCCTGGCTCGAAATAAGGCGGCATATCCCTGCAGTGACTTGAATGCAGGCTCGGCTTGCATCTCCCAAGACGAAAGGATGTCTGAATCCCCTGTGGAGACCACAGAGAAAGACCTAGTTCCCCACCTCATGGCGACCGGAGGCCTCACATTCTTTGAAAACTCCAGAGGTACGCGGAGATCAGTGCCTCCAAAGGAGACGATGCCTGACTCCTCGTGAAACTTGATAGGAGTCCCAGGATTCCTGTGGCACGTGGAAAGGGACCCTTGGTCTCCCGCCTCAGCTGGAGAGGCGTCCCAATTGCCCTGCCAAGCCTCGAGGAGAATCCCGAGTTGTCCCTCACAACTAGGGAGGAGTCCTGACGTCGCTGAAGAGACACGTGTGTGGAGGGGCCATCACCGTCTTAACTCGAGAATATACCCTAGGTTCCCGCCGCAACTCGAGAAAAACCATGAGACTTCCCCCTCGCCGCGAGATGAGGCCCGATTCCCCTGCACTGCGCGCAGAGCAATTCCGTGTTGCATATCACACATGAAAGGAGCCTTGATTTCCTTGATGGCACTCCAGAGAAACCCCAAGAACACTGTTTCAAGGCTAGAGGGATCCCGAGGTCACTGTAGCAACACGAAAGAGCTCCGTGGACCAAAAATCAACTCGAGATGAGAGGTTAGTCCCTGGCTTCGACTCCAGAGGAATACCACCTTACGACAAGCACCTCAAGAGGAGGCTTCTCTCAGCTCTAGGTATGTGAGAGGGACCCTGAGCTTGCGGCCTCAAGTGGAATGGAGATCACGATGCCCTGACGCGAAATAAGGCCGGATATCCCTGCAGTGACTTGAATGCAGGCTCGTCTTGCATCTCCCAAGACGAAAGGATGTCTGAATCCCCTGTGGAGACCACAGAGAAAGACCTAGTTCCCCACCTCTTCCCGACCTGAGGCCTCACATCCTTTGAAAATTCCAGAGGTACGCGGAGATCAGTGCCTCCAAAGGAGACGATGCCTGACTCCTCGTGAAACTTGATAGGAGTCCCAGGATTCCTGTGGCACGTGGAAAGGGATCCTTGGTCTCCCGCCTCAGCTGGAGAGGCGTCCCAATTGCCCTGCCAGGCCTCGAGGAGAATCCCGAGTTGTCCCTCGCAACTAGGAAGGAGTCCTGACGTCGCTGAACAAACACGTGGGTGGAAGGGCCATCCCCGTCGTAACTCGAGAATATACACCAGGTTCCTGCCGCAACTCGAGAAAAACCATGGGACTTCCCCCTCGCCACGAGATGAGGCCCGATTCCCCTGCACTGCATGCAGAGCAATTCCGTGTTGCACATCACACATGAAAGGAGCCTTGATTTCCTTGATGGCACTCCAGAGAAACCCCAAGAACACTGTTTCAAGGTTGAGGGATAATGAGGTCACTGTAGCAACACGAAAGAGCTCCGTGGACCAAAAATCAACTCGAGCTGAGAGGTTAGTCCATGGCTTCGACTCCAGAGGAATACCACCTTACCACAAGCACCTCAAGAGGAGGCTTCTCTCAGCTCTAGCTATGTGAGAGGGACCCTGAGTTTGCGGCCTCAAGTGGAATGGAGACCGCGATGCCCTGACGCGAAATAAGGCCGGATATCCCTGCAGTGACTTGAATGCAGGCTCGTCTTGCATCTCCCAAGAAGAAAGGATGTCTGAATCCCCTGTGGAGACCACAGAGAAAGACCTAGTTCCCCACCTCTTCGCGACCTGAGGCCTCACATCCGTTGAAAACTCCAGAGGTACGCGGAGATCAGTGCCTCCAAAGGAGACGATGCCTGACTCCTCGTGAAACTTGATAGGAGTCCCAGGATTCCTGTGGCACGTGGAAAGGGACCCTTGGTCTCCCTCCTCAGCTGGAGAGGCGTCCCAATTGCCCTGCCAAGCCTCGAGGAGAATCCCGAGTTGTCCCTCGCAACTAGGCAGGAGTCCTGACGTGGCTGAACAAACACGTGTGTGGAAGGGCCATCCCCGTCGTAACTCGAGAATATACCCCAGGTTCCCGCCGCAACTCGAGAAAAACCATGAGACTTTCCCCTCGCCGCGAGATGAGGCCCGATTCCCCTGCACTGCGTGCAGAGCAATTCCGTGTTGCACATCACACATGAAAGGAGCCTTGATTTCCTTGATGGCACTCCAGAGAAACCCCAAGAACACTGTTTCAAGGTTGAGGGATCCTGAGGTCACTGGAGCAACACGAAATAGCTCCGTGGACCAAAAATCAACTCGAGATGAGAGGTTAGTCCTTGGCTTCGACTCCAGAGGAATACCACCTTAACACAAGCACCTCAAGAGGAGGCTTCTCTCAGCTCTATGTATGTGAGAGGGACCCTGAGTTTGCGGCCTCAAGTGGAATGGAGACTGCGATGCCCTGACTCGAAATAAGGCCGGATATCCCTGCAGTGACTTGAATGCAGGCTCGTCTTACATCTCCCAAAACGAAAGGATGTCTGAATCCCCTGTGGAGACCACAGAGAAAGACCTAGTTCCCCACCTCTTCGCGACCGGAGGCCTCACATCCTTTGAAAACTCCAGAGGTACGTGGAGATCAGTGCCTCCAAAGGAGACAATGCCTGACTCCTCGTGAAACTTGATAGGAGTTCCAGGATTCCTGTGGCACGTGGAAAGGGACCCTTGGTCCCCCAACTCAGCTGGAGAGGCGTCCCAATTGCCCTGCCAAGCCTCGAGGAGAATCCCGAGTTGTCCCTCGCAACTAGGCAGAAGTCCTGACGTCGCTGAACAAACACGTGGCTGGAAGGGCCATCCCCATCGTAACTCGAGAATATACCCCAGGTTCCCGCCGCAACTCGAGAAAAACCATGAGACTTCCCCCTCGCCGGAGATTAGGCCCGATTCCCCTGCACTGCGTGCAGAGCAATTCCGTTTTGCACATCACACATGAAAGGAGCCTTGATTTCCTTGATGGCACTCCAGAGAATCCCCAAGAACACTGTTTCAAGGCTAGAGGGATCCCGAGGTCACTGTAGCAACACAAAAGAGCTCCGTGGACCAAAAATCAACTCGAGATGAGAGGTTAGTCCCTGGCTTCGATTCCAGAGGAATACGACCTTACCACAAGCACCTCAAGAGGAGGCTTCTCTCAGCTCTAGGTATGTGAGAGGGATCCTGAGTTGCGGCCTCAAGTGGAATGGACACCGCGATGCCCTGACTTGAAACAAGGCCGGATATCCCTGCAGTGACTTGAATGCAGGCTCGTCTTGCATCTCCCAAGACGAAAGGATGTCTGAATCCCCTGTGGAGACCACAGAGAAAGTCCTAGTTCCCCACCTCATGGCGACCGGAGGCCTCACATCCTTTGAAAACTCCAGAGGTACACAGAAATCAGTGCCTCCAAAGGAGACGATGCCTGACTCCTCGTGAAACTTCATAGGAGTCCCAGGATTCCTGTGGCACGTGGAAAGGGACACTTGGTCTCCCGCCTCAGCTGGAGAGGCGTCCTAGTTGCCCTGCCAAGCCCCGAGGAGAATCCCGAGTTGTCCCTAGCAACTAGGCAGGAGTCCTGACGTCGCTGAAGAAACACGTGGGTGGAAGGGCCATCCCCGTCGTAACTCGAGAATATACCCCAGGTTCCCGCCGCAACTCGAGAAAAACGATGAGACTTCCCCCTCGCCGCGAGATGAAGCCGATTCCCCTGCACTGTGTGCAGAGCAATTCCGTGTTGCCCATCACACATGAAAGGAGCCTTGATTTCCTTGATGGCACTCCAGAGAAACCCCAAGAACACTGTTTCAAGGCTAGAGGGATCCTGAGGTCACTGTAGCAACACGAAAGAGCTCCGTGGACCAAAAATATACTCGAGATGAGAGGTTAGTCCCTGGCTTCGACTGCAGAGGAATTCCACCTTACCACAAGCACCTCAAGAGGAGGCTTCTCTCAGCTCTAGGTATGTGAGAGGGACCCTGAGTTTGCGGCCTCAAGTGTAATGGACACCGCGATGCCCTGACTCGAAATAAGGCCGGATATTCCTGCAGTGACTTGAATGCAGGCTCGTCTTGCATCTCCCAAGACGAAAGGATGTCTGAATCCCCTGTGGAGACCACAGAGAAAGATCTAGTTCCCCACCTCATCGCGACCGGAGGCCTCACATCCTTTGAAAACTCCAGAGGTACGCGGAGATCAGTGCCTCCAAAGGAGACGATGCCTGACTCCTCGTGAAACTTGATAGGAGTCCCAGGATTCCTGTGGCACGTGGAAAGGGACCCTTGGTCTCCCACCTCAGCTGGAGAGGCGTCCCAATTGCCCTGCCAAGCCTCGAGGAGAATCCCGAGTTGTCCATCGCAACTAGGCAGGAGTCCTGACGTTGCTGAACAAACACGTGGGTGAAAGAGCCATCCCCGTCGTAACTCGAGAATATACCCCAGGTTCCCGCCGCAACTCGAGAAAAACCATGAGACTTCCCCCTCGCCGCGAGATGAGGCCCGATTCCCCTGCACTGCATGCAGAGCAATTCAGTGTTGCACATCAAACATGAAAGGAGCCCTGATTTCCTTGATGGCACTCCAGAGAAACCCCAAGAAAACTGTTTCAAGGCTAGAGGGATCCGGAGGTCACTGTAGAAACACGAAAGAGCTCCGTGGACCAAAAATCAACTCGAGATGAGAGGTTAGTCCCTGGCTTCGACTCCAGAGGAACACCACCTTACCACAAGCACCTCAAGAGGAGGCTTCTCTCAGCTCTAAGTATGTGAGAGGGACCCTGATTTTGCGGCCTAAAGTGGAATGGACACTGCGATGCCCTGACGCGAAATAAGGCCGGATATCCCTGCAGTGACTTGAATGCAGGCTCGTCTTGCATCTCCCAAGATGAAAGGATGACTGAATCCCCTGTGGAGACCACAGAGAAAGACCTAGTTCCCCACCTCATCGCGACCGGAGGCCTCACATCCTTTGAAAACTCCAGAGGTACGCGGAGATCAGTGCCTCCAAAGGAGACGATGCCTGACTCCTCGTGAAACTTGATAGGAGTCCCAGGATTCCTGTGGCACGTGGAAAGGGACCCTTGGTCTCCCGCCTCAGCTGGAGAGGCGTCCCAATTTCCCTGCCAAGCCTCGAGGAGAATCCCGAGTTGTCCCTCGCAACTAGGCAGGAGTCCTGACGTCGCTGAACAAACACGTGGGTGGAAGGGCCATCCCCGTTGTAACTCGAGAATATACCCCAGGTTCCCACCGCAGCTCGAGAAAAACCATGAGACTTCCCCCTCGCCGCGAGATGAGGCCCGATTCCCCTGCACTGCGTGCAGAGCAATTCGGTGTTGCACATCACACATGAAAGGAGCCTTGATTTCCTTGACGGCACTCCAGAGAAACCCCAAGAACACTGTTTCAAGGCTAGAGGGATCCTGATGTCACTGTAGCAACACGAAAGTGCTCCATGGACCAAAAATCAACTCGGGATGAGAGGTTAGTCCCTGGCTTCGACTCCAGAGGAATACCACCTTACCACAAGCACCTCAAGAGGAGGCTTCTCTCAGCTCAAGCTATGTGAGAGGGACCCTGAGTTTGCGGCCTCAAGTGGAATGGACACCGCGATGCACTGACTTGATATAAGGCCGGATATCCCTGCAGTGACTTGAATGCAGGCTTGTCTTGCATCTCCCAAGACGAAAGGTTGTCTGAATTCCCTCTGGAGACCACAGAGAAAGACCTAGTTCCCCACCTCATCGCGACCGGAGGCCTCACATCCTTTGAAAACTCCAGAGGTACGCGGAGATCAGTGCCTCCAAAGGAGACGATGCCTGACTCCTCGTGAAACTTGATAGGAGTCCCAGGATTCCTGTGGCACGTCGAAAGGGACCCTTGGTCTCCCACCTTAGCTGGAGAGGCATCCCAATTGCCCTGCCAAGCCTCGAGGAGAATCCCGAGTTGTCCCTCGCAACTAGGCAGGAGTCCTGAAGTCGCTGAACAAACACGTGGCTGGAAGGCCCATCCCCGTCGTAACTCGAGAATATACCCCAGGTTCCCGCCGCAACTCGAGAAAAACCATGAGACTTCCCCCTCGCCGCGAGATGAGGCCCGATTCCCCTGCACTGCGTGCAGAGCAATTCCGTGTTGCACATCACACATGAAAGGAGCCTTGATTTCCTAGATGGCACTCCAGAGAAACCCCAAGAACACTGTTTTAAGGCTAGAGGGATCCTGAGGTCACTGTAGCAACACGAAAGAGCTCCGTGGACCAAAAATCAACTCGAGATGAGGGGCTAGTCCCTGGCTTCGACTTCAGAGGAATACCACCTTACCATAAGCACCTCAAGAGGAGGCTTCTCTCAGCTCTAGGTATGTGAGAGGGACCCTGAGTTTGCAGCCTCCAGTCGAATAGACACCACGATGCCCTGACTCGAAATGAGGCCGGATATCCCTGCAGTGACTTGAATGCAGGCTCGTCTTGCATCTCCCAAGACGAAAGGATGTCTGAATGCCCTGTGGAGACCACAGAGAAAGACCTAGTTCCCCACCTCATCGCGACCGGAGGCCTCACATCCTTTGAAAACTCCAGAGGTACGCGGAGATCAGTGCCTCCAAAGGAGACGATGCCTGACTCCTCGTGAAACTTGATAGGAGTCCCAGGATTCCTGTGGCACGTGGAAAGGGACCCTTGGTCTCCCGCCTCAGCTGGAGAGGCGTCCCAATTGCCCTGCCAAGCCTCGAGGAGAACCCCGAGTTGTCCCTCGCAACTAGGCAGGAGTCCTGACTTCGCTGAACAAACACGTGGGTGGAAGGGCTATCCCCGTCGTAACTCAAGAATATACCCCAGGTTCCCGCCGCAACTCGAGAAAAACCATGAGACTTCCCCCTCGCCGCGAGATGAGGCCCGATTCCCCTGCACTGCGTGCAGAGCAATTCCGTGTTGCACATCACACATGAAAGGAGCCTTGATTTCCTTGATGGCACTCCAGAGAAACCCCAAGAACACTGTTTCAAGGCTAGAGGGATCCTGAGGTCACTGTAGCAACACGAAAGAGCTCCATGGACCAAAAATCAACTAGAGATGAGAGGTTAGTCCCTGGCTTCGACTCCAGAGGAATACCACCTTACCACAAGCACCTCAAGAGGAGGCTTCTCTCAGCTCTAGCTATGTGAGAGGGACCCTGATTTTTCGGCCTCAAGTGGAATGGACACCGCGAAGCCGTGACTCGAAATAAGGCCGGATATCCCTGCAGTGACTTGAATGCAGGCTCGTCTTGCATCTCCCAAGATGAAAGGATGTCTGAATCCCCTGTGGAGACCACAGAGAAAGACCTAGTTCCCCACCTCATCGCGACCGGAGGCCTCACATCCTTTAAAAACTCCAGAGGTACGCGGAGATCAGTGCCTCCAAAGGAGACGATGCCTGACTCCTCGTGAAACTTGATAGGATTCCCAGGATTCCTGTGGCACATGGAAAGTGACCCTTGGTCTCCCGCCTCAGCTGGAGAGGCGTCCCAATTGCCCTGCCAAGCCTGGAGGAGAATCCCGAGTTGTCCCTCGTAACTAGGCAGGAGTCCTGCCGTCGCTGAACAAACACGTGTGTGGAAGGGCCATCCCCGTCGTAACTCGAGAATATTCCCCAGGTTCCTGCCGCAACTCGAGAAAAACCATGAGACTTCCCCCTCGCCGCGAGATGAGGCCCGATTCCCCTGCACTGCGTGCAGAGCAATTCCGTGTTGCACATCACATATGAAAGGAGCCTTGATTTCCTTGATGGCACTCCAGAGAAACCCCAAGAACACTGTTTCAAGGCTAGAGGGATCCTGAGGTCACTGTAGCAACACGAAATAGCTCCATGGACCAAAAATCAACTCGAGATGAGAGGTTAGTCCCTGGCTTCGACTCCAGAGGAATATCACCTTACCACAAGCACCTCAAGAGGAGGCTTCTCTCAGCTCTAGCTATGTCAGAGGGACCCTGAGTTTGCGGCCTCAAGTGGAATGGAAACCGCGATGCCCTGACTCGAAATAAGGCCGGATATCCCTGCAGTGACTTGAATGCAGGCTCGTCTTGCATCTCCCAAGACGAAAGGATGTCTGAATCCCCTGTGGAGACCACAGAGAAAGACCTAGTTCCCCACATCATCGCGACCGGAGGCCTCACATCCTTTGAAAACTCCAGAGGTACGCGGAGATCAGTGCCTCCAAAGGAGACGATGCCTGACTCCTCGTGAAACTTGATAGGAGTCCCAGGATTCCTGTGGCACGTGGAAAGGGACCCTTGGTCTCCCGCCTCAGCTGGAGAGGCGTCCCAATTGCCCTGCCAAGCCTCCAGGAGAACCCCGAGTTGTCCCTCGCAACTAGGCAGGAGTCCTGACGTCGCTGAACAAACACGTGGCTGGAAGGGCCATTCCCATCGTACTTCGAGAATATACCCCAGGTTCCCGACGCAACTCGAGAAAAACCATGAGACTTCCCCCTCGCCACGAGGTGAGGCCCGATGCCCCTGCACTGCGTGCAGAGCAATTCCGTGTTGCACATCACACATGAAAGGAGCCTTGATTTCCTTGACGGCACTCCAGCGAAACCCCAAGAACACTGTTTCAAGGCTAGTGGGATCCTGAGGTCACTGTAGCAACACGAAAGAGCTCCGTGGACCAAAATTCACCTCGAGATGAGAGGTTAGTCCCTGGCTTCGACTCCAGAGGAATACCACCTCACCGCAAGCACCTCAAGAAGAGGCTTCTCTCAGCTCTAGCTAAGTGAGCGGGACCCTGAGTTTGCGTCCTCAAGTGGAATGGACACCGCGATGCCCTGACTCGAAATAAGGCCGGATATCCCTGCAGTGTCTTGAATGCAGGCTCGTCTTGCATCTCCCAAGACGAAAGGATGTCTGAATCCCCTGTGGAGACCACAGAGAAAGACCTAGTTCCCCAACTCATTGCCACCGGAGGCCTCACATCCTTTGAAAACTCCAGAGGTACGCGGAGATCAGTGCCTCCAAAGGAGACGATGCCTGACTCCTCGTGAAACTTGATAGGAGTCCCAGGATTCCTGTGGCACGTGGAAAGGGACCCTTGGTCTCCCGCCTCAGCTGGAGAGGCGTCCCAATTGCCCTGTCAAGCCTCGAGGAGAATCCCGAGTTGTCCCTCGCAACTAGGCAGGAGTCCTGACGTCGCTGAACAAACACGTGTGTGGAAGGGCTAAACCCTCGTAACTCGAGAATATTCCCCAGGTTCCCGCCGCAACTCGAGAAAAACCATGAGACTTCCCCCTCGCCGCGAGATGAGGCCCGATTCCCCTGCACTGCGTGCAGAGCAATTCCGTGTTGCACATCACACATGAAAGGAGCCTTGATTTCCTTGATGGCACTCCAGAGAAACCCCAGGAACACTGTTTCAAGGCTAGAGGGATCCTGAGGTCACTGTAGCAACACGAAAGAGCTCCGTGGATGAAAAATCAACTCGAGATGAGAGGTTAGTCCCTGGCTTCAACTCCAGAGGAATACCACCTTACCACAAGCACCGCAAGAGGAGGCTTCTCTCATCTCTAGGTATGTGAGAGGGACACTGATTTTGTGGCCTCAAGTGGAATGGAAACCGCGATGCCCTGACTCGATATAAGGCCGAATATCCCTGCAGTGACTTGAATGCAGGCTCGTCTTGCATCTCCCAAGACGAAAGGATGTCTGAATCCCCTGTGGAGACCACAGAGAAAGATCTAGTTCCCCACCTCATCACGACCGGAGGCCTCACATCCTTTGAAAACTCCAGAGGTATGCGGAGATCAGTGCCTCCAAAGGAGACGATGCCTGACTCCTCGTGAAACTTGATAGGAGTCCCAGGATTCCTGTGGCACGTGGAAAGGGACCCTTGGTCTCCCGCCTCAGCTGGAGAGGCGTCCCAATTGCCCTGCCAAGCCTCAAGGAGAATCCCGAGTTGTCCCTCGCAACTAGGCAGGATTCCTGACGTCGCTGAACAAACACGTGTGTGGAAGGGCCAAATCCTCGTAACTCGAGAATATTCCCCAGGTTCCTGCCGCAACTCGAGAAAAACCATGAGACTTCCCCCTCGCCGGGAGATGAGGCCCGATTCCCCTGCACTGCGTGCAGAGCAATTCCGTGTTGCACATCACACATGAAGGAGCCTTGATTTCCTTTATGGCACTCCAGAGAAACCCCAGGAACACTGTTTCAAGGCTAGAGGGATCCCGAGGTCACTGTAGCAACACGAAAGAGCTCCGTGGACCAAAAATCACCTCGAGATGAGAGGTTAGTCCCTGGCTTCGACTCCAGAGGAATACCACCTCACCACAAGCACCTCAAGAGGAGGCTTCTCTCAGCTCTAGGTATGTGAGAGGTACCCTGAGTTTGCAGCCTCAATTGGAATGGACACCGCGATGCCCTGACACGAAATAAGGCCGGATATCCCTGCAGTGACTTGAATGCAGGCTCGTCTTACATCTCCCAAGATGAAAGGATGTCTGAATCCCCTGTGGAGACCACAGAGAAAGACCTAGTTCCCCAACTCATTGCCACCGGAGGCCTCACATCCTTTGAAAACTCCAGAGGTACGCGGAGATCAGTGCCTCCAAAGGAGACGATGCCTGACTCCTCGTGAAACTTGATAGGAGTCCCAGGATTCCTGTGGCACGTGGAAAGGGACCCTTGGTCTCCCGCCTCAGCTGGAGAGGCGTCCCAATTGCCCTGTCAAGCCTCGAGGAGAATCCCGAGTTGTCCCTCGCAACTAGGCAGGAGTCCTGACGTCGCTGAACAAACACGTGTGTGGAAGGGCCAAACCCTCGTAACTCGAGAATATTCCCCAGGTTCCCGCCGCAACTCGAGAAAAACCATGAGACTTCCCCCTCGCCGCGAGATGAGGCCCGATTCCCCTGCACTGCGTGCAGAGCAATTCCGTGTTGCACATCACACATGAAAGGAGCCTTGATTTCCTTGATGGCACTCCAGAGAAACCCCAGGAACACTGTTTCAAGGCTAGAGGGATCCTGAGGTCACTGTAGCAACACGAAAGAGCTCCGTGGACAAAAAATCAACTCGAAATGAGAGGTTAGTCCCTGGCTTCAACTCCAGAGGAATACCACCTTACCACAAGCACCTCAAGAGGAGGCTTCTCTCAGCTCTAGGTATGTGAGAGGGACACTGATTTTGTGGCCTCAAGTGGAATGGAAACCGCGATGCCCTGACTCGAAATAAGGCCGAATATCCCTGCAGTGACTTGAATGCAGGCTCGTCTTGCATCTCCCAAGACGAAAGGATGTCTGAATCCCCTGTGGAGACCACAGAGAAGGACCTAGTTCCCCACCTCATCACGACCGGAGGCCTCACATCCTTTGAAAACTCCAGAGGTATGCGGAGATCAGTGCCTCCAAAGGAGACGATGCCTGACTCCTCGTGAAACTTGATAGGAGTCCCAGGATTCCTGTGGCACGTGGAAAGGGACCCTTGGTCTCCCGCCTCAGCTGGAGAGGCTTCCCAATTGCCCTGCCAAGCCTCGAGGAGAATCCCGAGTTGTCCCTCGCAACTAGGCAGGAGTCCTGACGTCGCTGAACAAACACGTGGTTGGAAGGGCCATCCCCGTCGTAACTCGAGAATATACCCCAGGTTCCCGCCGCAACTCGAGAAAAAACATGAGACTTCCCCCTCGCCTCAAGATGAGGCCCGATTCATCTGCACTGGGTGCAGAGCAATTCCGTGTTGCACATCACACATGAAAGGAGCCTTGATTTCCTTGAGGGCACTCCAGAGAAACCGCAAGAACACTGTTTCAAGGCTAGAGGGATCCTGAGGTCACTGTAGCAACACGAAAGAGCTCCGTGGACCAAAAATCAACTCGAGATGAGAGGTTAGTCCCTGGCTTCGACTCCAGAGGAATACCACCTCACCACAAGCACCTCAAGAGGAGGCTTCTCTCAGCTCTAGCTATGTGAGAGGGACCCTGAGTTTGCGGCCTCAAGTGGAATGGACACCGCGATGCCCTGACACGAAATAAGGCCGGATATCCCTGCAGTGTCTTGAATGCAGGCTCGTCTTGCATCTCCCAAGACGAAAGGATGTCTGAATCCCCTGTGGAGACCACAGAGAAAGACCTAGTTCCCCAACTCATTGCCACCGGAGGCCTCACATCCTTTGAAAACTCCAGAGGTACGCGGAGATCAGTGCCTCCAAAGGAGACGATGCCTGACTCCTCGTGAAACTTGATAGGAGTCCCAGGATTCCTGTGGCACGTGGAAAGGGACCCTTGGTCTCCCGCCTCAGCTGGAGAGGCGTCCCAATTGCCCTGTCAAGCCTCGAGGAGAATCCCGAGTTGTCCCTCGCAACTAGGCAGGAGTCCTGACGTCGCTGAACAAACACGTGTGTGGAAGGGCCAAACCCTCGTAACTCGAGAATATTCCCCAGGTTCCCGCCGCAACTCGAGAAAAACCATGAGACTTCCCCCTCGCCGCGAGATGAGGCCCGATTCCCCTGCACTGCGTGCAGAGCAATTCCGTGTTGCACATCACACATGAAAGGAGCCTTGATTTCTTGATGGCACTCCAGAGAAACCCCAGGAACACTGTTTCAAGGCTAGAGGGATCCTGAGGTCACTGTAGCAACACGAAAGAGCTCCGTGGACGAAAAATCAACTCGAGATGAGAGGTTAGTCCCTGGCTTCAACTCCAGAGGAATACCACCTTACCACAAGCACCTCAAGAGGAGGCTTCTCTCATCTCTAGGTATGTGAGAGGGACACTGATTTTGTGGCCTCAAGTGGAATGAAAACCGCGATGCCCTGACTCGATATAAGGCCGAATATCCCTGCAGTGACTTGAATGCAGGCTCGTCTTGCATCTCCCAAGACGAAAGGATGTCTGAATCCCCTGTGGAGACCACAGAGAAAGACCTAGTTCCCCACCTCATCGCGACCGGAGGCCTCACATCCTTTGAAAACTCCAGAGGTACGCGGAGATCAGTGCCTCCAAAGGAGACGATGCCTGACTCCTCGTGAAACTTGATAGGAGTCCCAGGATTCCTGTGGCACGTGGAAAGGGACCCTTGGACTCCCGCCTCAGCTGGAGAGGCGTCCCAATTGCCCTGCCAAGCCTCGAGGAGAACCCCGAGGTGTCCCTCGCAACTAGGCAGGAGTCCTGACGTCGCTGAACAAACACGTGGCTGGAAGGGCCATTCCCATCGTACTTCGAGAATATACCCCAGGTTCCCGCCGCAACTCGAGAAAAACCATGAGACTTCCCCCTCGCCACGAGGTGAGGCCCGATGCCCCTGCACTGCGTGCAGAGCAATTCCGTGTTGCACATCACACATGAAAGGAGCCTTGATTTCCTTGACGGCACTCCAGCGAAAACCCAAGAACACTGTTTCAAGGCTAGAGGGATCCTGAGGTCACTGTAGCAACACGAAAGAGCTCCGTGGACCAAAAATCACCTCGAGATGAGAGGTTAGTCCCTGGCTTCGACTCCAGAGGAATACCACCTCACCGCAAGCACCTCAAGAAGAGGCTTCTCTCAGCTCTAGCTATGTGAGCGGGACCCTGAGTTTGCGGCCTCAAGTGGAATGGACACCGCGATGCCCTGACTCGAAATAAGGCCGGATATCCCTGCAGTGTCTTGAATGCAGGCTCGTCTTGCATCTCCCAAGACGAAAGGATGTCTGAATCCCCTGTGGAGACCACAGAGAAAGACCTAGTTCCCCAACTCATTGCCACCGGAGGCCTCACATCCTTTGAAAACTCCAGAGGTACGCGGAGATCAGTGCCTCCAAAGGAGACGATGCCTGACTCCTCGTGAAACTTGATAGGAGTCCCAGGATTCCTGTGGCACGTGGAAAGGGACCCTTGGTCTCCCGCCTCAGCTGGAGAGGCGTCCCAATTGCCCTGTCAAGCCTCGAGGAGAATCCCGAGTTGTCCCTCGCAACTAGGCAGGAGTCCTGACGTCGCTGAACAAACACGTGTGTGGAAGGGCTAAACCCTCGTAACTCGAGAATATTCCCCAGGTTCCCGCCGCAACTCGAGAAAAACCATGAGACTTCCCCCTCGCCGCGAGATGAGGCCCGATTCCCCTGCACTGCGTGCAGAGCAATTCCGTGTTGCACATCACACATGAAAGGAGGCTTGATTTCCTTGATGGCACTCCAGAGAAACCCCAGGAACACTGTTTCAAGGCTAGAGGGATCCTGAGGTCACTGTAGCAACACGAAAGAGCTCCGTGGATGAAAAATCAACTCGAGATGAGAGGTTAGTCCCTGGCTTCAACTCCAGAGGAATACCACCTTACCACAAGCACCTCAAGAGGAGGCTTCTCTCATCTCTAGGTATGGGAGAGGGACACTGATTTTGTGGCCTCAAGTGGAATGGAAACCGCGATGCCCTGACTCGATATAAGGCCGAATATCCCTGCAGTGACTTGAATGCAGGCTCGTCTTGCATCTCCCAAGACGAAAGGATGTCTGAATCCCCTGTGGAGACCACAGAGAAAGACCTAGTTCCCCACCTCATCGCGACCGGAGGCCTCACATCCTTTGAAAACTCCAGAGGTACGCGGAGATCAGTGCCTCCAAAGGAGACGATGCCTGACTCCTCGTGAAACTTGATAGGAGTCCCAGGATTCCTGTGGCACGTGGAAAGGGACCCTTGGTCTCCCGCCTCAGCTGGAGAGGCTTCCCAATTGCCCTGCCAAGCCTCGAGGAGAATCCCGAGTTGTCCCTCGCAACTAGGCAGGAGTCCTGACGTCGCTGAACAAACACGTGGTTGGAAGGGCCATCCCCGTCGTAACTCGAGAATATACCCCAGGTTCCCGCCGCAACTCGAGAAAAACCATGAGACTTCCCCCTCGCCGCGATATGAGGCCCGATTCATCTGCACTGCGTGCAGAGCAATTCCGTGTTGCACATCACACATGAAAGGAGCCTTGATTTCCTTGAGGGCACTCCAGAGAAACCGCAAGAACACTGTTTCAAGGCTAGAGGGATCCTGAGGTCACTGTAGCAACACGAAAGAGCTACGTGGACCAAAAATCAACTCGAGATGAGAGGTTAGTCCCTGGTTTCGACTCCAGAGGAATACCACCTCACCACAAGCACCTCAAGGGGAGGCTTCTCTCAGCTCTAGCTATGTGAGAGGGACCCTGAGTTTGCGGCCTCAAGTGGAATGGACACCGCGATGCCCTGACACGAAATAAGGCCGGATATCCCTGCAGTGACTTGAATGCAGGCTCGTCTTGCATCTCCCAAGACGAAAGGATGTCTGAATCCCCTGTGGAGACCACAGAGAAAGACCTAGTTCCCCACCTCATCGCGACCGGAGGCCTCACATCCCTTGAAAACTCCAGAGGTACGCGGAGATCAGTGCCTCCAAAGGAGACGATGCCTGACTCCTCGTGAAACTTGATAGGAGTCCCAGGATTCCTGTGGCACGTGGAAAGGGACCCTTGGTCTCCCGCCTCAGCTGGAGAGGCGTCCCAATTGCCCTGCCAAGCCTCGAGGAGAATCCCGAGTTGTCCCTCGCAACTAGGCAGGATTCCTGACGTCGCTGAACAAACACGTGTGTGGAAGGGCCAAATCCTCGTAACTCGAGAATATTCCCCAGGTTCCTGCCGCAACTCGAGAAAAACCATGAGACTTCCCCCTCGCCGCGAGATGAGGCCCGATTCCCCTGCACTGCGTGCAGAGCAATTCCGTGTTGCACATCACACATGAAGGAGCCTTGATTTCCTTGATGGCACTCCAGAGAAACCCCAGGAACACTGTTTCAAGGCTAGAGGGATCCCGAGGTCACTGTAGCAACACGAAAGAGCTCCGTGGACCAAAAATCACCTCGAGATGAGAGGTTAGTCCCTGGCTTCGACTCCAGAGGAATACCACCTCACCACAAGCACCTCAAGAGGAGGCTTCTCTCAGCTCTAGGTATGTGAGAGGTACCCTGAGTTTGCAGCCTCAATTGGAATGGACACCGCGATGCCCTGACACGAAATAAGGCCGGATATCCCTGCAGTGACTTGAATGCAGGCTCGTCTTGCATCTCCCAAGACGAAAGGATGTCTGAATCCCCTGTGGAGACCACAGAGAAAGACCTAGTTCCCCAACTCATTGCCACCGGAGGCCTCACATCCTTTGAAAACTCCAGAGGTACGCGGAGATCAGTGCCTCCAAAGGAGACGATGCCTGACTCCTCGTGAAACTTGATAGGAGTCCCAGGATTCCTGTGGCACGTGGAAAGGGACCCTTGGTCTCCCGCCTCAGGTGGAGAGGCGTCCCAATTGCCCTGTCAAGCCTCGAGGAGAATCCCGAGTTGTCCCTCGCAACTAGGCAGGAGTCGTGACGTCGCTGAACAAACACGTGTGTGGAAGGGCCAAACCCTCGTAACTCGAGAATATTCCCCAGGTTCCCGCCGCAACTCGAGAAAAACCATGAGACTTCCCCCTCGCCGCGAGATGAGGCCCGATTCCCCTGCACTGCGTGCAGAGCAATTCCGTGTTGCACATCACACATGAAAGGAGCCTTGATTTCCTTGATGGCACTCCAGAGAAACCCCAGGAACACTGTTTCAAGGCTAGAGGGATCCTGAGGTCACTGTAGCAACACGAAAGAGCTCCGTGGACGAAAAATCAACTCGAGATGAGAGGTTAGTCCCTGGCTTCAACTCCAGAGGAATACCACCTTACCACACGCACCTCAAGAGGAGGCTTCTCTCAGCTCTAGGTATGTGAGAGGGACACTGATTTTGTGGCCTCAAGTGGAATGGAAACCGCGATGCCCTGACTCGAAATAAGGCCGAATATCCCTGCAGTGACTTGAATGAAGGCTCGTCTTGCATCTCCCAAGACGAAAGGATGTCTGAATCCCCTGTGGAGAGCACAGAGAAAGACCTAGTTCCCCACCTCATCACGACCGGAGGCCTCACATCCTTTGAAAACTCCAGAGGTATGCGGAGATCAGTGCCTCCAAAGGAGACGATGCCTGACTCCTCGTGAAACTTGATAGGAGTCCCAGGATTCCTGTGGCACGTGGAAAGGGACCCTTGGTCTCCCGCCTCAGCTGGAGAGGCTTCCCAATTGCCCTGCCAAGCCTCGAGGAGAATCCCGAGTTGTCCCTCGCAACTAGGCAGGAGTCCTGACGTCGCTGAACAAACACGTGGTTGGAAGGGCCATCCCCGTCGTAACTCGAGAATATACCCCAGGTTCCCGCCGCAACTAGAGAAAAAACATGAGACTTCCCCCTCGCCGCAAGATGAGGCCCGATTCATCTGCACTGCGTGCAGAGCAATTCCGTGTTGCACATCACACATGAAAGGAGCCTTGATTTCCCCGAGGGCACTCCAGAGAAACCACAAGAACACTGTTTCAAGGCTAGAGGGATCCTGAGGTCACTGTAGCAACACGAAAGAGCTCCGTGGACCACAAATCAACTCGAGATGAGAGGTTAGTCCCTGGCTTCGACTCCAGAGGAATACCACCTCACCACAAGCACCTCAAGAGGAGGCTTCTCTCAGCTCTAGCTATGTGAGAGGGACCCTGAGTTTGCGGCCTCAAGTGGAATGGACACCGCGATGCCCTGACACGAAATAAGGCCGGATATCCCTGCAGTGTCTTGAATGCAGGCTCGTCTTGCATCTCCCAAGACGAAAGGATGTCTGAATCCCCTGTGGAGACCACAGAGAAAGACCTAGTTCCCCAACTCATTGCCACCGGAGGCCTCACATCCTTTGAAAACTCCAGAGGTACGCGGAGATCAGTGCCTCCAAAGGAGACGATTCCTGACTCCTCGTGAAACTAGATAGGAGTCCCAGGATTCCTGTGGCACGTGGAAAGGGACCCTTGGTCTCCCGCCTCAGCTGGAGAGGCGTCCCAATTGCCCTGTCAAGCCTCGAGGAGAATCCCGAGTTGTCCCTCGCAACTAGGCAGGAGTCCTGACGTCGCTGAACAAACACGTGTGTGGAAGGGCCAAACCCTCGTAACTCGAGAATATTCCCCAGGTTCCCGCCGCAACTCGAGAAAAACCATGAGACTTCCCCCTCGCCGCGAGATGAGGCCCGATTCCCCTGCACTGCGTGCAGAGCAATTCCGTGTTGCACATCACACATGAAAGGAGCCTTGATTTCCTTGATGGCACTCCAGAGAAACCCCAGGAACACTGTTTCAAGGCTAGAGGGATCCTGAGGTCACTGTAGCAACACGAAAGAGCTCCGTGGACGAAAAATCAACTCGAGATGAGAGGTTAGTCCCTGGCTTCAACTCCAGAGGAATACCACCTTACCACAAGCACCTCAAGAGGAGGCTTCTCTCATCTCTAGGTATGTGAGAGGGACACTGATTTTGTGGCCTCAAGTGGAATGAAAACCGCGATGCCCTGACTCGATATAAGGCCGAATATCCCTGCAGTGACTTGAATGCAGGCTCGTCTTGCATCTCCCAAGACGAAAGGATGTCTGAATCCCCTGTGGAGACCACAGAGAAAGATCTAGTTCCCCACATGATCACGAACGGAGGCCTCACATCCTTTGAAAACTCCAGAGGTATGCGGAGATCAGTGCCTCCAAAGGAGACGATGCCTGACTCCTCGTGAAACTTGATAGGAGTCCCAGGATTCCTGTGGCACGTGGAAAGGGACTCTTGGTCTCCCGCCTCAGCTGGAGAGGCTTCCCAATTGCCCTGCCAAGCCTCGAGGAGAATCCCGAGTTGTCCCTCGCAACTAGGCAGGAGGCCTGACGTCGCTGAACAAACACGTGGTTGGAAGGGCCATCCCCGTCGTAACTCGAGAATATACCCCAGGTTCCCGCCGCAACTCGAGAAAAACCATGAGACTTCCCCCTCGCCGCGATATGAGGCCCGATTCATCTGCACTGCGTGCAGAGCAATTCCGTGTTGCACATCACACATGAAAGGAGCCTTGATTTCCTTGAGGGCACTCCAGAGAAACCGCAAGAACACTGTTTCAAGGCTAGAGGGATCCTGAGGTCACTGTAGCAACACGAAAGAGCTCCGTGGACCAAAAATCAACTCGAGATGAGAGGTTAGTCCCTGGCTTCGACTCCAAAGGAATACCACCTCACCACAAGCACCTCAAGGGGAGGCTTCTCTCAGCTCTAGCTATGTGAGAGGGACCCTGAGTTTGCGGCCTCAAGTGGAATGGACACCGCGATGCCCTGACACGAAATAAGGTCGGATATCCCTGCAGTGACTTGAAAGCAGGCTCGTCTTGCATCTCCCAAGTCGAAAGGATGTCTGAATCCCCTGTGGAGACCACAAAGACCTAGTTCCCCACCTCATCGCGACCGGAGGCCTCACATCCCTTGAAAACTCCAGAGGTACGCGGAGATCAGTGCCTCCAAAGGAGACGATGCCTGACTCCTCGTGAAACTTGATAGGAGTCCCAGGATTCCTGTGGCACGTGGAAAGGGACCCTTGGTCTCCCGCCTCAGCTGCAGAGGCGTCCCAATTGCCCTGCCAAGCCTCGAGGAGAATCCCGAGTTGTCCCTCGCAACTAGGCAGGATTCCTGACGTCGCTGAACAAACACGTGTGTGGAAGGGCCAAATCCTCGTAACTCGAGATTATTCCCCAGGTTCCTGACGCAACTCGAGAAAAACCATGAGACTTCCCCCTCGCCGAGAGATGAGGCCCGATTCCCCTGCACTGCGTGCAGAGCAATTCCGTGTTGCACATCACACATGAAGGAGCCTTGATTTCCTTGATGGCACTCCAGAGAAACCCCAGGAACACTGTTTCAAGGCTAGAGGGATTCCGAGGTCACTGTAGCAACACGAAAGAGCTCCGTGGACCAAAAATCACCTCGAGATGAGAGGTTAGTCCCTGGCTTCGACTCCAGAGGAATACCACCTCACCACAAGCACCTCAAGAGGAGGCTTCTCTCAGCTCTAGTTATGTGAGAGGTACCCTGAGTTTGCAGCCTCAATTGGAATGGACACCGCGATGCCCTGACACGAAATAAGGCCGGATATCCCTGCAGTGACTTGAATGCAGGCTCGTCTTGCATCTCCCAAGACGAAAGGATGTCTGAATCCCCTGTGGAGACCACAGAGAAAGACCTAGTTCCCCAACTCATTGCCACCGGAGGCCTCACATCCTTTGAAAACTCCAGAGGTACGCGGAGATCAGTGCCTCCAAAGGAGACGATGCCTGACTCCTCGTGAAACTTGATAGGAGTCCCAGGATTCCTGTGGCACGTGGAAAAGGACCCTTGGTCTCCCGCCTCAGCTGGAGAGGCGTCCCAATTGCCCTGTCAAGCCTCGAGGAGAATCCCGAGTTGTCCCTCGCAACTAGGCAGGAGTCCTGACGTCGCTGAACAAACACGTGGTTGGAAGGGCCATCCCCGTCGTAACTCGAGAATATACCCCAGGTTCCCGCCGCAACTCGAGAAAAACCATGAGACTTCCCCCTCGCCGCGAGATGAGGCCCGATTCCCCTGCACTGCGCGCAGAGCAATTCCGTGTTGCACATCACACATGAAAGGAGCCTTGATTTCCTTGATGGCACTCCAGAGAAACCCCAGGAACACTGTTTCAAGGCTAGAGGGATCCTGAGGTCACTGTAGCAACACGAAAGAGCTCCGTGGACGAAAAATCAACTCGAGATGAGAGGTTAGTCCCTGGCTTCAACTCCAGAGGAATACCACCTTACCACAAGCACCTCAAGAGGAGGCTTCTCTCAGCTCTAGGTATGTGAGAGGGACACTGATTTTGTGGCCTCAAGTGGAATGGAAACCCCGATGCCCTGACTCGAAATAAGGCCGAATATCCCTGCAGTGACTTGAATGCAGGCTCGTCTTGCATCTCCCAAGACGAAAGGATGTCTGAATCCCCTGTGGAGACCACAGAGAAAGACCTAGTTCCCCACCTCATCACGACCGGAGGCCTCACATCCTTTGAAAACTCCAGAGGTATGCGGAGATCAGTGCCTCCAAAGGAGACGATGCCTGACTCCTCGTGAAACTTGATAGGAGTCCCAGGATTCCTGTGGCACGTGGAAAGGGACCCTTGGTCTCCCGCCTCAGCTGGAGAGGCTTCCCAATTGCCCTGCCAAGCCTCGAAGAGAATCCCGAGTTGTCCCTCGCAACTAGGAAGGAGTCCTGACGTCGCTGAACAAACACGTGGGTGGAAGGGCCATCCCCGTCGTAACTCGAGAATATACACCAGGTTCCCGCTGCAACTCGAGAAAAACCATGAGACTTCCCCCTCGCCACGAGATGAGGCCCGATTCCCCTGCACTGCATGCAGAGCAATTCCGTGTTGCACATCACACATGAAAGGAGCCTTGATTTCCTTGATGGCACTCCAGAGAAACCCCAAGAACACTGTTTCAAGGTTGAGGGATAATGAGGTCACTGTAGCAACACGAAAGAGCTCCGTGGACCAAAAATCAACTCGAGATGAGAGGTTAGTCCATGGCTTCGACTCCAGAGGAATACCTCCTTACCACAAGCACCTCAAGAGGAGGCTTCTCTCAGCTCTATGTATGTGAGAGGGACCCTGAGTTTGCGGCCTCAAGTGGAATGGAGACCGCGATGCCCTGACGCGAAATAAGGCCGGATATCCCTGCAGTGACTTGAATGCAGGCTCGTCTTGCATCTCCCAAGAAGAAAGGATGTCTGAATCCCCTGTGGAGACCACAGAGAAAGACCTAGTTCCCCACCTCTTCGCGACCTGAGGCCTCACATCCGTTGAAAACTCCAGAGGTACGCGGAGATCAGTGCCTCCAAAGGAGACGATGCCTGACTCCTCGTGAAACTTGATAGGAGTCCCAGGATTCCTGTGGCACGTGGAAAGGGACCCTTGGTCTCCCGCCTCAGCTGCAGAGGCGTCCCAATTGCCCTGCCAGGCCTCGAAGAGAATCCCGAGTTGTCCCTCGCAACTAGGAAGGAGTCCTGACGTCGCTGAACAAACACGTGGGTGGAAGGGCCATCCCCGTCGTAACTCGAGAATATACACCAGGTTCCCGCCGCAACTCGAGAAAAACCATGAGACTTCCCCCTCGCTACGAGATGAGGCCCGATTCCCCTGCACTGCATGCAGAGCAATTCCGTGTTGCACATCACACATGAAAGGAGCCTTGATTTCCTTGATGGCACTCCAGAGAAACCCCAAGAACACTGTTTCAAGGCTAGAGGGATCCCGAGGTCACTGTAGCAACACGAAAGAGCTCCGTGGACCAAAAATCAACTCGAGATGAGAGGTTAGTCCCTGGCTTCGACTCCAGAGGAATACCACCTTTCGACAAGCACCTCAAGAGGAGGCTTCTCTCAGCTCTAGGTATGTGAGAGGGACCCTGAGTTTGCGGCCTCAAGTGGAATGGAGATCGCGATGCCCTGACGCGAAATAAGGCCGGATATCCCTGCAGTGACTTGAATGCAGGCTCGTCTTGCATCTCCCAAGACGAAAGGATGTCTGAATCCCCTGTGGAGACCACAGAGAAAGACCTAGTTCCCCACCTCTTCGCGACCTGAGGCCTCACATCCTTTGAAAATTCCAGAGGTACGCGGAGATCAGTGCCTCCAAAGGAGACGATGCCTGACTCCTCGTGAAACTTGATAGGAGTCCCAGGATTCCTGTGGCACGTGGAAAGGGACTCTTGGTCTCCCAGCTCAGCTGGAGAGGCGTCCCAATTGCCCTGCCAAGCCTCGAGGAAAATCCCGAGTTGTCCCTCGCAACTAGGCAGAAGTCCTGACGTCGCTGAACAAACACGTGGGTGGAAGGGCCTTCCCCGTCGTAACTCGAGAATATACCCCAGGTTCCCGCTGCAACTCGAGAAAAACCATGAGACTTCCCCCTGGCCGGAGATGAGGCCCAATTCCCCTGCACTGCGTACAGAGCAATTCCGTGTTGCACATCACACATGAAAGGAGCCTTGATTTCCTTGATGGCACTCCAGAGAAACCCCAAGAACACTGTTTCAAGGATAGAGGGATCCCGAGGTCACTGTAGCAACAAAGAAGAGTTCCGTGGACCTAAAATCAACTCGAGATGAGAGGGTAGTCCCTGGCTTCGACTCCAGAGGAATACCACCTTACCACAAGCACCTCAAGAGGAGGCTTCTCGCAGCTCTAGGTATGTGAGAGGGACCCTGAGTTTGCGGCCTCAAGTGGAATGGACACCGCGATGCCCTGACTCGAAATAAGGCCGGATATCCCTGCAGTGACTTGAATGCAGGCTCGTCTTGTATCTCCCAAGATGAAAGGATGTCTGAATCCCCTGTGGAGACCACAGAGAAAGACCTAGTTCCCCACCTCATCGCGACCGGAGGCCTCACATCCTTTGAAAACTCCAGAGGTACGCGGAGATCAGTGCCTCCAAAGGAGACGATGCCTGACTCCTCGTGAAACTTGATAGGAGTCCCAGGATTCCTGTGGCACGTGGAAAGGGACCCTTGGTCTCCCGCCTCAGCTGGAGAGGCGTCCCAATTGCCCTGCCAAGCCTCGAGGAGAATCCCGAGTTGTCCCTCGCAACTAGGCAGGAGTCCTGACGTGGCTGAACAAACACGTGTGTGGAAGGGCCATCCCCGTCGTAACTCGAGAATATACCCCAGGTTCCCGCCGCAACTCGAGAAAAACCATGAGACTTCCCCCTCGCCGCGAGATGAGGCCCGATTCCCCTGCACTGCGTGCAGAGCAATTCCGTGTTGCACATCACACATGAAAGGAGCCTTGATTTCCTTGATGGTACTCCAGAGAATCCCCAAGAACACTGTTTCAAGGCTAGAGGGATCCTGAGGTCACTGTAGCAACACAAAAGAGCTCCGTTGACCAAAAATCAACTCGAGATGAGATGTTAGTCCCTTTCTTCGACTCCAGAGGAATACCACCTTACCACAAGCACCTCAAGAGGAGGCTTCTCTCAGCTCTACGTATGTGAGAGGGACCCTGAGTTTGCGGCCTCAAGTGGAATGGAGACCGCGATGCCCTGACTCGAAATAAGTCCGGATATCCCTGCATTGACTTGAATGCAGGCTCGTCTTGCATCTCCCAAGACGAAAGGATGTCTGAATCCCCTGTGCAGACCACAGAGAAAGACCTAGTTCCCCACCTCATCGCGACTGGAGGCCTCACATCCTTTGAAAACTCCAGAGGTACGCGGAGATCAGTGCCTCCAAAGGAGACGATGCCTGACTCCTCGTGAAACTTGATAGGAGTCCCAGGATTCCTGTGGCACGTGGAAAGGGACCCTTGGTCTCCCGCCTCAGCTGGAGAGGCGTCCCAATTGCCCTGCCAAGCCTCGAGGAGAATCCCGAGTTGTCCCTCGCAACTAGGCACGAGTCCTGCCGTCGCTGAACAAACATGTGGGTGGAAGGGCCATCCCCGTCGTAACTCGAGAATATACCCCAGGTTCCCGCCGCAACTCGAGAAAAACGATGAGACTTCCCCCTCGCCGCGAGATGAAGCCGATTCCCCTGCACTGTGTGCAGAGCAATTCCGTGTTGCACAGCACACATGAAAGGAGCCTTGATTTCCTTGATGGCACTCCAGAGCAACCCCAAGAACACTGTTTCAAAGCTAGAGGGATCCTGAGGTCACTGTAGCAACACGAAAGAGCTCCGTGGACCAAAAATATACTCGAGATGAGAGGTTAGTCCCTGGCTTCGACTGCAGAGGAATACCACCTTACCACAAGCACCTCAAGAGGAGGCTTCTCTCAGCTCTAGGTATGTGAGAGGGACCCTGAGTTTGCGGCCTCAAGTGGAATGGACACCGCGATGCCCTGACTCGAAATAAGGCCGGATATCCCTGCAGTGAATTGAATGCAGGCTCGTCTTGCATCTCCCAAGACGAAAGGATGTCTGAATCCCCTGTGGAGACCACAGAGAAAGACCTAGTTCCCCACCTCATCGCGACCGGAGGCCTCACATCCTTTGAAAACTCCAGAGGTACGCGGAGATCAGTGCCTCCAAAGGAGACGATGCCTGACTCCTCGTGAAACTTGATAGGAGTCCCAGGATTCCTGTGGCACGTGGAAAGGGAACCTTGGTCTCCCGCCTCAGCTGGAGAGGCGTCCCATTTGCCCTGCCAAGCCTCGAGGAGATTCCCGAGTTGTCCCTCACAACTAGGCAGGAGTCCTGACGTCGCTGGACAAACACGTGTGTGGAAGGGCCATCCCCGTCGTAACTCGAGAATATACCCCAAGTTCCCGCCGCAACTCGAGAAAAACCATGAGACTTCCCCCTCGCCGCGAAATGAGGCCCGATTCCCCTGCACTGCGTGCAGAGCAATTCCGTGTTGCACATCACAAATGAAAGGAGCCTTGATTTCCTTGATGGCACTCCAGAGAAACCCGAAGAACACTGTTTCAAGGCTAGAGGGATCCTGAGGTCACTGTAGCAACACGAAAGAGCTCCGTGGACCAAAAATCAACTCGAGATGAGAGGTTAGTCCCTGTCTTCGACTCCAGAGGAATACCACCTTACCATAAGCACCTCAAGAGGTGGCTTCTCTCAGCTTTAGGTATGTGAGAGGGACCCTGAGTTTGCGGCCTCAAGTGGAATGGACACCGCGATGCCCTGGCTCGAAATAAGGCCGGATATCCCTGCAGTGACTTGAATGCAGGCTCGTCTTGCATCTCCCAAGACGAAAGGATGTCTGAATCCCCTGTGGAGACCACAGAGAAAGACCTAGTTCCCCACCTCATCACGACCGGAGGCCTCACATCCTTTGAAAACTCCAGAGATACGTGGAGATCAGTGCCTCCAAAGGAGACGATGCCTGACTCCTCGTGAAACTTGATAGGAGTCCCAGGATTCCTGTGGCACGTGGAAAGGGACCCTTGGTCTCCGGCCTCAGCTGGAGAGGCGTACCAATTGCCCTGCCAAGCCTCGAGGAGAATCCCGAGTTGTCCCTCGCAACTAGGCAGGAGTCCTGACGTCGATGAACAAACACGTGGTTGGAAGGGCCATCCCCGTCGTAACTCGAGAATATACCCCAGGTTCCCGCCGCAACTCGAGAAAAACCATGAGACTTCCCCCTCGCCGCGAGATGAGGCCCGATTCCCCTGCACTGCGTGCAGAGCAATTTCGTGTTGCACATCACACATGAAAGGAGCCTTGATTTCCTGGATGGCACTCCAGAGAAACCCCAAGAACACTGTTTCCAGGTTGAGGGATCCTGAGGTCACTGTAGCAACACGAAATAGCTCCGTGGACCAAAAATCAACTTGAGATGAGAGGTTAGTCCTTGGCTTCGACTCCAGAGGAATACCACCTTACCACAAGCACCTCAAGAGGAGGCTTCTCTCAGCTCTATGTATGTGAGAGGGACCGTGAGTTTGCGGCCTCAAGTGGAATGGAGACCGCGATGCCCTGACTCGAAATAAGGCCGGATATCCCTGCAGTGACTTCAATGCAGGCTCGTCTTGCATCTCCCAAGACGAAAGGATGTCTGAATCCCCTGTGGAGACCACAGAGAAAGACCTAGTTCCTCACCTCATCGCGACCTGAGGCCTCACAGCCTTTGAAAACTCCAGAGGTACGTGGAGATCAGTGCCTCCAAAGGAGACGATGCCTGACTCCTCGTGAAACTTGATAGGAGTCCCAGGATTCCTGTGGCACGTGGAAAGGGACCCTTGGTCTCCCGCCTCAGCTGGAGAGGCGTCCCAATTGCCCTGCCAAGCCTCGAGGAGAATCCCGAGTTGTCCCTCGCAACTAGGCACGAGTCCTGCCGTCGCTGAACAAACATGTGGGTGGAAGGGCCATCCCCATCGTAACTCGAGAATATACCCCAGGTTCCCGCCGCAACTCGAGAAAAACGATGAGACTTCCCCCTCGCCGCGAGATGAAGCCGATTCCCCTGCACTGTGTGCAGAGCAATTCCGTGTTGCACATCACACATGAAAGGAGCCTTGATTTCCTTGATGGCACTCCAGAGCAACCCCAAGAACACTGTTTCAAAGCTAGAGGGATCCTGAGGTCACTGTAGCAACACGAAAGAGCTCCGTGGACCAAAAATATACTCGAGATGAGAGGTTAGTCCCTGGCTTCGACTGCAGAGGAATACCACCTTACCACAAGCACCTCAAGAGGAGGCTTCTCTCAGCTCTAGGTATGTGAGAGGGACCCTGAGTTTGCGGCCTCAAGTGGAATGGACACCGCGATGCCCTGACTCGAAATAAGGCCGGATATCCCTGCAGTGAATTGAATGCAGGCTCGTCTTGCATCTCCCAAGACGAAAGGATGTCTGAATCCCCTGTGGAGACCACAGAGAAAGACCTAGTTCCCCACCTCATCGCGACCGGAGGCCTCACATCCTTTGAAAACTCCAGAGGTACGCGGAGATCAGTGCCTCCAAAGGAGACGATGCCTGACTCCTCGTGAAACTTGATAGGAGTCCCAGGATTCCTGTGGCACGTGGAAAGGGAACCTTGGTCTCCCGCCTCAGCTGGAGAGGCGTCCCATTTGCCCTGCCAAGCCTCGAGGAGATTCCCGAGTTGTCCCTCACAACTAGGCAGGAGTCCTGACGTCGCTGGACAAACACGTGGGTGGAAGGGCCATCCCCGTCGTAACTCGAGAATATACCCCAGGTTCCCGCCGCAACTCGAGAAAAACCATGAGACTTCCCCCTCGCCGCGAGATGAGGCCCGATTCCCCTGCACTGCGTGCAGAGCAATTCCGTGTTGCACATCACAAATGAAAGGAGCCTTGATTTCCTTGATGGCAGTCCAGAGAAACCCGAAGAACACTGTTTCAAGGCTAGAGGGATCCTGAGGTCACTGTAGCAACACGAAAGAGCTCCGTGGACCAAAAATCAACTCGAGATGAGAGGTTAGTCCCTGTCTTCGACTCCAGAGGAATACCACCTTACCATAAGCACCTCAAGAGGTGGCTTCTCTCAGCTTTAGGTATGTGAGAGGGACCCTGAGTTTGCGGCCTCAAGTGGAATGGACACCGCGATGCCCTGGCTCGAAATAAGGCCGGATATCCCTGCAGTGACTTGAATGCAGGCTCGTCTTGCATCTCCCAAGACGAAAGGATGTCTGAATCCCCTGTGGAGACCACAGAGAAAGACCTAGTTCCCCACCTCATCACGACCGGAGGCCTCACATCCTTTGAAAACTCCAGAGATACGTGGAGATCAGTGCCTCCAAAGGAGACGATGCCTGACTCCTCGTGAAACTTGATAGGAGTCCCAGGATTCCTGTGGCACGTGGAAAGGGACCCTTGGTCTCCGGCCTCAGCTGGAGAGGCGTACCAATTGCCCTGCCAAGCCTCGAGGAGAATCCCGAGTTGTCCCTCGCAACTAGGCAGGAGTCCTGACGTCGATGAACAAACACGTGGTTGGAAGGGCCATCCCCGTCGTAACTCGAGAATATACCCCAGGTTCCCGCCGCAACTCGAGAAAAACCATGAGACTTCCCCCTCGCCACGAGATGAGGCCCGATTCCCCTGCACTGCGTGCAGAGCAATTTCGTGTTGCACATCACACATGAAAGGAGCCTTGATTTCCTGGATGGCACTCCAGAGAAACCCCAAGAACACTGTTTCCAGGTTGAGGGATCCTGAGGTCACTGTAGCAACACGAAATAGCTCCGTGGACCAAAAATCAACTTGAGATGAGAGGTTAGTCCTTGGCTTCGACTCCAGAGGAATACCACCTTACCACAAGCACCTCAAGAGGAGGCTTCTCTCAGCTCTATGTATGTGAGAGGGACCGTGAGTTTGCGGCCTCAAGTGGAATGGAGACCGCGATGCCCTGACTCGAAATAAGGCCGGATATCCCTGCAGTGACTTCAATGCAGGCTCGTCTTGCATCTCCCAAGACGAAAGGATGTCTGAATCCCCTGTGGAGACCACAGAGAAAGACCTAGTTCCTCACCTCATCGCGACCTGAGGCCTCACAGCCTTTGAAAACTCCAGAGGTACGTGGAGATCAGTGCCTCCAAAGGAGACGATGCCTGACTTCTCGTGAAACTTGATAGGAGTCCCAGGATTCCTGTGGCACGTGGAAAGGGACCCTTGGTCTCCCAGCTCAGCTGGAGAGGCGTCCCAATTGCCCTGCCAAGCCTCGAGGAAAATCCCGAGTTGTCCCTCGCAACTAGGCAGAAGTCCTGACGTCGCTGAACAAACACGTGGGTGGAAGGGCCATCCCCGTCATAACTCGAGAATATACCCCAGGTTCCCGCCGCAACTCGAGAAAAACCATGAGACTTCCCCCTGGCCGGAGATGAGGCCCAATTCTCCTGCACTGCGTACAGAGCAATTCCGTGTTGCACATCACACATGAAAGGAGCCTTGATTTCCTTGATGGCACTCCAGAGAAACCCCAAGAACACTGTTTCAAGGATAGAGGGATCCCGAGGTCACTGTAGCAACAAAAAAGAGTTCCGTGGACCAAAAATCAACTCGAGATGAGAGGTTAGTCCCTGGCTTCGACTCCAGAGGAATACCACCTTACCACAAGCACCTCAAGAGGAGGCTTCTCTCAGCTCTAGGTATGTGAGAGGGACCCTGAGTTTGTGGCCTCAAGTGGAATGGACACCGCGATGCCCTGACTCGAAATCAGGCTGGATATCCCTGCAGTGACTTGAATGCAGGCTCGTCTTGCATCTCCCAAGACGAAAGGATGTCTGAATCCCCTGTGGAGACCACAGAGAAAGACCTAGTTCCCCACCTCATCGCGACCGGAGGCCTCACATCCTTTGAAAACTCCAGAGGTACGCGGAGATCAGTGCCTCCAAAGGAGACGATGCCTGACTCCTCGTGAAACTTGATAGGAGTCCCAGGATTCCTGTGGCACGTGGAAAGGGACCCTTGGTCTCCCGCCTCAGCTGGAGAGGCGTCCCAATTGCCCTGCCAAGCCTCGAGGAGAATCCCGAGTTGTCCCTCGCAACTAGGCAGGAGTCTGACGTCGCTGAACAAACACATGGGTGGAAGGGCCATCCCCGTCGTAACTCGAGAATATAACCCAAGTTCCAATCGCAACTCGAGAAAAACCATTAGACTTCCCCCTCGCCGCAAAATGAGGCCCGATACCCTGCACTGCGTGCACAGCAATTTCGTGTTGCACATCACACATGAAAGGAGCCTTGATTTCCTTGATGGCACTCCAGAGAAACCCCAAGAACACTGTTTCAAGGCTAGAGGGATCCTGAGGTCACTGTAGCAACACGAAAGAGCTCCGTGGACCAAAAATCAACTCGAGATGAGAGGTTAGTCCCTGGCTTCGACTCCAGAGGAACACCACCTTTCCACAAGCACCTCAAGAGGAGGCTTCTCTTAGCTCTAGGTATGTGAGAGGGACCCTGAGTTTGCGGCCTCAAGTGGAATGGAGACCGCGATACCCTGACTCGAAATAAGACCGGATATCCCTGCAGTGACTTGAATGCAGGCTCATCTTGCATCTCTCAAGACGAAAGGATGTCTGAATCCCCTGTGGAGACCACAGAGAAAGACCTAGTTCCCCACCTCATCGCGACCGGAGGCCTCACATCCTTTGAAAACTCCAGAGGTACGCGGAGATCAGTGCCTCCAAAGGAGACGATGCCTGACTCCTCGAGAAACTTGATAGGAGTCCCAGGATTCCTGTGGCACGTGGAAAGGGACCCTTGGTCTCCCACCTCAGCTGGAGAGGCGTCGCAATTGCCCTGCCAAGCCTCGAGGAGAATCCCGAGTTGTCCCTCGCAACTAGGCAGGAGTCTTGACGTCGCTGAACAAACACGTGGGTGGAAGGGCCATCCCCGGAGTAACTCGAGAATATACCCCAGGTTCCCGCCGCAACTCGAGAAAAACCATGAGACTTACCCCTCGCCGCGAGATGAGGCCCGATTCCCCTGCACTGCGTGCAGAGCAATTCCGTGTTGCACATCACACATGAAAGGAGCCTTGATTTCCTTGATGGCACTCCAGAGAAACCCCAAGAACACTGTTTCAAGGTTGAGGGATCCTGAGGTCACTGGAGCAACACGAAATAGCTCCGTGGACCAAAAATCAACTCGAGATGAGAGGTTAGTCCTTGGCTTCGACTCCAGAGGAATACCACCTTAACACAAGCACCTCAAGAGGAGGCTTCTCTCAGCTCTATGTATGTGAGAGGGACCCTGAGTTTGCGGCCTCAAGTGGAATGGAGACTGCGATGCCCTGACTCGAAATAAGGCCGGATATCCCTGCAGTGACTTGAATGCAGGCTCGTCTTACATCTCCCAAGACGAAAGGATGTCTGAATCCCCTGTGGAGACCACAGAGAAAGACCTAGTTCCCCACCTCTTCGCAACCGGAGGCCTCACATCCTTTGAAAACTCCAGAGGTACGTGGAGATCAGTGCCTCCAAAGGAGACAATGCCTGACTCCTCGTGAAACTTGATAGGAGTTCCAGGATTCCTGTGGCACGTGGAAAGGGACCCTTGGTCTCCCAACTCAGCTGGAGAGGCGTCCCAATTGCCCTGCCAAGCCTCGAGGAGAATCCCGAGTTGTCCCTCGCAACTAGGCAGAAGTCCTGACGTCGCTGAACAAACACGTGGCTGGAAGGGCCATCCCCATCGTAACTCGAGAATATACCCCAGGTTCCCGCCGCAATTCGAGAAAAACCATGAGACTTCCCCCTCGCCGGAGATTAGGACCGATTCCCCTGCACTGCGTGCAGAGCAATTCCGTTTTGCACATCACACATGAAAGGAGCCTTGATTTCCTTGATGGCACTCCAGAGAATCCCCAAGAACACTGTTTCAAGGCTAGAGGGATCCCGAGGTCACTGTAGCAACACAAAAGAGCTCCGTGGACCAAAAATCAACTCGAGATGAGAGGTTAGTCCCTGGCTTCGATTCCAGAGGAATACGACCTTACCACAAGCACCTCAAGAGGAGGCTTCTCTCAGCTCTAGGTATGTGAGAGGGATCCTGAGTTGCGGCCTCAAGTGGAATGGACACCGCGATGCCCTGACTTGAAACAAGGCCGGATATCCCTGCAGTGACTTGAATGCAGGCTCGTCTTGCATCTCCCAAGACGAAAGGATGTCTGAATCCCCTGTGGAGACCACAGAGAAAGACCTAGTTCCCCACCTCATCACGACCGGAGGCCTCACATCCTTTGAAAACTCCAGAGATACGTGGAGATCAGTGCCTCCAAAGGAGACGATGCCTGACTCCTCGTGAAACTTGATAGGAGTCCCAGGATTCCTGTGGCACGTGGAAAGGGACCCTTGGTCTCCGGCCTCAGCTGGAGAGGCGTACCAATTGCCCTGCCAAGCCTCGAGGAGAATCCCGAGTTGTCCCTCGCAACTAGGCAGGAGTCCTGACGTCGATGAACAAACACGTGGTTGGAAGGGCCATCCCCGTCGTAACTCGAGAATATACCCCAGGTTCCCGCCGCAACTCGAGAAAAACCATGAGACTTCCCCCTCGCCACGAGATGAGGCCCGATTCCCCTGCACTGCGTGCAGAGCAATTTCGTGTTGCACATCACACATGAAAGGAGCCTTGATTTCCTGGATGGCACTCCAGAGAAACCCCAAGAACACTGTTTCCAGGTTGAGGGATCCTGAGGTCACTGTAGCAACACGAAATAGCTCCGTGGACCAAAAATCAACTTGAGATGAGAGGTTAGTCCTTGGCTTCGACTCCAGAGGAATACCACCTTACCACAAGCACCTCAAGAGGAGGCTTCTCTCAGCTCTATGTATGTGAGAGGGACCGTGAGTTTGCGGCCTCAAGTGGAATGGAGACCGCGATGCCCTGACTCGAAATAAGGCCGGATATCCCTGCAGTGACTTCAATGCAGGCTCGTCTTGCATCTCCCAAGACGAAAGGATGTCTGAATCCCCTGTGGAGACCACAGAGAAAGACCTAGTTCCTCACCTCATCGCGACCTGAGGCCTCACAGCCTTTGAAAACTCCAGAGGTACGTGGAGATCAGTGCCTCCAAAGGAGACGATGCCTGACTTCTCGTGAAACTTGATAGGAGTCCCAGGATTCCTGTGGCACGTGGAAAGGGACCCTTGGTCTCCCAGCTCAGCTGGAGAGGCGTCCCAATTGCCCTGCCAAGCCTCGAGGAAAATCCCGAGTTGTCCCTCGCAACTAGGCAGAAGTCCTGACGTCGCTGAACAAACACGTGGGTGGAAGGGCCATCCCCGTCATAACTCGAGAATATACCCCAGGTTCCCGCCGCAACTCGAGAAAAACCATGAGACTTCCCCCTGGCCGGAGATGAGGCCCAATTCTCCTGCACTGCGTACAGAGCAATTCCGTGTTGCACATCACACATGAAAGGAGCCTTGATTTCCTTGATGGCACTCCAGAGAAACCCCAAGAACACTGTTTCAAGGATAGAGGGATCCCGAGGTCACTGTAGCAACAAAAAAGAGTTCCGTGGACCAAAAATCAACTCGAGATGAGAGGTTAGTCCCTGGCTTCGACTCCAGAGGAATACCACCTTACCACAAGCACCTCAAGAGGAGGCTTCTCTCAGCTCTAGGTATGTGAGAGGGACCCTGAGTTTGTGGCCTCAAGTGGAATGGACACCGCGATGCCCTGACTCGAAATCAGGCTGGATATCCCTGCAGTGACTTGAATGCAGGCTCGTCTTGCATCTCCCAAGACGAAAGGATGTCTGAATCCCCTGTGGAGACCACAGAGAAAGACCTAGTTCCCCACCTCATCGCGACCGGAGGCCTCACATCCTTTGAAAACTCCAGAGGTACGCGGAGATCAGTGCCTCCAAAGGAGACGATGCCTGACTCCTCGTGAAACTTGATAGGAGTCCCAGGATTCCTGTGGCACGTGGAAAGGGACCCTTGGTCTCCCGCCTCAGCTGGAGAGGCGTCCCAATTGCCCTGCCAAGCCTCGAGGAGAATCCCGAGTTGTCCCTCGCAACTAGGCAGGAGTCTGACGTCGCTGAACAAACACATGGGTGGAAGGGCCATCCCCGTCGTAACTCGAGAATATAACCCAAGTTCCAATCGCAACTCGAGAAAAACCATTAGACTTCCCCCTCGCCGCAAAATGAGGCCCGATACCCTGCACTGCGTGCACAGCAATTTCGTGTTGCACATCACACATGAAAGGAGCCTTGATTTCCTTGATGGCACTCCAGAGAAACCCCAAGAACACTGTTTCAAGGCTAGAGGGATCCTGAGGTCACTGTAGCAACACGAAAGAGCTCCGTGGACCAAAAATCAACTCGAGATGAGAGGTTAGTCCCTGGCTTCGACTCCAGAGGAACACCACCTTTCCACAAGCACCTCAAGAGGAGGCTTCTCTTAGCTCTAGGTATGTGAGAGGGACCCTGAGTTTGCGGCCTCAAGTGGAATGGAGACCGCGATACCCTGACTCGAAATAAGACCGGATATCCCTGCAGTGACTTGAATGCAGGCTCATCTTGCATCTCTCAAGACGAAAGGATGTCTGAATCCCCTGTGGAGACCACAGAGAAAGACCTAGTTCCCCACCTCATCGCGACCGGAGGCCTCACATCCTTTGAAAACTCCAGAGGTACGCGGAGATCAGTGCCTCCAAAGGAGACGATGCCTGACTCCTCGAGAAACTTGATAGGAGTCCCAGGATTCCTGTGGCACGTGGAAAGGGACCCTTGGTCTCCCACCTCAGCTGGAGAGGCGTCGCAATTGCCCTGCCAAGCCTCGAGGAGAATCCCGAGTTGTCCCTCGCAACTAGGCAGGAGTCTTGACGTCGCTGAACAAACACGTGGGTGGAAGGGCCATCCCCGGAGTAACTCGAGAATATACCCCAGGTTCCCGCCGCAACTCGAGAAAAACCATGAGACTTACCCCTCGCCGCGAGATGAGGCCCGATTCCCCTGCACTGCGTGCAGAGCAATTCCGTGTTGCACATCACACATGAAAGGAGCCTTGATTTCCTTGATGGCACTCCAGAGAAACCCCAAGAACACTGTTTCAAGGTTGAGGGATCCTGAGGTCACTGGAGCAACACGAAATAGCTCCGTGGACCAAAAATCAACTCGAGATGAGAGGTTAGTCCTTGGCTTCGACTCCAGAGGAATACCACCTTAACACAAGCACCTCAAGAGGAGGCTTCTCTCAGCTCTATGTATGTGAGAGGGACCCTGAGTTTGCGGCCTCAAGTGGAATGGAGACTGCGATGCCCTGACTCGAAATAAGGCCGGATATCCCTGCAGTGACTTGAATGCAGGCTCGTCTTACATCTCCCAAGACGAAAGGATGTCTGAATCCCCTGTGGAGACCACAGAGAAAGACCTAGTTCCCCACCTCTTCGCAACCGGAGGCCTCACATCCTTTGAAAACTCCAGAGGTACGTGGAGATCAGTGCCTCCAAAGGAGACAATGCCTGACTCCTCGTGAAACTTGATAGGAGTTCCAGGATTCCTGTGGCACGTGGAAAGGGACCCTTGGTCTCCCAACTCAGCTGGAGAGGCGTCCCAATTGCCCTGCCAAGCCTCGAGGAGAATCCCGAGTTGTCCCTCGCAACTAGGCAGAAGTCCTGACGTCGCTGAACAAACACGTGGCTGGAAGGGCCATCCCCATCGTAACTCGAGAATATACCCCAGGTTCCCGCCGCAATTCGAGAAAAACCATGAGACTTCCCCCTCGCCGGAGATTAGGACCGATTCCCCTGCACTGCGTGCAGAGCAATTCCGTTTTGCACATCACACATGAAAGGAGCCTTGATTTCCTTGATGGCACTCCAGAGAATCCCCAAGAACACTGTTTCAAGGCTAGAGGGATCCCGAGGTCACTGTAGCAACACAAAAGAGCTCCGTGGACCAAAAATCAACTCGAGATGAGAGGTTAGTCCCTGGCTTCGATTCCAGAGGAATACGACCTTACCACAAGCACCTCAAGAGGAGGCTTCTCTCAGCTCTAGGTATGTGAGAGGGATCCTGAGTTGCGGCCTCAAGTGGAATGGACACCGCGATGCCCTGACTTGAAACAAGGCCGGATATCCCTGCAGTGACTTGAATGCAGGCTCGTCTTGCATCTCCCAAGACGAAAGGATGTCTGAATCCCCTGTGGAGACCACAGAGAAAGTCCTAGTTCCCCACCTCATGGCGACCGGAGGCCTCACATCCTTTGAAAACTCCAGAGGTACACAGAAATCAGTGCCTCCAAAGGAGACGATGCCTGACTCCTCGTGAAACTTCATAGGAGTCCCAGGATTCCTGTGGCACGTGGAAAGGGACACTTGGTCTCCCGCCTCAGCTGGAGAGGCGTCCTAGTTGCCCTGCCAAGCCCCGAGGAGAATCCCGAGTTGTCCCTAGCAACTAGGCAGGAGTCCTGACGTCGCTGAAGAAACACGTGGGTGGAAGGGCCATCCCCGTCGTAACTCGAGAATATACCCCAGGTTCCCGCCGCAACTCGAGAAAAACGATGAGACTTCCCCCTCGCCGCGAGATGAAGCCGATTCCCCTGCACTGTGTGCAGAGCAATTCCGTGTTGCCCATCACACATGAAAGGAGCCTTGATTTCCTTGATGGCACTCCAGAGAAACCCCAAGAACACTGTTTCAAGGCTAGAGGGATCCTGAGGTCACTGTAGCAACACGAAAGAGCTCCGTGGACCAAAAATATACTCGAGATGAGAGGTTAGTCCCTGGCTTCGACTGCAGAGGAATTCCACCTTACCACAAGCACCTCAAGAGGAGGCTTCTCTCAGCTCTAGGTATGTGAGAGGGACCCTGAGTTTGCGGCCTCAAGTGTAATGGACACCGCTATGCCCTGACTCGAAATAAGGCCGGATATTCCTGCAGTGACTTGAATGCAGGCTCGTCTTGCATCTCCCAAGACGAAAGGATGTCTGAATCCCCTGTGGAGACCACAGAGAAAGATCTAGTTCCCCACCTCATCGCGACCGGAGGCCTCACATCCTTTGAAAACTCCAGAGGTACGCGGAGATCAGTGCCTCCAAAGGAGACGATGCCTGACTCCTCGTGAAACTTGATAGGAGTCCCAGGATTCCTGTGGCACGTGGAAAGGGACCCTTGGTCTCCCACCTCAGCTGGAGAGGCGTCCCAATTGCCCTGCCAAGCCTCGAGGAGAATCCCGAGTTGTCCATCGCAACTAGGCAGGAGTCCTGTCGTCGCTGAAGAAACACGTGTGTGGAAGGGCCATCCCCGTCGTAACTCGAGAATATACCCCAGGTTCCCGCCGCAACTCGAGAAAAACCATGAGACTTCCCCCTCGCCGCGAGATGAGGCCCGATTCCCCTGCACTGCATGCAGAGCAATTCAGTGTTGCACATCAAACATGAAAGGAGCCCTGATTTCCTTGATGGCACTCCAGAGAAACCCCAAGAAAACTGTTTCAAGGCTAGAGGGATCCGGAGGTCACTGTAGCAACACGAAAGAGCTCCGTGGACCAAAAATCAACTCGAGATGAGAGGTTAGTCCCTGGCTTCGACTCCAGAGGAACACCACCTTACCACAAGCACCTCAAGAGGAGGCTTCTCTCAGCTCTAAGTATGTGAGAGGGACCCTGATTTTGCGGCCTAAAGTGGAATGGACACTGCGATGCCCTGACGCGAAATAAGGCCGGATATCCCTGCAGTGACTTGAATGCAGGCTCGTCTTGCATCTCCCAAGATGAAAGGATGACTGAATCCCCTGTGGAGACCACAGAGAAAGACCTAGTTCCCCACCTCATCGCGACCGGAGGCCTCACATCCTTTGAAAACTCCAGAGGTACGTGGAGATCAGTGCCTCCAAAGGAGACGATGCCTGACTCCTCGTGAAACTTGATAGGAGTCCCAGGATTCCTGTGGCACGTGGAAAGGGACCCTTGGTTTCCCGCCTCAGCTGGAGAGGCGTCCCAATTTCCCTGCCAAGCCTCGAGGAGAATCCCGAGTTGTCCCTCGCAACTAGGCAGGAGTCCTGACGTCGCTGAACAAACACGTGGGTGGAAGGGCCATCCCCGTTGTAACTCGAGAATATACCCCAGGTTCCCACCGCAGCTCGAGAAAAACCATGAGACTTCCCCCTCGCCGCGAGATGAGGCCCGATTCCCCTGCACTGCGTGCAGAGCAATTCGGTGTTGCACATCACACATGAAAGGAGCCTTGATTTCCTTGACGGCACTCCAGAGAAACCCCAAGAACACTGTTTCAAGGCTAGAGGGATCCTGATGTCACTGTAGCAACACGAAAGTGCTCCATGGACCAAAAATCAACTCGGGATGAGAGGTTAGTCCCTGGCTTCGACTCCAGAGGAATACCACCTTACCACAAGCACCTCAAGAGGAGGCTTCTCTCAGCTCAAGCTATGTGAGAGGGACCCTGAGTTTGCGGCCTCAAGTGGAATGGACACCGCGATGCACTGACTTGATATAAGGCCGGATATCCCTGCAGTGACTTGAATGCAGGCTTGTCTTGCATCTCCCAAGACGAAAGGTTGTCTGAATTCCCTCTGGAGACCACAGAGAAAGACCTAGTTCCCCACCTCATCGCGACCGGAGGCCTCACATCCTTTGAAAACTCCAGAGGTACGCGGAGATCAGTGCCTCCAAAGGAGACGATGCCTGACTCCTCGTGAAACTTGATAGGAGTCCCAGGATTCCTGTGGCACGTCGAAAGGGACCCTTGGTCTCCCACCTTAGCTGGAGAGGCATCCCAATTGCCCTGCCAAGCCTCGAGGAGAATCCCGAGTTGTCCCTCGCAACTAGGCAGGAGTCCTGAAGTCGCTGAACAAACACGTGGCTGGAAGGCCCATCCCCGTCGTAACTCGAGAATATACCCCAGGTTCCCGCCGCAACTCGAGAAAAACCATGAGACTTCCCCCTCGCCGCGAGATGAGGCCCGATTCCCCTGCACTGCGTGCAGAGCAATTCCGTGTTGCACATCACACATGAAAGGAGCCTTGATTTCCTAGATGGCACTCCAGAGAAACCCCAAGAACACTGTTTCAAGGCTAGAGGGATCCTGAGGTCACTGTAGCAACACGAAAGAGCTTCGTGGACCAAAAATCAACTCGAGATGAGGGGCTAGTCCCTGGCTTCGACTTCAGAGGAATACCACCTTACCATAAGCACCTCAAGAGGAGGCTTCTCTCAGCTCTAGGTATGTGAGAGGGACCCTGAGTTTGCAGCCTCCAGTCGAATAGACACCACGATGCCCTGACTCGAAATGAGGCCGGATATCCCTGCAGTGACTTGAATGCAGGCTCGTCTTGCATCTCCCAAGACGAAAGGATGTCTGAATGCCCTGTGGAGACCACAGAGAAAGACCTAGTTCCCCACCTCATCGCGACCGGAGGCCTCACATCCTTTGAAAACTCCAGAGGTACGCGGAGATCAGTGCCTCCAAAGGAGACGATGCCTGACTCCTCGTGAAACTTGATAGGAGTCCCAGGATTCCTGTGGCACGTGGAAAGCGACCCTTGGTCTCCCGCCTCAGCTGGAGAGGCGTCCCAATTGCCCTGCCAAGCCTCGAGGAGAACCCCGAGTTGTCCCTCGCAACTAGGCAGGAGTCCTGACTTCCCTGAAGAAACACGTGGGTGGAAGGGCTATCCCCGTCGTAACTCAAGAATATACCCCAGGTTCCCGCCGCAACTCGAGAAAAACCATGAGACTTCCCCCTCGCCGCGAGATGAGGCCCGATTCCCCTGCACTGCGTGCAGAGCAATTCCGTGTTGCACATCACACATGAAAGGAGCCTTGATTTCCTTGATGGCACTCCAGAGAAACCCCAAGAACACTGTTTCAAGGCTAGAGGGATCCTGAGGTCACTGTAGCAACACGAAAGAGCTCCATGGACCAAAAATCAACTAGAGATGAGAGGTTAGTCCCTGGCTTCGACTCCAGAGGAATACCACCTTACCACAAGCACCTCAAGAGGAGGCTTCTCTCAGCTCTAGCTATGTGAGAGGGACCCTGATTTTTCGGCCTCAAGTGGAATGGACACCGCGAAGCCCTGACTCGAAATAAGGCCGGATATCCCTTCAGTGACTTGAATGCAGGCTCGTCTTGCATCTCCCAAGACGAAAGGATGTCTGAATCCCCTGTGGAGACCACAGAGAAAGACCTAGTTCCCCACCTCATCGCGACCGGAGGCCTCACATCCTTTAAAAACTCCAGAGGTACGCGGAGATCAGTGCCTCCAAAGGAGACGATGCCTGACTCCTCGTGAAACTTGATAGGATTCCCAGGATTCCTGTGGCACATGGAAAGTGACCCTTGGTCTCCCGCCTCAGCTGGAGAGGCGTCCCAATTGCCCTGCCAAGCCTGGAGGAGAATCCCGAGTTGTCCCTCGTAACTAGGCAGGAGTCCTGCCGTCGCTGAACAAACACGTGTGTGGAAGGGCCATCCCCGTCGTAACTCGAGAATATTCCCCAGGTTCCTGCCGCAACTCGAGAAAAACCATGAGACTTCCCCCTCGCCGCGAGATGAGGCCCGATTCCCCTGCACTGCGTGCAGAGCAATTCCGTGTTGCACATCACATATGAAAGGAGCCTTGATTTCCTTGATGGCACTCCAGAGAAACCCCAAGAACACTGTTTCAAGGCTAGAGGGATCCTGAGGTCACTGTAGCAACACGAAATAGCTCCATGGACCCAAAATCAACTCGAGATGAGAGGTTAGTCCCTGGCTTCGACTCCAGAGGAATATCACCTTACCACAAGCACCTCAAGAGGAGGCTTCTCTCAGCTCTAGCTATGTCAGAGGGACCCTGAGTTTGCGGCCTCAAGTGGAATGGAAACCGCGATGCCCTGACTCGAAATAAGGCCGGATATCCCTGCAGTGACTTGAATGCAGGCTCGTCTTGCATCTCCCAAGACGAAAGGATGTCTGAATCCCCTGTGGAGACCACAGAGAAAGACCTAGTTCCCCACATCATCGCGACCGGAGGCCTCACATCCTTTGAAAACTCCAGAGGTACGCGGAGATCAGTGCCTCCAAAGGAGACGATGCCTGACTCCTCGTGAAACTTGATAGGAGTCCCAGGATTCCTGTGGCACGTGGAAAGGGACCCTTGGTCTCCCGCCTCAGCTGGAGAGGCGTCCCAATTGCCCTGCCAAGCCTCCAGGAGAACCCCGAGTTGTCCCTCGCAACTAGGCAGGAGTCCTGACGTCGCTGAACAAACACGTGGCTGGAAGGGCCATTCCCATCGTACTTCGAGAATATACCCCAGGTTCCCGACGCAACTCGAGAAAAACCATGAGACTTCCCCCTCGCCACGAGGTGAGGCCCGATGCCCCTGCACTGCGTGCAGAGCAATTCCGTGTTGCACATCACACATGAAAGGAGCCTTGATTTCCTTGACGGCACTCCAGCGAAACCCCAAGAACACTGTTTCAAGGCTAGAGGGATCCTGAGGTCACTGTAGCAACACGAAAGAGCTCCGTGGACCAAAATTCACCTCGAGATGAGAGGTTAGTCCCTGGCTTCGACTCCAGAGGAATACCACCTCACCGCAAGCACCTCAAGAAGAGGCTTCTCTCAGCTCTAGCTAAGTGAGCGGGACCCTGAGTTTGCGTCCTCAAGTGGAATGGACACCGCGATGCCCTGACTCGAAATAAGGCCGGATATCCCTGCAGTGTCTTGAATGCAGGCTCGTCTTGCATCTCCCAAGACGAAAGGATGTCTGAATCCCCTGTGGAGACCACAGAGAAAGACCTAGTTCCCCAACTCATTGCCACCGGAGGCCTCACATCCTTTGAAAACTCCAGAGGTACGCGGAGATCAGTGCCTCCAAAGGAGACGATGCCTGACTCCTCGTGAAACTTGATAGGAGTCCCAGGATTCCTGTGGCACGTGGAAAGGGACCCTTGGTCTCCCGCCTCAGCTGGAGAGGCGTCCCAATTGCCCTGTCAAGCCTCGAGGAGAATCCCGAGTTGTCCCTCGCAACTAGGCAGGAGTCCTGACGTCGCTGAACAAACACGTGTGTGGAAGGGCTAAACCCTCGTAACTCGAGAATATTCCCCAGGTTCCCGCCGCAACTCGAGAAAAACCATGAGACTTCCCCCTCGCCGCGAGATGAGGCCCGATTCCCCTGCACTGCGTGCAGAGCAATTCCGTGTTGCACATCACACATGAAAGGAGCCTTGATTTCCTTGATGGCACTCCAGAGAAACCCCAGGAACACTGTTTCAAGGCTAGAGGGATCCTGAGGTCACTGTAGCAACACGAAAGAGCTCCGTGGATGAAAAATCAACTCGAGATGAGAGGTTAGTCCCTGGCTTCAACTCCAGAGGAATACCACCTTACCACAAGCACCGCAAGAGGAGGCTTCTCTCATCTCTAGGTATGTGAGAGGGACACTGATTTTGTGGCCTCAAGTGGAATGGAAACCGCGATGCCCTGACTCGATATAAGGCCGAATATCCCTGCAGTGACTTGAATGCAGGCTCGTCTTGCATCTCCCAAGACGAAAGGATGTCTGAATCCCCTGTGGAGACCACAGAGAAAGATCTAGTTCCCCACCTCATCACGACCGGAGGCCTCACATCCTTTGAAAACTCCAGAGGTATGCGGAGATCAGTGCCTCCAAAGGAGACGATGCCTGACTCCTCGTGAAACTTGATAGGAGTCCCAGGATTCCTGTGGCACGGGGAAAGGGACCCTTGGTCTCCCGCCTCAGCTGGAGAGGCTTCCCAATTGCCCTGCCAAGCCTCGAGGAGAATCCCGAGTTGTCCCTCGCAACTAGGCAGGAGTCCTGAAGTCGCTGAACAAACACGTGGTTGGAAGGGCCATCCCCGTCGTAACTCGAGAATATACCCCAGGTTCCCGCCGCAACTCGAGAAAAACCATGAGACTTCCCCCTCGCCGCGATATGAGGCCCGATTCATCTGCACTGTGTGCAGAGCAATTCCGTGTTGCACATCACACATGAAAGGAGCCTTGATTTCCTTGAGGGCACTCCAGAGAAACCGCAAGAACACTGTTTCAAGGCTAGAGGGATCCTGAGGTCACTGTAGCAACACGAAAGAGCTCCGTGGACCAAAAATCAACTCGAGATGAGAGGTTAGTCCCTGGCTTCGACTCCAGAGGAATACCACCTCACCACAAGCACCTCAAGGGGAGGCTTCTCTCAGCTCTAGCTATGTGAGAGGGACCCTGAGTTTGCGGCCTCAAGTGGAATGGACACCGCGATGCCCTGACACGAAATAAGGCCGGATATCCCTGCAGTGACTTGAATGCAGGCTCGTCTTGCATCTCCCAAGTCGAAAGGATGTCTGAATCCCCTGTGGAGACCACAGAGAAAGACCTAGTTCCCCACCTCATCGCGACCGGAGGCCTCACATCCCTTGAAAACTCCAGAGGTACGCGGAGATCAGTGCCTCCAAAGGAGACGATGCCTGACTCCTCGTGAAACTTGATAGGAGTCCCAGGATTCCTGTGGCACGTGGAAAGGGACCCTTGGTCTCCCGCCTCAGCTGGAGAGGCGTCCCAATTGCCCTGCCAAGCCTCGAGGAGAATCCCGAGTTGTCCCTCGCAACTAGGCAGGATTCCTGACGTCGCTGAACAAACACGTGTGTGGAAGGGCCAAATCCTCGTAACTCGAGAATATTCCCCAGGTTCCTGCCGCAACTCGAGAAAAACCATGAGACTTCCCCCTCGCCGCGAGATGAGGCCCGATTCCCCTGCACTGCGTGCAGAGCAATTCCGTGTTGCACATCACACATGAAGGAGCCTTGATTTCCTTTATGGCACTCCAGAGAAACCCCAGGAGCACTGTTTCAAGGCTAGAGGGATCCCGAGGTCACTGTAGCAACACGAAAGAGCTCCGTGGACCAAAAATCACCTCGAGATGAGAGGTTAGTCCCTGGCTTCGACTCCAGAGGAATACCACCTCACCACAAGCACCTCAAGAGGAGGCTTCTCTCAGCTCTAGGTATGTGAGAGGTACCCTGAGTTTGCAGCCTCAATTGGAATGGACACCGCGATGCCCTGACACGAAATAAGGCCGGATATCCCTGCAGTGACTTGAATGCAGGCTCGTCTTACATCTCCCAAGATGAAAGGATGTCTGAATCCCCTGTGGAGACCACAGAGAAAGACCTAGTTCCCCAACTCATTGCCACCGGAGGCCTCACATCCTTTGAAAACTCCAGAGGTACGCGGAGATCAGTGCCTCCAAAGGAGACGATGCCTGACTCCTCGTGAAACTTGATAGGAGTCCCAGGATTCCTGTGGCACGTGGAAAGGGACCCTTGGTCTCCCGCCTCAGCTGGAGAGGCGTCCCAATTGCCCTGTCAAGCCTCGAGGAGAATCCCGAGTTGTCCCTCGCAACTAGGCAGGAGTCCTGACGTCGCTGAACAAACACGTGTGTGGAAGGGCCAAACCCTCGTAACTCGAGAATATTCCCCAGGTTCCCGCCGCAACTCGAGAAAAACCATGAGACTTCCCCCTCGCCGCGAGATGAGGCCCGATTCCCCTGCACTGCGTGCAGAGCAATTCCGTGTTGCACATCACACATGAAAGGAGCCTTGATTTCCTTGATGGCACTCCAGAGAAACCCCAGGAACACTGTTTCAAGGCTAGAGGGATCCTGAGGTCACTGTAGCAACACGAAAGAGCTCCGTGGACAAAAAATCAACTCGAGATGAGAGGTTAGTCCCTGGCTTCAACTCCAGAGGAATACCACCTTACCACAAGCACCTCAAGAGGAGGCTTCTCTCAGCTCTAGGTATGTGAGAGGGACACTGATTTTGTGGCCTCAAGTGGAATGGAAACCGCGATGCCCTGACTCGAAATAAGGCCGAATATCCCTGCAGTGACTTGAATGCAGGCTCGTCTTGCATCTCCCAAGACGAAAGGATGTCTGAATCCCCTGTGGAGACCACAGAGAAGGACCTAGTTCCCCACCTCATCACGACCGGAGGCCTCACATCCTTTGAAAACTCCAGAGGTATGCGGAGATCAGTGCCTCCAAAGGAGACGATGCCTGACTCCTCGTGAAACTTGATAGGAGTCCCAGGATTCCTGTGGCACGTGGAAAGGGACCCTTGGTCTCCCGCCTCAGCTGGAGAGGCTTCCCAATTGCCCTGCCAAGCCTCGAGGAGAATCCCGAGTTGTCCCTCGCAACTAGGCAGGAGTCCTGACGTCGCTGAACAAACACGTGGTTGGAAGGGCCATCCCCGTCGTAACTCGAGAATATACCCCAGGTTCCCGCCGCAACTCGAGAAAAAACATGAGACTTCCCCCTCGCCTCAAGATGAGGCCCGATTCATCTGCACTGCGTGCAGAGCAATTCCGTGTTGCACATCACACATGAAAGGAGCCTTGATTTCCTTGAGGGCACTCCAGAGAAACCGCAAGAACACTGTTTCAAGGCTAGAGGGATCCTGAGGTCACTGTAGCAACACGAAAGAGCTCCGTGGACCAAAAATCAACTCGAGATGAGAGGTTAGTCCCTGGCTTCGACTCCAGAGGAATACCACCTCACCACAAGCACCTCAAGAGGAGGCTTCTCTCAGCTCTAGCTATGTGAGAGGGACCCTGAGTTTGCGGCCTCAAGTGGAATGGACACCGCGATGCCCTGACACGAAATAAGGCCGGATATCCCTGCAGTGTCTTGAATGCAGGCTCGTCTTGCATCTCCCAAGACGAAAGGATGTCTGAATCCCCTGTGGAGACCACAGAGAAAGACCTAGTTCCCCAACTCATTGCCACCGGAGGCCTCACATCCTTTGAAAACTCCAGAGGTACGCGGAGATCAGTGCCTCCAAAGGAGACGATGCCTGACTCCTCGTGAAACTTGATAGGAGTCCCAGGATTCCTGTGGCACGTGGAAAGGGACCCTTGGTCTCCCGCCTCAGCTGGAGAGGCGTCCCAATTGCCCTGTCAAGCCTCGAGGAGAATCCCGAGTTGTCCCTCGCAACTAGGCAGGAGTCCTGACGTCGCTGAACAAACACGTGTGTGGAAGGGCCAAACCCTCGTAACTCGAGAATATTCCCCAGGTTCCCGCCGCAACTCGAGAAAAACCATGAGACTTCCCCCTCGCCGCGAGATGAGGCCCGATTCCCCTGCACTGCGTGCAGAGCAATTCCGTGTTGCACATCACACATGAAAGGAGCCTTGATTTCTTGATGGCACTCCAGAGAAACCCCAGGAACACTGTTTCAAGGCTAGAGGGATCCTGAGGTCACTGTAGCAACACGAAAGAGCTCCGTGGACGAAAAATCAACTCGAGATGAGAGGTTAGTCCCTGGCTTCAACTCCAGAGGAATACCACCTTACCACAAGCACCTCAAGAGGAGGCTTCTCTCATCTCTAGGTATGTGAGAGGGACACTGATTTTGTGGCCTCAAGTGGAATGAAAACCGCGATGCCCTGACTCGATATAAGGCCGAATATCCCTGCAGTGACTTGAATGCAGGCTCGTCTTGCATCTCCCAAGACGAAAGGATGTCTGAATCCCCTGTGGAGACCACAGAGAAAGACCTAGTTCCCCACCTCATCGCGACCGGAGGCCTCACATCCTTTGAAAACTCCAGAGGTACGCGGAGATCAGTGCCTCCAAAGGAGACGATGCCTGACTCCTCGTGAAACTTGATAGGAGTCCCAGGATTCCTGTGGCACGTGGAAAGGGACCCTTGGACTCCCGCCTCAGCTGGAGAGGCGTCCCAATTGCCCTGCCAAGCCTCGAGGAGAACCCCGAGGTGTCCCTCGCAACTAGGCAGGAGTCCTGACGTCGCTGAACAAACACGTGGCTGGAAGGGCCATTCCCATCGTACTTCGAGAATATACCCCAGGTTCCCGCCGCAACTCGAGAAAAACCATGAGACTTCCCCCTCGCCACGAGGTGAGGCCCGATGCCCCTGCACTGCGTGCAGAGCAATTCCGTGTTGCACATCACACATGAAAGGAGCCTTGATTTCCTTGACGGCACTCCAGCGAAAACCCAAGAACACTGTTTCAAGGCTAGAGGGATCCTGAGGTCACTGTAGCAACACGAAAGAGCTCCGTGGACCAAAAATCACCTCGAGATGAGAGGTTAGTCCCTGGCTTCGACTCCAGAGGAATACCACCTCACCGCAAGCACCTCAAGAAGAGGCTTCTCTCAGCTCTAGCTATGTGAGCGGGACCCTGAGTTTGCGGCCTCAAGTGGAATGGACACCGCGATGCCCTGACTCGAAATAAGGCCGGATATCCCTGCAGTGTCTTGAATGCAGGCTCGTCTTGCATCTCCCAAGACGAAAGGATGTCTGAATCCCCTGTGGAGACCACAGAGAAAGACCTAGTTCCCCAACTCATTGCCACCGGAGGCCTCACATCCTTTGAAAACTCCAGAGGTACGCGGAGATCAGTGCCTCCAAAGGAGACGATGCCTGACTCCTCGTGAAACTTGATAGGAGTCCCAGGATTCCTGTGGCACGTGGAAAGGGACCCTTGGTCTCCCGCCTCAGCTGGAGAGGCGTCCCAATTGCCCTGTCAAGCCTCGAGGAGAATCCCGAGTTGTCCCTCGCAACTAGGCAGGAGTCCTGACGTCGCTGAACAAACACGTGTGTGGAAGGGCTAAACCCTCGTAACTCGAGAATATTCCCCAGGTTCCCGCCGCAACTCGAGAAAAACCATGAGACTTCCCCCTCGCCGCGAGATGAGGCCCGATTCCCCTGCACTGCGTGCAGAGCAATTCCGTGTTGCACATCACACATGAAAGGAGGCTTGATTTCCTTGATGGCACTCCAGAGAAACCCCAGGAACACTGTTTCAAGGCTAGAGGGATCCTGAGGTCACTGTAGCAACACGAAAGAGCTCCGTGGATGAAAAATCAACTCGAGATGAGAGGTTAGTCCCTGGCTTCAACTCCAGAGGAATACCACCTTACCACAAGCACCTCAAGAGGAGGCTTCTCTCATCTCTAGGTATGGGAGAGGGACACTGATTTTGTGGCCTCAAGTGGAATGGAAACCGCGATGCCCTGACTCGATATAAGGCCGAATATCCCTGCAGTGACTTGAATGCAGGCTCGTCTTGCATCTCCCAAGACGAAAGGATGTCTGAATCCCCTGTGGAGACCACAGAGAAAGACCTAGTTCCCCACCTCATCGCGACCGGAGGCCTCACATCCTTTGAAAACTCCAGAGGTACGCGGAGATCAGTGCCTCCAAAGGAGACGATGCCTGACTCCTCGTGAAACTTGATAGGAGACCCAGGATTCCTGTGGCACGTGGAAAGGGACCCTTGGTCTCCCGCCTCAGCTGGAGAGGCTTCCCAATTGCCCTGCCAAGCCTCGAGGAGAATCCCGAGTTGTCCCTCGCAACTAGGCAGGAGTCCTGACGTCGCTGAACAAACACGTGGTTGGAAGGGCCATCCCCGTCGTAACTCGAGAATATACCCCAGGTTCCCGCCGCAACTCGAGAAAAACCATGAGACTTCCCCCTCGCCGCGATATGAGGCCCGATTCATCTGCACTGCGTGCAGAGCAATTCCGTGTTGCACATCACACATGAAAGGAGCCTTGATTTCCTTGAGGGCACTCCAGAGAAACCGCAAGAACACTGTTTCAAGGCTAGAGGGATCCTGAGGTCACTGTAGCAACACGAAAGAGCTACGTGGACCAAAAATCAACTCGAGATGAGAGGTTAGTCCCTGGCTTCGACTCCAGAGGAATACCACCTCACCACAAGCACCTCAAGGGGAGGCTTCTCTCAGCTCTTGCTATGTGAGAGGGACCCTGAGTTTGCGGCCTCAAGTGGAATGGACACCGCGATGCCCTGACACGAAATAAGGCCGGATATCCCTGCAGTGACTTGAATGCAGGCTCGTCTTGCATCTCCCAAGACGAAAGGATGTCTGAATCCCCTGTGGAGACCACAGAGAAAGACCTAGTTCCCCACCTCATCGCGACCGGAGGCCTCACATCCCTTGAAAACTCCAGAGGTACGCGGAGATCAGTGCCTCCAAAGGAGACGATGCCTGACTCCTCGTGAAACTTGATAGGAGTCCCAGGATTCCTGTGGCACGTGGAAAGGGACCCTTGGTCTCCCGCCTCAGCTGGAGAGGCGTCCCAATTGCCCTGCCAAGCCTCGAGGAGAATCCCGAGTTGTCCCTCGCAACTAGGCAGGATTCCTGACGTCGCTGAACAAACACGTGTGTGGAAGGGCCAAATCCTCGTAACTCGAGAATATTCCCCAGGTTCCTGCCGCAACTCGAGAAAAACCATGAGACTTCCCCCTCGCCGCGAGATGAGGCCCGATTCCCCTGCACTGCGTGCAGAGCAATTCCGTGTTGCACATCACACATGAAGGAGCCTTGATTTCCTTGATGGCACTCCAGAGAAACCCCAGGAACACTGTTTCAAGGCTAGAGGGATCCCGAGGTCACTGTAGCAACACGAAAGAGCTCCGTGGACCAAAAATCACCTCGAGATGAGAGGTTAGTCCCTGGCTTCGACTCCAGAGGAATACCACCTCACCACAAGCACCTCAAGAGGAGGCTTCTCTCAGCTCTAGGTATGTGAGAGGTACCCTGAGTTTGCAGCCTCAATTGGAATGGACACCGCGATGCCCTGACACGAAATAAGGCCGGATATCCCTGCAGTGACTTGAATGCAGGCTCGTCTTGCATCTCCCAAGACGAAAGGATGTCTGAATCCCCTGTGGAGACCACAGAGAAAGACCTAGTTCCCCAACTCATTGCCACCGGAGGCCTCACATCCTTTGAAAACTCCAGAGGTACGCGGAGATCAGTGCCTCCAAAGGAGACGATGCCTGACTCCTCGTGAAACTTGATAGGAGTCCCAGGATTCCTGTGGCACGTGGAAAGGGACCCTTGGTCTCCCGCCTCAGCTGGAGAGGCGTCCCAATTGCCCTGTCAAGCCTCGAGGAGAATCCCGAGTTGTCCCTCGCAACTAGGCAGGAGTCCTGACGTCGCTGAACAAACACGTGTGTGGAAGGGCCAAACCCTCGTAACTCGAGAATATTCCCCAGGTTCCCGCCGCAACTCGAGAAAAACCATGAGACTTCCCCCTCGCCGCGAGATGAGGCCCGATTCCCCTGCACTGCGTGCAGAGCAATTCCGTGTTGCACATCACACATGAAAGGAGCCTTGATTTCCTTGATGGCACTCCAGAGAAACCCCAGGAACACTGTTTCAAGGCTAGAGGGATCCTGAGGTCACTGTAGCAACACGAAAGAGCTCCGTGGACGAAAAATCAACTCGAGATGAGAGGTTAGTCCCTGGCTTCAACTCCAGAGGAATACCACCTTACCACACGCACCTCAAGAGGAGGCTTCTCTCAGCTCTAGGTATGTGAGAGGGACACTGATTTTGTGGCCTCAAGTGGAATGGAAACCGCGATGCCCTGACTCGAAATAAGGCCGAATATCCCTGCAGTGACTTGAATGAAGGCTCGTCTTGCATCTCCCAAGACGAAAGGATGTCTGAATCCCCTGTGGAGACCACAGAGAAAGACCTAGTTCCCCACCTCATCACGACCGGAGGCCTCACATCCTTTGAAAACTCCAGAGGTATGCGGAGATCAGTGCCTCCAAAGGAGACGATGCCTGACTCCTCGTGAAACTTGATAGGAGTCCCAGGATTCCTGTGGCACGTGGAAAGGGACCCTTGGTCTCCCGCCTCAGCTGGAGAGGCTTCCCAATTGCCCTGCCAAGCCTCGAGGAGAATCCCGAGTTGTCCCTCGCAACTAGGCAGGAGTCCTGACGTCGCTGAACAAACACGTGGTTGGAAGGGCCATCCCCGTCGTAACTCGAGAATATACCCCAGGTTCCCGCCGCAACTAGAGAAAAAACATGAGACTTCCCCCTCGCCGCAAGATGAGGCCCGATTCATCTGCACTGCGTGCAGAGCAATTCCGTGTTGCACATCACACATGAAAGGAGCCTTGATTTCCCCGAGGGCACTCCAGAGAAACCACAAGAACACTGTTTCAAGGCTAGAGGGATCCTGAGGTCACTGTAGCAACACGAAAGAGCTCCGTGGACCACAAATCAACTCGAGATGAGAGGTTAGTCCCTGGCTTCGACTTCAGAGGAATACCACCTCACCACAAGCACCTCAAGAGGAGGCTTCTCTCAGCTCTAGCTATGTGAGAGGGACCCTGAGTTTGCGGCCTCAAGTGGAATGGACACCGCGATGCCCTGACACGAAATAAGGCCGGATATCCCTGCAGTGTCTTGAATGCAGGCTCGTCTTGCATCTCCCAAGACGAAAGGATGTCTGAATCCCCTGTGGAGACCACAGAGAAAGTCCTAGTTCCCCAACTCATTGCCACCGGAGGCCTCACATCCTTTGAAAACTCCAGAGGTATGCGGAGATCAGTGCCTCCAAAGGAGACGATGCCTGACTCCTCGTGAAACTTGATAGGAGTCCCAGGATTCCTGTGGCACGTGGAAAGGGACTCTTGGTCTCCCGCCTCAGCTGGAGAGGCTTCCCAATTGCCCTGCCAAGCCTCGAGGAGAATCCCGAGTTGTCCCTCGCAAGTAGGCAGGAGCCCTGACGTCGCTGAACAAACACGTGGTTGGAAGGGCCATCCCCGTCGTAACTCGAGAATATACCCCAGGTTCCCGCCGCAACTCGAGAAAAACCATGAGACTTCCCCCTCGCCGCGATATGAGGCCCGATTCATCTGCACTGCGTGCAGAGCAATTCCGTGTTGCACATCACACATGAAAGGAGCCTTGATTTCCTTGAGGGCACTCCAGAGAAACCGCAAGAACACTGTTTCAAGGCTAGAGGGATCCTGAGGTCACTGTAGCAACACGAAAGAGCTCCGTGGACCAAAAATCAACTCGAGATGAGAGGTTAGTCCCTGGCTTCGACTCCAGAGGAATACCACCTCACCACAAGCACCTCAAGGGGAGGCTTCTCTCAGCTCTAGCTATGTGAGAGGGACCCTGAGTTTGCGGCCTCAAGTGGAATGGACACCGCGATGCCCTGACACGAAATAAGGTCGGATATCCCTGCAGTGACTTGAAAGCAGGCTCGCCTTGCATCTCCCAAGTCGAAAGGATGTCTGAATCCCCTGTGGAGACCACAAAGACCTAGTTCCCCACCTCATCGCGACCGGAGGCCTCACATCCCTTGAAAACTCCAGAGGTACGCGGAGATCAGTGCCTCCAAAGGAGACGATGCCTGACTCCTCGTGAAACTTGATAGGAGTCCCAGGATTCCTGTGGCACGTGGAAAGGGACCCTTGGTCTCCCGCCTCAGCTGCAGAGGCGTCCCAATTGCCCTGCCAAGCCTCGAGGAGAATCCCGAGTTGTCCCTCGCAACTAGGCAGGATTCCTGACGTCGCTGAACAAACACGTGTGTGGAAGGGCCATCCCCGTCGTAACTCGAGAATATACCCCAGGTTCCCGCCGCAACTCGAGAAAAACCATGAGACTTCCCCCTCGCCGAGAGATGAGGCCCGATTCCCCTGCACTGCGTGCAGAGCAATTCCGTGTTGCACATCACACATGAAGGAGCCTTGATTTCCTTGATGGCACTCCAGAGAAACCCCAGGAACACTGTTTCAAGGCTAGAGGGATTCCGAGGTCACTGTAGCAACACGAAAGAGCTCCGTGGACCAAAAATCACCTCGAGATGAGAGGTTAGTCCCTGGCTTCGACTCCAGAGGAATACCACCTCACCACAAGCACCTCAAGAGGAGGCTTCTCTCAGCTCTAGTTATGTGAGAGGGACCCTGAGTTTGCAGCCTCAATTGGAATGGACACCGCGATGCCCTGACACGAAATAAGGCCGGATATCCCTGCAGTGACTTGAATGCAGGCTCGTCTTGCATCTCCCAAGACGAAAGGATGTCTGAATCCCCTGTGGAGACCACAGAGAAAGACCTAGTTCCCCACCTCTTCCCGACCTGAGGCCTCACATCCTTTGAAAATTCCAGAGGTACGCGGAGATCAGTGCCTCCAAAGGAGACGATGCCTGACTCCTCGTGAAAATTGATAGGAGTCCCAGGATTCCTGTGGCACGTGGAAAGGGACCCTTGGTCTCCCGCCTCAGCTGGAGAGGCGTCCCAATTGCCCTGCCAGGCCTCGAGGAGAATCCCGAGTTGTCCCTCGCAACTAGGAAGGAGTCCTGACGTCGCTGAACAAACACGTGGTTGGAAGGGCCATCCCCGTCGTAACTCGAGAATATACCCCAGGTTCCCGCCGCAACTCGAGGAAAACCATGAGACTTCCCCCTGGCCGGAGATGAGGCCCAATTCCCCTGCACTGCGTACAGAGCAATTCCGTGTTGCACATCACACATGAAAGAAGCCTTGATTTCCTTGATGGCACTCCAGAGAAACCCCAAGAACACTGTTTCAAGGATAGAGGGATCCCGAGGTCACTGTAGCAACAAAAAAGAGTTCCGAGGACCTAACATCAACTCGAGATGAGAGGTTAGTCCCTGGCTTCGACTCCAGAGGAATACCACCTTACCACAAGCACCTCAAGAGGAGGCTTCTCGCAGCTCTAGGTATGTGAGAGGGACCCTGAGTTTGCGGCCTCAAGTGGAATGGACACCGCGATGCCCTGACTCGAAATAAGGCCGGATATCCCTGCAGTGACTTGAATGCAGGCTCATTTTGCATCTCCCAAGACGAAAGGATGTCTGAATCCCCTGTGGAGACCACAGAGAAAGACCTAGTTCCCCACCTCATCGCGACCGGAGGCCTCACATCCTTTGAAAACTCCAGAGGTATGCGGAGATCAGTGCCTCCAAAGGAGACGATGCCTGACTCCTCATGAAACTTGATAGGAGTCCCAGGATTCCTGTGGCACGTGGAAAGGGACTCTTGGTCTCCCGCCTCAGCTGGAGAGGCTTCCCAATTGCCCTGCCAAGCCTCGAGGAGAATCCCGAGTTGTCCCTCGCAACTAGGCAGGAGCCCTGACGTCGCTGAACAAACACGTGGTTGGAAGGGCCATCCCCGTCGTAACTCGAGAATATACCCCAGGTTCCCGCCGCAACTCGAGAAAAACCATGAGACTTCCCCCTCGCCGCGATATGAGGCCTGATTCCCCTGCACTGCGTGCAGAGCAATTCTGTGTTGCACATCACACATGAAAGGAGCCTTGATTTCCTTGATGGCACTCCAGAGAAACCCCAAGAACACTGTTTCAAGGTTGAGGGATCCTGAGGTCACTGTAGCAACACGAAAGAGCTCCGTGGACCAAAAATCAACTCGAAATGAGAGGTTAGTCCCTGGCTTCGACTCCAGAGGAATACCACCTTACCACAAGCACCTCAAGAGGAGGCTTCTCTCAGCTCTACGTATGTGAGAGGGACCCTGAGTTTGCGGCCTCAAGTGGAATGGAGACCGCGATGCCCTGACTCGAAATAAGGCCGGATATCCCTGCATTGACTTGAATGCAGGCTCGTCTTGCATCTCCCAAGACGAAAGGATGTCTGAATCCCCTGTGCAGACCACAGAGAAAGACCTAGTTCCCCACCTCATCGCGACTGGAGGCCTCACATCCTTTGAAAACTCCAGAGGTACGCGGAGATCAGTGCCTCCAAAGGAGACGATGCCTGACTCCTCGTGAAACTTGATAGGAGTCCCAGGATTCCTGTGGCACGTGGAAAGGGACCCTTGGTCTCCCCCCTCAGCTGGAGAGGCGTCCCAATTGCCCTGCCAAGCCTCGAGGAGAATCCCGAGTTTTCCCTCGCAACTAGGCACGAGTCCTGACGTGGCTGAACAAACATGTGGGTGGAAGGGCCATCCCCGTCGTAACTCGAGAATATACCCCAGGTTCCCGCCGCAACTCGAGAAAAACGATGAGACTTCCCCCTCGCCGCGAGATGAAGCCGATTCCCCTGCACTGTGTGCAGAGCAATTCCGTGTTGCACATCACACATGAAAGGAGCCTTGATTTCCTTGATGGCACTCCAGAGAAACCCCAAGAACACTGTTTCAAAGCTAGAGGGATCCTGAGGTCACTGTAGCAACACGAAAGAGCTCCGTGGACCAAAAATATACTCGAGATGAGAGGCTAGTCCCTGGCTTCGACTGCAGAGGAATACCACCTTACCACAAGCACCTCAAGAGGAGGCTTCTCTCAGCTCTAGGTATGTGAGAGGGACCCTGAGTTTGCGGCCTCAAGTGGAATGGACACCGCGATGCCCTGACTCGAAATAAGGCCGGATATCCCTGCAGTGACTTGAATGCAGGCTCGTCTTGCATCTCCCAAGACGAAAGGATGTCTGAATCCCCTGTGGAGACCACAGAGAAAGACCTAGTTCCCCACCTCATCGCGACCGGAGGCCTCACATCCTTTGAAAACTCCAGAGGTACGCGGAGATCAGTGCCTCCAAAGGAGACGATGCCTGACTCCTCGTGAAACTTGATAGGAGTCCCAGGATTCCTGTGGCACGTGGAAAGGGACCCTTGGTCTCCCACCTCAGCTGGAGAGGCGTCCCAATTGCCCTGCCAAGCCTCGAGGAGAATCCCGAGTTGTCCATCGCAACTAGGCAGGAGTCCTGACGTTGCTGAACAAACACGTGGGTGAAAGAGCCATCCCCGTCGTAACTCGAGAATATACCCCAGGTTCCCGCCGCAACTCGAGAAAAACCATGAGACTTCCCCCTCGCCGCGAGATGAGGCCCGATTCCCCTGCACTGCATGCAGAGCAATTCAGTGTTGCACATCAAACATGAAAGGAGCCCTGATTTCCTTGATGGCACTCCAGAGAAACCCCAAGAAAACTGTTTCAAGGCTAGAGGGATCCGGAGGTCACTGTAGCAACACGAAAGAGCTCCGTGGACCAAAAATCAACTCGAGATGAGAGGTTAGTCCCTGGCTTCGACTCCAGAGGAACACCACCTTACCACAAGCACCTCAAGAGGAGGCTTCTCTCAGCTCTAAGTATGTGAGAGGGACCCTGATTTTGCGGCCTAAAGTGGAATGGACACTGCGATGCCCTGACGCGAAATAAGGCAGGATATCCCTGCAGTGACTTGAATGCAGGCTCGTCTTGCATCTCCCAAGATGAAAGGATGTCTGAATCCCCTGTGGAGACCACAGAGAAAGACCTAGTTCCCCACCTCATCGCGACCGGAGGCCTCACATCCTTCGAAAACTCCAGAGGTACGCGGAGATCAGTGCCTCCAAAGGAGACGATGCCTGACTCCTCGTGAAACTTGATAGGAGTCCCAGGATTCCTGTGGCACGTGGAAAGGGACCCTTGGTCTCCCGCCTCAGCTGCAGAGGCGTCCCAATTGCCCTGCCAAGCCTCGAGGAGAATCCCGAGTTGTCCCTCGCAACTAGGCAGGAGTCTGACGTCGCTGAACAAACACATGGGTGGAAGGGCCATCCCCGTCGTAACTCGAGAATATAACCCATGTTCCAATTGCAACTCGAGAAAAACCATTAGACTTCCCCCTCGCCGCAAAATGAGGCCCGATACCCTGCACTGCGTGCACAGCAATTTCGTGTTGCACATCACACATGAAAGGAGCCTTGATTTCCTTGATGGCACTCCAGAGAAACCCCAAGAACACTGTTTCAAAGCTAGAGGGATCCTGAGGTCACTGTAGCAACACGAAAGAGCTCCGTGGACCAAAAATATACTCGAGATGAGAGGTTAGTCCCTGGCTTCGACTGCAGAGGAATACCACCTTACCACAAGCACCTCAAGAGGAGGCTTCTCTCAGCTCTAGGTATGTGAGAGGGACCCTGAGTTTGCGGCCTCAAGTGGAATGGACACCGCGATGCCCTGACTCGAAATAAGGACGGATATCCCTGCAGTGACTTGAATGCAGGCTCGTCTTGCATCTCCCAAGACGAAAGGATGTCTGAATCCCCTGTGGAGACCACAGAGAAAGACCTAGTTCCCCACCTCATCGCGACCGGAGGCCTCACATCCTTTGAAAACTCCAGAGGTACGCGGAGATCAGTGCCTCCAAAGGAGACGATGCCTGACTCCTCGTGAAACTTGATAGGAGTCCCAGGATTCCTGTGGCACGTGGAAAGGGACCCTTGGTCTCCCACCTCAGCTGGAGAGGCGTCCCAATTGCCCTGCCAAGCCTCGAGGAGAATCCCGAGTTGTCCATCGCAACTAGGCAGGAGTCCTGACGTTGCTGAACAAACACGTGGGTGAAAGAGCCATCCCCGTCGTAACTCGAGAATATAGCCCAGGTTCCCGCCGCAACTCGAGAAAAACCATGAGACTTCCCCTTCGCCGCGAAATGAGGCCCGATTCCCCTGCACTGCATGCAGAGCAATTCAGTGTTGCACATCAAACATGAAAGGAGCCCTGATTTCCTTGATGGCACTCCAGAGAAACCCCAAGAAAACTGTTTCAAGGCTAGAGGGATCCGGAGGTCACTGTAGCAACACGAAAGAGCTCCGTAGACCAAAAATCAACTCGAGATGAGAGGTTAGTCCCTGGCTTCGACTCCAGAGGAACACCACCTTACCACAAGCACCTCAAGAGGAGGCTTCTCTCAGCTCTAAGTATGTGAGAGGGACCCTGATTTTGCGGCCTAAACTGGAATGGACACTGCGATGCCCTGACGCAAAATAAGGCCGGATATCCCTGCAGTGACTTGAATGCAGGCTCGTCTTGCATCTCCCAAGATGAAAGGATGTCTGAATCCCCTGTGGAGACCACAGAGAAAGACCTAGTTCCCCACCTCATCGCGACCGGAGGCCTCACATCCTTTGAAAACTCCAGAGGTACGCGGAGATCAGTGCCTCCAAAGGAGACGATGCCTGACTCCTCGTGAAACTTGATAGGAGTCCCAGGATTCCTGTGGCACGTGGAAAGGGACCCTTGGTCTCCCGCCTCAGCTGGAGAGGCGTCCCAATTTCCCTGCCAATCCTCGAGGAGAATCCCGAGTTGTCCCTCGCAACTAGGCAGGAGTCCTGACGTCACTGAACAAACACGTGGGTGGAAGGGCCATCCCCGTTGTAACTCGAGAATATACCCCAGGTTCCCACCGCAGCTCGAGAAAAACCATGAGACTTCCCCCTCGCCGCGAGATGAGGCCCGATTCCCCTGCACTGCGTGCAGAGCAATTCCGTGTTGCACATCACACATGAAAGGAGCCTTCATTTCCTAGATGGCACTCCAGAGAAACCCCAAGAACACTGTTTCAAGGCTAGAGGGATCCTGAGGTCACTGTAGCAACACGAAAGAGCTCCGTGGACCAAAAATCAACTCGAAATGAGGGGCTAGTCCCTGGCTTCGACTTCAGAGGAATACCACCTTACCATTAGCACCTCAAGAGGAGGCTTCTCTCAGCTCTAGGTATGTGAGAGGGACCCTGAGTTTGCAGCCTCCAGTCGAATAGACACCACGATGCCCTGACTCGAAATGAGGCCGGATATCCCTGCAGTGACTTGAATGCAGGCTCGTCTTGCATCTCCCAAGACGAAAGGATGTCTGAATCCCCTGTGGAGACCACAGAGAAAGACCTAGTTCCCCACCTCCTCGCGACCGGAGGCCTCACATCCTTTGAAAACTCCAGAGGTACGCGGAGATCAGTGCCTCCAAAGGAGACGATGCCTGACTCCTCGTGAAACTTGATAGGAGTCCCAGGATTCCTGTGGCACGTGGAAAGGGGCCCTTGGTCTCCCGCCTCAGCTGGAGAGGCGTCCCAATTGCCCTGCCAAGCCTCGAGGAGAATCCCGAGTTGTCCCTCGCAACTAGGCAGGAGTCTGACGTCGCTGAACAAACACATGGGTGGAAGGGCCATCCCCGTCGTAACTCGAGAATATAACCCATGTTCCAATTGCAACTCGAGAAAAACCATTAGACTTCCCCCTCGCCGCAAAATGAGGCCCGATACCCTGCACTGCGTGCACAGCAATTTCGTGTTGGACATCACACATGAAAGGAGCCTTGATTTCCTTGATGGCACTCCAGAGAAACCCCAAGAACACTGTTTCAAAGCTAGAGGGATCCTGAGGTCACTGTAGCAACACGAAAGAGCTCCGTGGACCAAAAATATACTCGAGATGAGAGGTTAGTCCCTGGCTTCGACTGCAGAGGAATACCACCTTACCACAAGCACCTCAAGAGGAGGACTCTCTCAGCTCTAGGTATGTGAGAGGGACCCTGAGTTTGCGGCCTCAAGTGGAATGGACACCGCGATGCCCTGACTCGAAATAAGGCCGGATATCCCTGCAGTGACTTGAATGCAGGCTCGTCTTGCATCTCCCAAGACGAAAGGATGTCTGAATCCCCTGTGGAGACCACAGAGAAAGACCTAGTTCCCCACCTCATCGCGGCCGGAGGCCTCACATCCTTTGAAAACTCCAGAGGTACGCGGAGATCAGTGCCTCCAAAGGAGACGATGCCTGACTCCTCGTGAAACTTGATAGGAGTCCCAGGATTCCTGTGGCACGTGGAAAGGGACCCTTGGTCTCCCACCTCAGCTGGAGAGGCGTCCCAATTGCCCTGCCAAGCCTCGAGGAGAATCCCGAGTTGTCCATCGCAACTAGGCAGGAGTCCTGACGTTGCTGAACAAACACGTGGGTGAAAGAGCCATCCCCGTCGTAACTCGAGAATATACCCCAGGTTCCCGCCGCAACTCGAGAAAAACCATGAGACTTCCCCCTCGCCGCGAGATGAGGCCCGATTCCCCTGCACTGCGTGCAGAGCAATTCCGTGTTGCACATCACACATGAAAGGAGCCTTGATTTCCTTGACGGCACTCCAGAGAAACCCCAAGAACACTGTTTCAAGGCTAGAGGGATCCTGATGTCACTGTAGCAACACGAAAGTGCTCCGTGGACCAAAAATCAACTCGGGATGAGAGGTTAGTCCCTGGCTTCGACTCCAGAGGAATACCACGTTACCACAAGCACCTCAAGAGGAGGCTTCTCTCAGCTCTAGCTATGTGAGAGGGACCCTGAGTTTGCGGCCACAAGTGGAATGGAGACCGCGATGCCCTGGCTCGAAATAAGGCGGCATATCCCTGCAGTGACTTGAATGCAGCCTCGGCTTGCATCTCCCAAGACGAAAGGATGTCTGAATCCCCTGTGGAGACCACAGAGAAAGACCTAGTTCCCCACCTCATGGCGACCGGAGGCCTCACATCCTTTGAAAACTCCAGAGGTACGCGGAGATCAGTGCCTCCAAAGGAGACGATGCCTGACTCCTCGTGAAACTTGATATGAGTCCCAGGATTCCTGTGGCACGTGGAAAGGGACCCTTGGTCTCCCGCCTCAGCTGGAGAGGCGTCCCAATTGCCCTGCCAAGCCTCGAGGAGAATCCCGAGTTGTCCCTCGCAACTAGGGAGGAGTCCTGACGTCGCTGAGAGACACGTGTGTGGAGGGGCCATCCCCGTCTTAACTCGAGAATATACCCTAGGTTCCCGCCGCAACTCGAGAAAAACCATGAGACTTCCCCCTCGCCGCGAGATGAGGCCCGATTCCCCTGCACTGCGCGCAGAGCAATTCCGTGTTGCATATCACACATGAAAGGAGCCTTGATTTCCTTGATGGCACTCCAGAGAAACCCCAAGAACACTGTTTCAAGGCTAGAGGGATCCCGAGGTCACTGTAGCAACACGAAAGAGCTCCGTGGACCAAAAATCAACTCGAGATGAGAGGTTAGTCCCTGGCTTCGACTCCAGAGGAATACCACCTTACGACAAGCACCTCAAGAGGAGGCTTCTCTCAGCTCTAGGTATGTGAGAGGGACCCTGAGTTTGCGGCCTCAAGTGGAATGGAGATCGCGATGCCCTGACGCGAAATAAGGCCGGATATCCCTGCAGTGACTTGAATGCAGGCTCGTCTTGCATCTCCCAAGACGAAAGGATGTCTGAATCCCCTGTGGAGACCACAGAGAAAGACCTAGTTCCCCACCTCTTCCCGACCTGAGGCCTCACATCCTTTGAAAATTTCAGAGGTACGCGGAGATCAGTGCCTCCAAAGGAGACGATGCCTGACTCCTCGTGAAACTTGATAGGAGTCCCAGGATTCCTGTGGCACGTGGAAAGGGACCCTTGGTCTCCCGCCTCAGCTGGAGAGGCGTCCCAATTGCCCTGCCAGGCCTCGAGGAGAATCCCGAGTTGTCCCTCGCAACTAGGAAGGAGTCCTGACGTCGCTGAACAAACACGTGGGTGGAAGGGCCATCCCCGTCGTAACTCGAGAATATAATCCATGTTCCAATTGCAACTCGAGAAAAACCATTAGACTTCCCCCTCGCCGCAAAATGAGGCCCGATACCCTGCACTGCGTGCACAGCAATTTCGTGTTGCACATCACACATGAAAGGAGCCTTGATTTCCTTGATGGCACTCCAGAGAAACCCCAAGAACACTGTTTCAAAGCTAGAGGGATCCTGAGGTCACTGTAGCAACACGAAAGAGCTCCGTGGACCAAAAATCAACTCGAGATGAGAGGTTAGTCCCTGGCTTCGACTGCAGAGGAATACCACCTTACCACAAGCACCTCAAGAGGAGGCTTCTCTCAGCTCTAGGTATGTGAGAGGGACCCTGAGTTTGCGGCCTCAAGTGTAATGGACACCGCGATGCCCTGACGCGAAATAAGGCCGGATATTCCTGCAGTGACTTGAATGCAGGCTCGTCTTGCATCTCCCAAGACGAAAGGATGTCTGAATCCCCTGTGGAGACCACAGAGAAAGACCTAGTTCCCCACCTCATCGCGACCGGAGGCCTCACATCCTTCGAAAACTCCAGAGGTACGCGGAGATCAGTGCCTCCAAAGGAGACGATGCCTGACTCCTCGTGAAACTTGATAGGAGTCCCAGGATTCCTGTGGCACGTGGAAAGGGACCCTTGGTCTCCCACCTCAGCTGGAGAGGCGTCCCAATTGCCCTGCCAAGCCTCGAGGAGAATCCCGAGTTGTCCATCGCAACTAGGCAGGAGTCCTGACGTTGCTGAACAAACACGTGGGTGAAAGAGCCATCCCCGTCGTAACTCGAGAATATACCCCAGGTTCCCGCCGCAACTCGAGAAAAACCATGAGACTTCCCCCTCGCCGCGAGATGAGGCCCGATTCCCCTGCACTGCATGCAGAGCACTTCCGTGTTGCACATCACACATGAAAGGAGCCCTGATTTCCTTGATGGCACTCCAGAGAAACCTAAGAACACTGTTTCAAGGCTAGAGGGATCCGGAGGTCACTGTAGCAACACGAAAGAGCTCCGTGGACCAAAAATCAACTCGAGATGAGAGGTTAGTCCCTGGCTTCGACTCCAGAGGAACACCACCTTACCACAAGCACCTCAAGAGGAGGCTTCTCTCAGCTCTAAGTATGTGAGAGGGACCCTGATTTTGCGGCCTAAAGTGGAATGGACACTGCGATGCCCTGACGCGAAATAAGGCCGGATATCCCTGCAGTGACTAGAATGCAGGCTCGCCTTGCATCTCCCAAGATGAAAGGATGTCTGAATCCCCTGTGGAGACCACAGAGAAAGACCTAGTTCCCCACCTCATCGCGACCGGAGGCCTCACATCCTCTGAAAACTCCAGAGGTATGCGGAGATCAGTGCCTCCAAAGGAGACGATGCCTGACTCCTCGTGAAACTTGATAGGAGTCCCAGGATTCCTGTGGCACGTGGAAAGGGACCCTTGGTCTCCCGCCTCAGCTGGAGAGGCGTCCCAATTTCCCTGCCAATCCTCGAGGAGAACCCCGAGTTGTCCCTCGCAACTAGGCAGGAGTCCTGACATCGCTGAACAAACACGTGGGTGGAAGGGCCATCCCCGTTGTAACTCGAGAATATACCCCAGGTTCCCACCGCAGCTCGAGAAAAACCATGAGACTTCCCCCTCGCCGCGAGATGAGGCCCGATTCCCCTGCACTGCGTGCAGAGCAATTCCGTGTTGCACATCACACATGAAAGGAGCCTTGATTTCCTTGACGGCACTCCAGAGAAACCCCAAGAACACTGTTTCAAGGCTAGAGGGATCCTGATGTCACTGTAGCAACACGAAAGTGCTCCGTGGACCAAAAATCAACTCGGGATGAGAGGTTAGTCCCTGGCTTCGACTCCAGAGGAATACCACCTTACCACAAGCACCTCAAGAGGAGGCTTCTCTCAGCTCAAGCTATGTGAGAGGGACCCTGAGTTTGCGGCCTCAAGTGGAATGGACACCGCGATGCCCTGACTTGATATAAGGCCGGATATCCCTGCAGTGACTTGAATGCAGGCTCGTCTTGCATCTCCCAAGACGAAAGGTTGTCTGAATTCCCTCTGGAGACCACAGGAAAGACCTAGTTCCCCACCTCATCGCGACCGGAGGCCTCACATCCTTTGAAAACTCCAGAGGTACGCGGAGATCAGTGCCTCCAAAGGAGACGATGCCTGACTCCTCGTGAAACTTGATAGGAGTCCCAGGATTCCTGTGGCACGTCGAAAGGGACCCTTGGTCTCCCACCTTAGCTGGAGAGGCATCCCAATTGCCCTGCCAAGCCTCGAGGAGAATCCCGAGTTGTCCCTCGCAACTAGGCAGGAGTCCTGAAGTCGCTGAACAAACACGTGTGTGGAAGGCCCATCCCCGTCGTAACTCGAGAATATACCCCAGGTTCCCGCCGCAACTCGAGAAAAACCATGAGACTTCCCCCTCGCCGCGAGATGAGGCCCGATTCCCCTGCACTGCGTGCAGAGCAATTCCGTGTTGCACATCACACATGAAAGGAGCCTTGATTTCCTAGATGGCACTCCAGAGAAACCCCAAGAACACTGTTTCAAGGCTAGAGGGATCCTGAGGTCACTGTAGCAACACGAAAGAGCTCCGTGGACCAAAAATCAACTCGAGATGAGGGGCTAGTCCCTGGCTTCGACTTCAGAGGAATACCACCTTACCATAAGCACCTCAAGAGGAGGCTTCTCTCAGCTCTAGGTATGTGAGAAGGACCCTGAGTTTGCAGCCTCCAGTCGAATAGACACCACGATGCCCTGACTCGAATTGAGGACGGATATCCCTGCATTGACTTGAATGCAGGCTGGTCTTGCATCTCCCAAGACGAAAGGATGTCTGAATCCCCTGTGGAGACCACAGAGAAAGACCTAATTCCCCACCTCATCGCGACCGGAGGCCTCACATCCTTTGAAAACTCCAGAGGTACGCGGAGATCAGTGCCTCCAAAGGAGCCAATGCCTGACTCCTCGTCAAACTTAATAGGAGACCCAGGATTCCTGTGGCACGTGGAAAGGGACCCTTGGTCTCCCGCCTCAGCTGGAGAGGCGTCCCAATTGCCCTGCCAAGCCTCGAGGAGAATCATGAGTTGTCCCTCGCAACTAGGCAGGAGTCCTGACGTCGCTGAACAAACACGTGGGTGGAAGGGCCATCCCCATCGTAACTCGATAATATAGCCCAGGTTCCCGCCGCAACTCGAGAAAAACCATGAGACTTCCCCCTCGCCGCGAGATGAGGTCCGATTCCCCTGCACTGCGTGCAGAGCAATTCCGTGTTGCACATCACACATGAAAGGAGCCTTGATTTCCTTGATGGCACTCCAGAGAAACCCCAAGAACACTGTTTCAAGGCTAGAGGGATCCAGAGGTCACTGTAGCCACACGAAAGAGGTCCGTGGACCAAAAATCAACTCGAGATGAGAGGTTAGTCCCTGGCTTCGACTCCAACGGAATACCACCTTACCACAAGCACCTCAAGAGGAGGCTTCTCTCAGCTCTAGGTATGTGAGAGGGACCCTGAGTTTGCGGCCTCAAGTGGAATGGACACCGCGATGCCCTGACGCGAAATAAGGCCGGATATCCCTGCAGTGACTTGAATGCAGGCTCGTCTTGCATCTCCCAAGACAAAAGGATGTCTGAATCCCCTGTGGAGACCACAGAGAAAGACCTAGTTCCCCACCTCATCGCGACCGGAGGCCTCACATCCTTTGAAAACTCCAGAGGTACGCGGAGATCAGTGCCTCCAAAGGAGACGATGCCTGACTCCTCGTGAAACTTGATAGGAGTCCCAGGACTCCTGTGGCACGTGGAAAGGGACCCTTGGTCTCCCGCCTCAGCTGGAGAGGCGTCCCAATTTCCCTTCCAATCCTCGAGGAGAATCCCGAGTTGTCCCTCGCAACTAGGCAGGAGTCCTGACGTAGCTGAACAAACACGTGGGTGGAAGGGCCATCCCCGTTGTAACTCGAGAATATACCCCAGGTTCCCACCGCAGCTCGAGAAAAACCATGAGACTTCCCCCTCGCCGCGAGATGGGGCCCGATTCCCCTGCACTGTGTGCAGAGTAATTCCGTGTTGCACATCACACATGAAAGGAGCCTTGATTTCCTTGACGGCACTCCAGAGAAACCCCAAGAACACTGTTTCAAGGCTAGAGGGATCCTGATGTCACTGTAGCAACACGAAAGTGCTCCGTGGACCAAAAATCAACTCGGGATGAGAGGTTAGTCCCTGGCTTCGACTCCAGAGTAATACCACCTTACCACAAGCACCTCAAGAGGAGGCTTCTCTCAGCTCAAGGTATGTGAGAGGGACCCTGAGTTTGCGGCCTCAAGTGTAATGGACACCGCGATGCCCTGACTTGATATAAGGCCGGATATCCCTGCATTGACTTGAATGCAGGCTCGTCTTGCATCTCCCAAGACGAAAGGTTGTCTGAATTCCCTCTGGAGACCACAGGAAAGACCTAGTTCCCCACCTCATCGCGACCGGAGGCCTCACATCCTTTGAAAACTCCAGAGGTACGCGGAGATCAGTGCCTCCAAAGGAGACGATGCCTGACTCCTCGTGAAACTTGATAGGAGTCCCAGGATTCCTGTGGCACGTCGAAAGGGACACTTGGTCTCCCACCTTAGCTGGAGAGGCATCCCAATTGCCCTGCCAAGCCTCGAGGAGAATCCCGAGTTGTCCCTCGCAACTAGGCAGGAGTCCTGAAATCGCTGAACAAACACGTGGCTGGAAGGCCCATCCCCGTCATAACTCGAGAATATACCCCAGGTTCCCGCCGCAACTCGAGAAAAACCATGAGACTTCCCCCACGCCGTGAGATGAGGCCCGATTCCCCTGCACTGCGTGCAGAGCAATTCCGTGTTGCACATCAAACATGAAAGGAGCCTTGATTTCCTAGATGGCACTCCAGAGAAACCCCAAGAACACTGTTTCAAGGCTAGAGGGATCCTGAGGTCACTGCAGCAACACGAAAGAGCTCCGTGGACCAAAAATCAACTCGAGATGAGGGGCTAGTCCCTGGCTTCGACTTCAGAGGAATACCACCTTACCATAAGCACCTCAAGAGGAGGCTTCTCTCAGCTCTAGGTATGTGAGAGGGACCCTGAGTTTGCAGCCTCCAGTCGAATACACACCACGATGCCCTGACTAGAAATGAGGCCGGATATCCCTGCAGTGACTTGAATGCAGGCTCGTCTTGCATCTCCCAAGACGAAAGGATGTCTGAATCCCCTGTGGAGACCACAGAGAAAGACCTAATTCCCCACCTCATCGCGACCGGAGGCCTCACATCCTTTGAAAACTCCAGAGGTACGCGGAGATCAGTGCCTCCAAAGGAGCCAATGCCTGACTCCTCGTCAAACTTGATAGGAGTCCCAGGATTCCTGTGGCACGTGGAAAGGGACCCTTGGTCTCACGCCTCAGCTGGAGAGGCGTCCCAATTGCCCTGCCAAGCCTCGAGGAGAATCATGAGTTGTCCCTCGCAACTAGGCAGGAGTCCTGACGTCGCTGAACAAACACGTGGGTGGAAGGGCCATCCTCATCGTAACTCGATAATATAGCCCAGGTTCCCGCCGCAACTCGAGAAAAACCATGAGACTTCCCCCTCGCCGCGAGATGAGTTCCGATTCCCCTGCACTGCGTGCAGAGCAATTCTGTGTTGCACATCACACATGAAAGGAGCCTTGATTTCCTTGATGGCACTCCAGAGAAACCTCAAGAACACTGTTTCAAGGCTAGAGGGATCCTGAGGTGACTGTAGCAACAAGAAAGAACTCTGTCGACCAAAAATAATCTCGGGATGAGTGGTTAGTCCCTAACTTCGACTCCAGAGGAATACCACCTAACCACAACCACCTCAAGAGGAGGCTTCTCGCAGCTCTAGTTATGTGAGAAGGATCCTGAGATTGCAGCCTCAAGTGGAATGGACACCGCAATACCCTGACTCGAAATGAGGCCGGATATCCCTGCAGTGACTTGAATGCAGGCTCGTCTTGCATCTCCCAAGAAGAAAGGATGTCTGAATCCCCTGTGGAGACCACAGAGAAAAATCTAGTTCCCCACCTCATCGCGACCGGAGGCCTCACATCCTTTGAAAACTCCAGAGGTACGCGGAGATCAGTGCCTCCAAAAGAAATGATGCCTGACTCCTCGTGAAACTTGATAGGAGTCCCAGGATTCCTGTGGCACGTGGAAAGGGACCCTTGGTTTCTCGCCTCAGCTGGAGAGGCGTCCCAATTGCCCTGCCAAGCCTCGAGGAGAATCCCGAGTTGTCCCTCGCAACTAGGCAGGAGTCCTGAAGTCGCTGAACAAACACGTGGGTGGAAGGGCCATCCCCGTCGGAACTCGAGAATATACCCCAGGTTCCCGCCACAACTCGAGAAAAACCATGAGACTTCCCCCTTGCCGCGAGATGAGACCCGATTCCCCTGCACTGCGTGCAGAGCAATTCCGTGTTGCACATCACACATGAAAGGAGCCTTGATTACCTTGATGGCACTCCAGAGAAACCCCAAGAACACTGTTTCAAGGTTAGAGGCACCCTGAGGTCACTGTAGCAACAGGAAAGAGCTCCGTGGACCACAAATCAACTGGAGAGGAGAGGTTAGTCCCTGGCTTCGACTCCAGAGGAATACCACCTTACCACAAGCACCTCAAGAGGAGGCTTCTCTCAGCTCTAGGTATGTGAGAGGGACCCTGAGTTTGCGGCCTCAAGTGGAATGGACACTGTGATGCCCTGACGCGGAATAAGGCCGGATATCCCTGCAGTGACTTGAATGCAGGCTCGTCTTGCATCTCCCAAGACGAAAGGATGTCTGAATCCCCTGTGGAGACCACAGAGAAAGACCGAGTTCCCCACCTCATCGCGACCGGAGGCCTCACATCCTTTGAAAACTCCAGAGCTACGCGGAGGTCAGTTCCTCCAAAGGAGACGATGCCTGACTCCTCGTGAAACTTGATAGGAGTCCCAGGATTCCTGTGGCACGTGGAAAGGGACACTTGGTCTCCCGCCTCAGTTGGAGAGGCGTCCCAATTGCCCTGCCAAGCCTCGAGGAGAATCCCGAGTTGTCCCTCGCAACTAGGCAGGAGTCTTGACGTCGCTGAACAAACACGTGTGTGGAAGGGCCATCCCCGTCGTAACTCGAGAATATACCCCAAGTTCCCGCCGCAACTCGAGAAAAACCATGAGACTTCCCCCTCGCCGCGAGATGAGGCCCTATTCCCCTGCACTGCGTGCAGAGCAATTCCGTGTTGCACATCACACATGAAAGGAGCCTTGATTTCCTTGATGGCACTCCAGAGAAACCCCAAGAACACTGTTTCAAGGCTAGATGGATCCTGAGGTCACTGTAGCAACAGGAAAGAACTCCGTGGCCCAAAAATCAACTCGAGATGAGAGGTTAGTCCCTGGCTTCGACTCCAGAGGAATACCACCTTACCACAAGCACCTCAAGAGCAGGCTTCTTTCAGCTCTAGCTATGTGAGAGGGACCCTGATTTTGCGGCCTCAAGTGGAATGGACACCACGATGCCCTGACTCGAAATAATGCCGGATATCCCTGCAGTGACTTGAATGCAGGCTCCTCTTGCATCTCCGAAGACGAAAGGATGTCTGAATCCCCTGTGGAGACCACAGAGAAAGACCTAGTTCCCCACCTCATCGTGACCTGAGGCCTCACATCCTTTGAAAACTCCAGAGGTACGCGGAGATCAGTGCCTCCAAAGGAGACGATGCCTGACTCCTCATGAAACTTGATAGGAGTCCCAGGATTCCTGTGGCACGTGGAAAGGGACACTTGGTTTCCCGCCTCAGCTGGAGAGGCGTCCCAATTGCCCTGCCAAGCCTCGAGGAGAATCCCGAGTTGTCCCTCGCAACTAGGCAGGAGTCCTGACGTCGCTGAACAAAGACGTGTGTGGAAGGGCCATCCCCGTCGTAACTCGAGAATATACCCCAGGTTCCCGCCGCAACTCGAGAAAAACCATGAGACTTCCCCCACGCCGAGAGATGTGGCTCGATTCCCCTGCACTGCGTGCAGAGCAATTCCGTGTTGCACATCACACATGAAAGGAGCCTTGATTTCCTTGATGGCACTCCAGAGAAACCCCAAGAACACTGTTTCAAAGCTAGAGGGATCCTGAGGTCACTGTAGCAACACGAAAGAGCTCCGTGGACCAAAAATATACTCGAGATGAGAGGTTAGTCCCCTGGCTTCGACTCCAGAGGAATACCAACTTACCACAAGCACCTCAAGAGGAGGCTTCTCTCAGCTCTAGGTATGTGAGAGGGACCCTGAGTTTGCGGCCTCAAGTGGAATGGACACCGCGATGCCCTGACGCGAAATAGGGCCGGATATCGGGGCAGTGACTTGAATGCAGGCTCGTCTTGCATCTCCCAAGACGAAAGGATGTTTGAATCCCCTGTGGAGACCACAGAGAAAGACCTAGTTCCCCACCTCATCGCGACCGGAGGCCTCACATCCTTTGAAAACTCCAGAGGTACGCGGAGATCAGTGCCTCCAAAGGAGACGATGCCTGACTCCTCGTGAAACTTGATAGGAGTCCCAGGATTCCTGTGGCACGTGGAAAGGGACCCTTGGTCTCCCGCCTCAGCTGGAGAGGCGTCCCAATTGCCCTGCCAAGCCTCGAGGAGAATGCCGAGTTGTCCCTCGCAACTAGGCAGGAGTCCTGACGTCACTGAACAAACACGTGGGTGGAAGGGCCATCCCCGTCGGAACTCGAGAATATACCCCAGGTTCCCGCCGCAACTCGAGAAAAACCATGAGACTTCCCCCTCGCCGCAAGATGAGGCCCGATTCCCCTGCACTGCGTGCAGAGCAATTCCGTGTTGCACATCACACATGAAAGGAGCCTTGATTTCCTTGATGGCACTCCAGAGAAACCCCAAGAACACTGTTTCCAGGCTAGAGGGATCCTGACGGTCACTGTAGCAACACAAAAGAGCTCCGTGGACCAAAAATCAACTCGAGATGAGAGGTTAGTCCCTGGTTTCGACTCCAGAGGAATACCACCTTACCACAAGCACCTCAAGAGGAGGCTTCTCTCAGCTCTAGCTATTTCAGAGGGACCCTGAGTTTGCGGCCTCAAGTGGAATGGACACCGCGAAGTCATGACGCGAAATAAGGCCGGATATCCCTGCAGTGACTTGAATGCAGGCTCGTCTTGCATCTCCCTAGACGAAAGGATGTCTGAATCCCCTATGGAGACCACAGAGAAAGACCTAGTTCCCCACCTCATCGCGACCGGAGGCCTCACATCCTTTGAAAACTCCAGAGGTACGCGGAGATCAGTGCCTCCAAAGGAGACGATGCCTGACTCCTCGTGAAACTTGATAGGAGTCCCAGGATTCCTGTGGCACGTGGAAAGGGACACTTGGTCTCCCGCCTCAGCTGGAGAGGCGTCCCAATTGCCCTGCCAAGCCTCGAGGAGAATCCCGAGTTGTCCCTCGCAACTAGGCAGGAGTCCTGACATCGCTGAAGAAACACGTGTGTGAAAGGGCCATCCCCGTCGTAACTCGAGAATATACCCCAGGTTCCCGCCGCAACTCGAGAAAAACCATGAGACTTCCCCCTCGCCGAGAGATGAGGCCCGATTCCCCTGCACTGCGTGCAGAGCATTTCCGTGTTGCACATCACACATGAAAGGAGCCTTGATTTCCTTGATGGCACTCCGGAGAAACCCCAAGAACACTGTTTCAAGGCTAGAGGGATCCCGAGGTCACTGTAGCAACACAAAAGAGCTCCGTGGACCAAAAATCAACTCGAGATGAGAGGTTAGTTCCTGGCTTCGACTCCAGAGGAATACCACTGTACCACAAGCACCTCAAGAGGAGGCTTCTCTCAGCTCTAGCTATGTGAGAGGGACCCTGATTTTGCGGCCTCAATTGGAATGGACACCGCGATGCCCTTACTCAAAATAAGGCCGGACATCCCTGCAGTGACTTGAATGCATGCTCGTCTTGCATTTCCCAAGACGAAAGGATGTCTGAATCCCCTGTGGAGACCTCAGAGAAAGATCTAGTTCCCCACCTCATCGCGACCGGAGGCCTCATATCCTTGGAAAACTCTAGAGGTACGCGGAGATCAGTGCCTCCAAAGGAGTCGATGCCTGACTCCTCGTAAAACTTGATAGGAGTCCCAGGATTCCTGTGGCACATGGAAAGGGACTCTTGGTCTCCGACCTCAGCTGGAGAGGCGTCCCAATTGCCCTGCCAAGCCTCGAGGAGAATCCTGAGTTGTCCCTCGCAACTAGGCAGGAGTCCTGACGTTGCTGAACAAACACGTGTGTGGAAGGGCCATCCCCGTCATAACTCGAGAATATACCCCAGGGTCCCGCCGCAAATTGAGAAAAACCATGAGACTTCCCCCTCGCCGCGAGATGAGGCCCGATTCCCCTGCACTGCGTGCAGAGCAATTCCGAGTTGCACATCACACATGAAAGGAGCCTTGATTTCCTTGATGGCACTCCAGAGAAACCCCAAGAACACTGTTTCAAGGCTAGAGGCACCCTGAGGTCACTGTAGCAACAGGAAAGAGCTCCGTGGCCCAAAAATCAATTCAAGATGAGAGGTTAGTCCCTGGCTTCGAATCCAGAGGAATACCACCTTACCACAAGCACCTCAAGAGGAGGCTTCTCTCAGATCTAGCTAAGTGAGAGGGACCCTGAGTTTGTGGCCTCAAGTGGAATGGACACCGCGACGCCCTGACTCGAAATATGGCCGGATATCCCTGCAGTGACTTGAATGCAGGCTCGTCTTGCATCTCCCAAGACGAAAGGATGTCTGAATCCCCTGTGGAGACCACAGAGAAAAATCTAGTTCCCCACCTCATTGCGACCGGAGGCCTCACATCCTTTGAAAACTCCAGAGGTACGCGGAGATCAGTGCCTCCAAAAGAGACGATGCCTGACTCCTCGTGAAACTTGATAGGTGTTCCAGGATTCCTTTGGCACGTGGAAAGGGACCCTTGGTTTCTCGCCTCAGCTGGAGAGGCGTCCCAATTGCCCTGCCAAGCCTCGAGGAGAATCCCGAGTTGTCCCTCGCAACTAGGCAGGAGTCCTGACGTCGCTGAATAAACACGTGGGTGGAAGCTCCATCCCCGTCGTAACTCGAGAATATACCCCAGGTTCCTGTCGCAACTCGAGAAAAACCATGAGACTTCCCCCTCGCCGCAAGATGAGGCCCGATTCCCCTGCACTGCGTGCAGAGCAATTCCGTGTTGCACATCACACATGAAAGGAGCCTTGATTTCCTTGATGGCACTCCAGAGAAACCCCAAGAACACTGTTTCAAGGCTAGAGGGATCCTGAGGTCACTGTAGCAACACGAAACAGCTCCGTGGACCACAAATCAACTGGAGATGAGAGGTTAGTCCCTGGCTTCGACTCCAGAGGAATACCACCTTACCACAAGCACCTCAAGAGGAGGCTTCTCTCAGCTCTAGGTATGTGAGAGGGACCCTGAGTTTGCGGCCTCAAGTGGAATGGACACTGCGATGCCCTGACGCGAAATAAGGCCGGATATCCCTGCAGTGACTTGAATGCAGGCTCGTCTTGCATCTCCCAAGACGAAAGGATGTCTGAATCCTCTGTGGAGACCACAGAGAAAGACCTAGTTCCCCACCTCATCGCGACCGGAGGCCTCACATTCTTTGAAAATTCCAGAGGTACGCGGAGATCAGTGCCTCCAAAGGAGACGATGCCTGACTCCTCGTGAAACTTGTTAGGAGTCCCAGGATTCCTGTGGCACGTGGAAAGGGACCCTTGGTCTCCCGCCTCAGCTGGAGAGGCGTCCCAATTGCCCTGCCAAGCCTCGAGGGGAATCCCGAGTTGTCCCTCGCAACTAGGCAGGAGTCCTGACGTCGCTGAATAAACACGTGGGTGGAAGCTCCATCCCCGTCGTAACTCGAGAATATACCCCAGGTTCCTGTCGCAACTCGAGAAAAACAATGAGACTTCCCCCTCGCCGCAAGATGAGGCCCGATTCCCCTGCACTGCGTGCAGAGCAATTCCGTGTTGCACATCACACATGAAAGGAGCCTTGATTTCCTTGATGGCACTCCAGAGAAACCCCAAGAACACTGTTTCAAGGCTAGAGGGATCCTGAGGTCACTGTAGCAACACGAAAGAGCTCCGTGGACCACAAATCAACAGGAGATGAGAGGTTAGTCCCTGGCTTCGACTCCAGAGGAATACCACCTTACCACAAGCACCTCAAGAGGAGGCTTCTCTCAGCTCTAGGTATGTGAGAGGGACCCTGAGTTTGCGGCCTCAAGTGGAATGGACACTGCGATGCCCTGACGCGAAATAAGGCCGGATATCCCTGCAGTGACTTGAATGCAGGCTCGTCTTGCATCTCCGAAGATGAAAGGATGTCTGAATCCCCTGTGGAGACCACAGAGAAAGACCTAGTTCCCCACCTCATCGTGACCGGAGGCCTCACATCCTTTGAAAACTCCAGAGGTACGCGGAGATCAGTGCCTCCAAAGGAGACGATGCCTGACTCCTCGTGAAACTTGATAGGAGCCCCAGGATTCCTGTGGCACGTGGAAAGGGACCCTTGGTCTCCCGCCTCAGCTGGAGAGGCGTCCCAATTGCTCTGCCAAGCCTCGAGGAGAATCCCGAGTTGTCCCTCGCAACTAGGCAGGAGTCCTGACGTCACTGAACAAACACGTGGGTGGAAGGGCCATCCCCGTCGTAACTCGAGAATACACCCCAGGTTCCCGCCGCAACTCGAGAAAAACCATGAGACTTCCCCCTCGCCGCAAGATGAGGCCCGATTCCCCTGCACTGCATGCAGAGCAATTCCGTGTTGCACATCACACATGAAAGGAGCCTTGATTTCCTTGATGGCACTCCAGAGAAACCCCAAGAACACTGTTTCCAGGCTAGAGGGATCCTGTCGGTCACTGTAGCAACACGAAAGAGCTCCGTGGACCAAAAATCAACTCGAGATGAGAGGTTAGTCCCTGGCTTCGACTCCAGAGGAATACCACCTTACCACAAGCACCTCAAGAGGAGGCTTCTCTCAGCTCTAGCTATGTCAGAGGGACCCTGAGTGTGCGGCCTCAAGTGGAATGGACACCGCGAAGCCCTGACCCCGAATAAGGCCGGATATCCCTGCAGTGACTTGAATGCAGGCTCGTCTTGCATCTTCCAAGACGAAAGGATATCTGAATCCCCTGTGGAGACCACAGAGAAAGACCTAGTTCCCCACCTCATCGCGACCGGAGGCCTCACATCCTTTGAAAACTTCAGAGGTACGCGGAGATCAGTGCCTCCAAAGGAGACGATGCCTGACTTCTCGTGAAACTTCTTAGGAGTCCCAGGATTCCTGTGGCACGTGGAAAGGGACCCTTGGTTTCCCGCCTCAGCTGGAGAGGCGTCCCAATTGCCCTGCCAAGCCTCGAGGAGAATCCCGAGTTGTCCCTCGCAACTAGGCCGGAGTCCTGATGTCGCTGAAGAAACATGTGTGTGGAAGAGCCATCCCCGTCATAACTCGAGAATATACCCCAGGTTCCCGCCGCAACTCGAGAAAAACCATGAGACTTCCCCCTCGCCGCGAGATGAGGCCTGATTCCCCTGCACTGCGTGCAGAGCAATTCTGTGTTGCACATCACACAGGAAAGGAGCCTTGATTTCCTTGATGGCACTCCAGAGAAACCCCAAGAACACTGTTTCAAGGCTAGAGGGATCCTGAGGTCACTGTAGCAACACGAAAGAGCTCCGTGGACCAAGAATCAACTCGAGATGAGAGGTTAGTCCCTGGCTTCGACTCCAGAGGAATACCACCTTACCACAAGCACTTCAGGAGGAGGCCTCTCTCAGCTCTAGCTATGTGAGAGGGACCCTGAGTTTGCGGCCTCAAGTGGAATGGGCATCGCGATGCCCTGACTCGAAATAAGGCCGGATATCCCTGCAGTGACTTGAATGCAGGCTCGTCTTGCATCTCCAAAACGAAAGGATGTCTGAATCCCATGTGGAGACCACAGAGAAAGACCTAGTTCCCCACATCATCGCGACCGGAGGCCTCACATCCTTTGAAAACTCCAGAGGTACGCGGAGATCAGTGCCTCCAAAGGAGACGATGCCTGACTCCTCGTGAAACTTGATAGGAGTCCCAGGATTCCTGTGGCACGTGGAAAGGGACCCTTGGTCTCCCGCCTCAGATGGAGAGGCGTCCTAAATGCCCTGCCAAGCCTCGAGGAGAATCCCGAGTTGTCCCTCGCAACTAGGCAGGAGTCCTGCCGTCGCTGAACAAACACGTGTGTGGAAGGGCCATCCCCGTCGTAACTCGAGAATATACCCCAGGTTCCCGCCGCAACTCGAGAAAAACCATGACACTTCCCTCTCGCCGCGAGATGAGGCCCGATTCCCCTGCACTGCGTGCAGAGCAATTCCGTGTTGCACATCACACATGAAAGGAGCCTTGATTTCCTTGATGGCACTCCAGAGAAACCCCAAGAACACTGTTTCAAGGCTAGAGGGATCGTGAGGTAACTGTAGCAACACGAAAGAGCTCCGTGGACCAAAAATCAACTCGAGATGAGAGGTTATTCCCTGGATTCGACTCCAGAGGAATACCACCTTACCACAAGCACCTCAAGAAGAGGCTTCTCTCAGCTCTAGCTCTGTGAGAGGGACCCTGAGTTTGCGGCCTCAAGTGGAATGGACACCGCGATGCCCTGACTCGAAATAAGGCCGGATATCCCTGCAGTGACTTGAATGCAGGCTCGTCTTGCATCTCCCAAGACGAAAGGATGTCTGAATCCCCTGTGGAGACCACAGAGAAAGACCTAGTTCCCCACCTCATCTCGACCGGAGGCCTCACATCCTTTGAAAACTCCAGAGGTACGCGGAGATCAGTGCCTCCAAAGGAGACGATGCCTGACTCCTCGTGAAACTTGATAGGAGTCCCAGGATTCCTGTGGCACGTGGAAAGGGACCCTTGGTCTCCCGCCTCAGCTGGAGAGGCGTCCCAAATGCCCTGCCAAGCCTCGAGGAGAATCCCGAGTTGTCCCTCGCAACTAGGCAGGAGTCCTGATGTCGCTGAACAAACACGTGTGTGGAAGGGCCATCCCCGTCGTAACTCGAGAATATACACCAGGTTCCCGCCGCAACTCGAGAAAAACCATGACACTTCCCCCACGCCGTGAGATGAGGCCCGATTCCCCTGCACTGCGTGCAGAGCAATTCCGTGTTTCACATCACACATGAAAGGAGCCTTGATTTCCTTGATGGCACTCCAGAGAAACCCCAAGAACACTGTTTCAAGGCTAGAGGGATCCTGAGGTCACTGTAGCAACACGAAAGAACTCCGTGGCCCAAAAATCAATTCGAGATGAGAGGTTAGTCCCTGGCTTCGAATCCAGAGGAATACCACCTTACCACAAGCACCTCAAGAGGAGGCTTCTCTCAGTTCTAGGTATGTGAGAGGGACCCTGATTTTGCGGCCTCAAGTGGAATGGACACCACGATGCCCTGACTCGAAATAATGCCGGATATCCCTGCAGTGACTTGAATGCAGGCTCGTCTTGCATCTCCGAAGACGAAAGTGTGTCTGAATCCCTGTGGAGACCACAGAGAAAGACCTAGTTCCCCACCTCATCATGACCTGAGGCCTCACATCCTTTGAAAACTCCAGAGGTAGGCGGAGATCAGTGCCTCCAAAGGAGACGATGCCTGACTCCTCATGAAACTTGATAGGAGTCCCAGGATTCCTGTGGCACGTGGAAAGGGACCCTTGGTCTCCCTCCTCAGCTGGAGAGGCGTCCCAATTGCCCTGCCAAGCCTCGAGGAGAATCCCGAGTTGTCCCTCGCAACTAGGCAGGAGTCCTGACGTCGCTGAACAAAGACGTGTGTGGAAGGGCCATCCCCGTCGTAACTCGAGAATATACCCCAGGTTCCTGTCGCAACTCGAGAAAAACAATGAGACTTCCCCCTCGCCGCAAGATGAGGCCCGATTCCCCTGCACTGCATGCAGAGCAATTCCATGTTGCACATCAAACATGAAAGGAGCCTTGATTTCCTTGATGGCACTCCAGAGAAACCCCAAGAACACTGTTTCAAGGCTAGAGGGATCCTGAGGTCACTGTAGCAACACGAAAGAGCTCCGTGGACCAAAAATCAACTCCAGATGAGAGGTTAGTCCCTGGCTTCGACTCCAGAGGAATATCACCTTACCACAAGCACCTCAAGAGGAGGCTTCTCTCAGCTTTAGGTATGTGAGAGGGACCCTGAGTTTGCGGCCTCAAGTGGAATGGACACTGCGATGCCCTGACGCGAAATAAGGCCGGATATCCCTGCAGTGACTTGAATGCAGGCTCGTCTTGCATCTCCCAAGACGAAAGGATGTCTGAATCCTCTGTGGAGACCACAGAGAAAGACCTAGTTCCCCACCTCATCGCGACCGGAGGCCTCACATTCTTTGAAAATTCCAGAGGTACGCGGAGATCAGTGCCTCCAAAGGAGACGATGCCTGACTCCTCGTGAAACTTGTTAGAAGTCCCAGGATTCCTGTGGCACGTGGAAAGGGACCCTTGGTCTCATGCCTCAGCTGGAGAGGCGTCCCAATTGCCCTGCCAAGCCTCGAGGGGAATCCCGAGTTGTCCCTCGCAACTAGGCAGGAGTCCTGACGTCGCTGAATAAACACGTGGGTGGAAGCTCCATCCCCGTCGTAACTCTAGAATATACCCCAGGTTCCTGTCGCAACTCGAGAAAAACCATGAGACTGCCCCCTCGCCGCAAGATGAGGCCCGATTCCCCTGCACTGCGTGCAGAGCAATTCCGTGTTGCACATCACACATGAAAGGAGCCTTGATTTCCTTGATGGCACTCCAGAGAAACCCCAAGAACACTGCTTCAAGGCTAGAGGGATCCTGAGGTCACTGTAGCAACACGAAAGAGCTCCGTGGACCACAAATCAACTGGAGATGAGAGGTTAGTCCCTGGCTTCGACTCCAGAGGAATACCACCTTACCACAAGCACCTCAAGAGGAGGCTTCTCTCAGCTCTAGGTATGTGAGAGGGACCCTGAGTTTGCGGCCTCAAGTGGAATGGACACTGCGATGCCCTGACGCGAAATAAGGCCGGATATCCCTGCAGTGACTTGAATGCAGCTCGTCTTGCATCTCCGAAGATGAAAGGATGTCTGAATCCCCTGTGGAGACCACAGAGAAAGACCTAGTTCCCCACCTCATCGTGACCGGAGGCCTCACATCCTTTGAAAACTCCAGAGGTACGCGGAGATCAGTGCCTCCAAAGGAGACGATGCCTGACTCCTCGTGAAACTTGATAGGAGCCCCAGGATTCGTGTGACACGTGGAAAGGGACACTTGGTCTCCCGCCTCAGCTGGAGAGGCGTCCCAATTGCCCTGCCAAGCCTCGAGGAGAATCCCGAGTTGTCCCTCGCAACTAGGCAGGAGTCCTGACGTCGCTGTACAAACACGTGTGTGGAAGGGCCATCCCCGTCGTAACTCGAGAATATTCCCCAGGTTCCTGTCGCAACTCGAGAAAAACCATGAGACTTCCCCCTCGCCGCGAGATGAGGCCCGATTCCCCTGCACTGCGTGCAGAGCAATTCCGTTTTGCACATCAAACATGAAAGGAGCCTTGATTTCCTTGATGGCACTCCAGAGAAACCCCAAGAACACTGTTTCAAGGCTAGAGGGATCCCGAGGTCACTGTAGCAACACGAAAGAGCTCCGTGGACCAAAAATCAACTCGAGATGAGAGGTTAGTCCCTGGCTTCGACTCCAGAGGAATACCACCTCACCACAAGCACCTCAAGAGGAGGCTTCTCTCAGCTCTAGGTATGTGAGAGGGACCCTGAGTTTGCAGCCTCAAGTGGAATGGATACCGCGATGCCCTGAGGCGAAATAAGGCCGGATATCCCTGCAGTGACTTGAATGCAGGCTCGTCTTGCATCTCCCAAGACGAAAGTATGTCTGAATCCCCTTTGGAGACCACAGAGAAAGACCTAGTTCCACACCTCATCTCGACCGGAGGCCTCACATCCCTTGAAAACTCCAGAGGTACGCGGAGATCAGTGCCTCCAAAGGAGACGATGCCTGACTCCTCGTGAAACTTGATAGGAGTCCCAGGATTCCTGTGGCACGTGGAAAGGGACCCTTGGTCTCCCGCCTTAGCTGGAGAGGCGTCCCAAATGCCCTGCCAAGCCTCGAGGAGAATCCCGAGTTGTCCCTCGCAACTAGGCAGGAGTCCTGACGTCGCTGAACAAACACGTGTGTGGAAGGGCCATCCCCGTCGTAACTCGAGAATATACCCCAGGTTCCCGCCGCAACTCGAGAAAAACCATGAGACTTCCCCCTCGCCGCGAGATGCTGCCCGATTCCCCTGCACTGAGTGCAGAGCAATTCCGTTTTGCACATCACACATGAAGGAGCCTTGATTTCCTTGATGGCACTCCAGAGAATCCCCAAGGACACTGTTTCAAGGCTAGAGGGATCCTGAGGTCACTGTAGCAACACGAAAGAGCTCCGTGGACCAAAAATCAACTCGAGATGAGAGGTTAGTCCCTGGCTTCGACTCCAGAGGAATACCACCTCACCACAAGCACCTCAAGAGGAGGCTTCTCTCAGCTCTAGCTTTGTGAGAGGGACCCTGAGTTTGCGGCCTCAAGTGGAATGGACACCGCGATGCCCTGACTCGATATAAGGCCGGATATCCCTTCAGTGACTTGAATGCAGGCTCGTCTTGCATCTCCCAAGACGAAAGGATGTCTGAATCCCCTGTGGAGACCACAGAGAAAGACCTAGTTCCCCACCTCATCGCGACCGGAGGCCTCACATCCTTTGAAAACTCCAGAGGTACGCGGAGATCAGTGCCTCCAAAGGAGACGATGCCTGACTCCTCGTGAAACTTGATAGGAGTCCCAGGATTCCTGTGGAACGTGGAAAGGGACCCTTGGTCTCCCGCCTCAACCTGGAGAGGCGTCCCAATTGCCCTGCCAAGCCTCGAGGAGAACCCCGAGTTGTCCCTCGCAACTAGGCAGGAGTCCTGACGTCGCTGAACAAACACGTGGGTGGAAGGGCTATCCCCGTCGTAACTCGAGAATATACCCCAGGTTCCCGCCGCAACTCGAGAAAAACCATGAGACTTCCCCCTCGCCGCGAGATGAGGCCCGATTCCCCTGCACTGCGTGCAGAGCAATTCCGTGTTGCACATCACACATGAAAGGAGCCTTGATTTCCTTGATGGCACTCCAGAGAAACCCCAAGAACACTGTTTCAAGGCTAGAGGGATCCCGAGGTCACTGTAGCAACACGAAAGAGCCCCGTGGACCAAAAATCAACTCGAGATGAGAGGTTAGTCCCTGGCTTCGACTCCAGAGGAATTCCACCTTACCACAAGCATCTCAAGAGGAGGCTTCTCTCAGCTCTAGCTATGTGAGAGGGACCCTGAGTTTGCGGCCTAAAGTGGAATGGACACCGCGATGCCCTGACTCGAAATAAGGCCGGATATCCCTGCAGTGACTTGAATGCAGGCTCGTGTTGCATCTCCCAAGACGAAAGGATGACTGAATCCCCTGTGGAGACCACAGAGAAAGACCTAGTTCCCCACCTCATCACCACCGGAGGCCTCACATCCCTTGAAAACTCCAGAGGTACGCGGAGATCAGTGCCTCCAAAGGAGACGATGCCTGACTCCTCGTGAAACTTGATAGGAGTCCCAGGATTCCTGTGGCACGTGGAAAGGGACCCTTGGTCTCCCGTCTCAGCTGAAGAGGCGTCCCAATTGCCCTGCCAAGCCTCGAGGAGAACCCCGAGTTGTCCCTCGCAACTAGGCAGGAGTCCTGACGTCGCTGAACAAACACGTGGCTGGAAGGGCCATTCCCATCGTACTTCGAGAATATACCCCAGGTTCCCGCCGCAACTCGAGAAAAACCATGAGACTTCCCCCTCGCCACGAGATGAGGCCCGATGAGCCTGCACTGCGTGCAGAGCAATTCCGTGTTGCACATCACACATGAAAGGAGCCTAGATTTCCTTGACGGCACTCCAGCGAAACCCCAAGAACACTGTTTCAAGGCTAGAGGGATCCTGAGGTCACTGTAGCAACACGAAAGAGCTCCGTGGACCAAAAATCACCTCGAGACGAGAGGTTAGTCCCTGGCTTCGACTCCAGAGGAATACCACCTCACCACAAGCACCTCAAGAAGAGGCTTCTCTCAGCTCTAGGTATGTGAGAGGGACCCTGAGTTTGCGGCCTCAAGTGGAATGGACACCGCTATGCCCTGACTCGAAATAAGGCCGGATATCCCTGCAGTGACTTGAATGCAGGCTCGTCTTGCATCTCCCAAGACGAAAGGATGTCTGAATCCCCTGTGGAGACCACAGAGAAAGACCTAGTTCCCCACCTCATCGCGACCGGAGACCTCACATCCTTTGAAAACTCCAGAGGTACTCAGAGATCAGTGCCTCCAAAGGAGACGATGCCTGACTCCTCGTGAAACTTGATAGGAGTCCCAGGATTCCTGTGGCACGTGGAAAGGGACCCTTGGTCTCCCGCCTCAGCTGGAGAGGCGTCCCAAATGCCCTGCCAAGCCTCGAGGAGAATCCCGAGTTGTCCCTCGCAACTAGGCAGGAGTCCTGACGTCGCTGAACAAACACGTGTGTGGAAGGGCCATCCCCGTCGTAACTCGAGAATATACCCCAGGTTCCCGCCGCAACTCGAGAAAAACCATGAGACTTCCCCCTCGCCGCGAGATGCTGCCCGATTCCCCTGCACTGAGTGCAGAGCAATTCCGTTTTGCACATCACACATGAAAGGAGCCTTGATTTCCTTGATGGCACTCCAGAGAATCCCCAAGGACACTGTTTCAAGGCTAGAGGGATCCTGAGGTCACTGTAGCAACACGAAAGAGCTCCGTGGACCAAAAATCAACTCGAGATGAGAGGTTAGTCCCTGGCTTCGACTCCAGAGGAATACCACCTCACCACAAGCACCTCAAGAGGAGGCTTCTCTCAGCTCTAGCTATGTGAGAGGGACCCTGAGTTTGCGGCCTCAAGTGGAATGGACACCGCGATGCCCTGACTCGAAATAAGGCCGGATATCCCTTCAGTGACTTGAATGCAGGCTCGTCTTGCATCTCCCAAGACGAAAGGATGTCTGAATCCCCTGTGGAGACCACAGAGAAAGACCTAGTTCCCCACCTCATCGCGACCGGAGGCCTCACATCCTTTGAAAACTTCAGAGGTACGCGGAGATCAGTGCCTCCAAAGGAGACGATGCCTGACTCCTCGTGAAACTTGATAGGAGTCCCAGGATTCCTGTGGAACGTGGAAAGGGACCCTTGGTCTCCCGCCTCAACCTGGAGAGGCGTCCCAATTGCCCTGCCAAGCCTCGAGGAGAACCCCGAGTTGTCCCTCGCAACTAGGCAGGAGTCCTAACGTCGCTGAAGAAACACGTGGGTGGAAGGGCTATCCCCGTCGTAACTCGAGAATATACCCCAGGTTCCCGCCGCAACTCGAGAAAAACCATGAGACTTCCCCCTCGCCGCGAGATGAGGCCCGATTCCCCTGCACTGCGTGCAGAGCAATTCCGTGTTGCACATCACACATGAAAGGAGCCTTGATTTCCTTGATGGCACTCCAGAGAAACCCCAAGAACACTGTTTCAAGGCTAGAGGGATCCTGAGGTCACTGTAGCAACACGAAAGAGCTCCATGGACCAAAAATCAACTCGAGATGAGAGGTTAGTCCCTGGCTTCGACTCCAGAGGAATACCACCTCACCACAAGCACCTCAAGAGGAGGCTTCTCTCAGCTCTAGGTATGTGAGAGGGACCCTGAGTTTGCGGCCTCAAGTGGAATGGACACCGCGATGCCCTGACTCGAAATAAGGCCGGATATCCCTGCAGTGACTTGAATGCAGGCTCGTCTTGCATCTCCCAAGACGAAAGGATGTCTGAATCCCCTTTGGAGACCACAGAGAAAGACCTAGTTCCCCACCTCGTCGCGACCGGAGGCCTCACATCCTTTGAAAACTCCAGAGGTACGCGGAGATCAGTGCCTCCAAAGGAGACGATGCCTGACTCCTCGTGAAACTTGATAGGAGTCCCAGGATTCCTGTGGCACGTGGAAAGGGACCCTTGGTCTCCCGCCTCAGCTGGAGAGGCGTCTCAAATGCCCTGCCAAGCCTCGAGGAGATTCCCGAGTTGTCCCTCGCAACTAGGCAGGAGTCCTGACGTCGCTGAACAAACACGTGGGTGGAAGGGCCATCCCCGTCTTAACTCGAGAATATACCCCAGGTTCCCGCCGCAACTCGAGAAAAACCATGAGACTTCCCCCTCGCCGCGAGATGAGGACCGATTCCCCTGCACTGAATGCAGAGCAATTCCGTGTTGCACATCACACATGAAAGGAGCCTTGATTTCCTTGATGGCACTCCAGAGAAACCCCAAGAACACTGTTTCAAGGCTAGAGGGATCCCGAGGTCACTGTAGCAACACGAAAGAGCCCCGTGGACCAAAAATCAACTCGAGATGAGAGGTTAGTCCCTGGCTTCGACTCCAGAGGAATTCCACCTTACCACAAGCATCTCAAGAGGAGGCTTCTCTCAGCTCTAGCTATGTGAGAGGGACCCTGAGTTTGCGGCCTAAAGTGGAATGGACACCGCGATGCCCTGACTCGAAATAAGGCCGGATATCCCTGCAGTGACTTGAATGCAGGCTCGTGTTGCATCTCCCAAGACGAAAGGATGACTGAATCCCCTGTGGAGACCACAGAGAAAGACCTAGTTCCCCACCTCATCACCACCGGAGGCCTCACATCCCTTGAAAACTCCAGAGGTACGCGGAGATCAGTGCCTCCAAAGGAGACGATGCCTGACTCCTCGTGAAACTTGATAGGAGTCCCAGGATTCCTGTGGCACGTGGAAAGGGACCCTTGGTCTCCCGTCTCAGCTGAAGAGGCGTCCCAATTGCCCTGCCAAGCCTCGAGGAGAACCCCGAGTTGTCCCTCGCAACTAGGCAGGAGTCCTGACGTCGCTGAACAAACACGTGGCTGGAAGGGCCATTCCCATCGTACTTCGAGAATATACCCCAGGTTCCCGCCGCAACTCGAGAAAAACCATGAGACTTCCACCTCGCCACGAGATGAGGCCCGATACCCCTGCACTGCGTGCAGAGCAATTCCGTGTTGCACATCACACATGAAAGGAGCCTAGATTTCCTTGACGGCACTCCAGCGAAACCCCAAGAACACTGTTTCAAGGCTAGAGGGATCCTGAGGTCACTGTAGCAACACGAAAGAGCTCCGTGGACCAAAAATCACCTCGAGATGAGAGGTTAGTCCCTGGCTTCGACTCCAGAGGAATACCACCTCACCACAAGCACCTCAAGAAGAGGCTTCTCTCAGCTCTAGGTATGTGAGAGGGACCCTGAGTTTGCGGCCTCAAGTGGAATGGACACCGCTATGCCCTGACTCGAAATAAGGCCGGATATCCCTGCAGTGACTTGAATGCAGGCTCGTCTTGCATCTCCCAAGACGAAAGGATGTCTGAATCCCCTGTGGGGACCACAGAGAAAGACCTAGTTCCCCACCTCATCGCGACCGGAGACCTCACATCCTTTGAAAACTCCAGAGGTACTCAGAGATCAGTGCCTCCAAAGGAAACGATGCCTGACTCCTCGTGAAACTTGATAGGAGTCCCAGGATTCCTGTGGCACGTGGAAAGGGACCCTTGGTCTCCCGCCTCAGCTGGAGAGGCGTCTCAAATGCCCTGCCAAGCCTCGAGGAGAATCCCGAGTTGTCCCTCGCAACTAGGCAGGAGTCCTGACGTCGCTGAAGAAACACGTGGGTGGAAGGGCTATCCCCGTCGTAACTCGAGAATATACCCCAGGTTCCCACCGCAACTCGAGAAAAACCATGAGACTTCCCCCTCGCCGCGAGATGAGGCCCGATTCCCCTGCACTGCGTGCAGAGCAATTCCGTGTTGCACATCACACATGAAAGGAGCCTTGATTTCCTTGATGGCACTCCAGAGAAACCCCAAGAACACTGTTTCAAGGCTAGAGGGATCCTGAGGTCACTGTAGCAACACGAAAGAGCTCCGTGGACGAAAAATCAACTTGAGATGAGAGGTTAGTCCCTGGCTTCGACTCCAGAGGAATACCACCTTACCACAAGCACCTCAAGAGGAGGCTTCTTTCAGCTCTAGGTATGTGAGAGGTACCCTGATTTTTCGGCCTCAAGTGGAATGGACACCGCGATGCCCTGACTCGAAATAAGGCCGGATATCCCTGCAGTGACTTGAATGCAGGCTCGTCTTGCATCTCCCAAGACGAAAGGATGTCTGAATCCCCTGTGGAGACCACAGAGAAAGACCTAGTTCCCCACCTCATCGCGACCGGAGGCCTCACATCCTTTGAAAACTCCAGAGGTACGCGGAGATCAGTGCCTCCAAAGGAGACGATGCCTGACTCCTCGTGAAACTTGATAGGAGTCCCAGGATTCCTGTGGAACGTGGAAAGGGACCCTTGGTCTCCCGCCTCAACCTGGAGAGGCGTCCCAATTGCCCTGCCAAGCCTCGAGGAGAACCCCGAGTTGTCCCTCGCAACTAGGCAGGAGTCCTAACGTCGCTGAACAAACACGTGGGTGGAAGGGCTATCCCCGTCGTAACTCGAGAATATACCCCAGGTTCCCGCCGCAACTCGAGAAAAACCATGAGACTTCCCCCTCGCCGCGAGATGAGGCCCGATTCCCCTGCACTGCGTGCAGAGCAATTCCGTGTTGCACATCACACATGAAAGGAGCCTTGATTTCCTTGATGGCACTCCAGAGAAACCCCAAGAACACTGTTTCAAGGCTAGAGGGATCCCGAGGTCACTGTAGCAACACGAAAGAGCCCCGTGGACCAAAAATCAACTCGAGATGAGAGGTTAGTCCCTGGCTTCGACTCCAGAGGAATTCCACCTTACCACAAGCATCTCAAGAGGAGGCTTCTCTCAGCTCTAGCTATGTGAGAGGGACCCTGAGTTTGCGGCCTAAAGTGGAATGGACACCGCGATGCCCTGACTCGAAATAAGGCCGGATATCCCTGCAGTGACTTGAATGCAGGCTCGTGTTGCATCTCCCAAGACGAAAGGATGACTGAATCCCCTGTGGAGACCACAGAGAAAGACCTAGTTCCCCACCTCATCACCACCGGAGGCCTCACATCCCTTGAAAACTCCAGAGGTACGCGGAGATCAGTGCCTCCAAAGGAGACGATGCCTGACTCCTCGTGAAACTTGATAGGAGTCCCAGGATTCCTGTGGCACGTGGAAAGGGACCCTTGGTCTCCCGTCTCAGCTGAAGAGGCGTCCCAATTGCCCTGCCAAGCCTCGAGGAGAACCCCGAGTTGTCCCTCGCAACTAGGCAGGAGTCCTGACGTCGCTGAACAAACACGTGGCTGGAAGGGCCATTCCCATCGTACTTCGAGAATATACCCCAGGTTCCCGCCGCAACTCGAGAAAAACCATGAGACTTCCCCCTCGCCACGAGATGAGGCCCGATGAGCCTGCACTGCGTGCAGAGCAATTCCGTGTTGCACATCACACATGAAAGGAGCCTAGATTTCCTTGACGGCACTCCAGCGAAACCCCAAGAACACTGTTTCAAGGCTAGAGGGATCCTGAGGTCACTGTAGCAACACGAAAGAGCTCCGTGGACCAAAAATCACCTCGAGACGAGAGGTTAGTCCCTGGCTTCGACTCCAGAGGAATACCACCTCACCACAAGCACCTCAAGAAGAGGCTTCTCTCAGCTCTAGGTATGTGAGAGGGACCCTGAGTTTGCGGCCTCAAGTGGAATGGACACCGCTATGCCCTGACTCGAAATAAGGCCGGATATCCCTGCAGTGACTTGAATGCAGGCTCGTCTTGCATCTTCCAAGACGAAAGGATGTCTGAATCCCCTGTGGAGACCACAGAGAAAGACCTAGTTCCCCACCTCATCGCGACCGGAGACCTCACATCCTTTGAAAACTCCAGAGGTACTCAGAGATCAGTGCCTCCAAAGGAGACGATGCCTGACTCCTCGTGAAACTTGATAGGAGTCCCAGGATTCCTGTGGCACGTGGAAAGGGACCCTTGGTCTCCCGCCTCAGCTGGAGAGGCGTCCCAAATGCCCTGCCAAGCCTCGAGGAGAATCCCGAGTTGTCCCTCGCAACTAGGCAGGAGTCCTGACGTCGCTGAACAAACACGTGTGTGGAAGGGCCATCCCCGTCGTAACTCGAGAATATACCCCAGGTTCCCGCCGCAACTCGAGAAAAACCATGAGACTTCCCCCTCGCCGCGAGATGCTGCCCGATTCCCCTGCACTGAGTGCAGAGCAATTCCGTTTTGCACATCACACATGAAAGGAGCCTTGATTTCCTTGATGGCACTCCAGAGAAACCCCAAGAACACTGTTTCAAGGCTAGAGGGATCCTGAGGTCACTGTAGCAACACGAAAGAGCTCCGTGGACCAAAAATCAACTCGAGATGAGAGGTTAGTCCCTGGCTTCGACTCCAGAGGAATACCACCTCACCACAAGCACCTCAAGAGGAGGCTTCTCTCAGCTCTAGCTATGTGAGAGGGACCCTGAGTTTGCGGCCTCAAGTGGAATGGACACCGCGATGCCCTGACTCGAAATAAGGCCGGATATCCCTTCAGTGACTTGAATGCAGGCTCGTCTTGCATCTCCCAAGACGAAAGGATGTCTGAATCCCCTGTGGGGACCACAGAGAAAGACCTAGTTCCCCACCTCATCGCGACCGGAGACCTCACATCCTTTGAAAACTCCAGAGGTACTCAGAGATCAGTGCCTCCAAAGGAAACGATGCCTGACTCCTCGTGAAACTTGATAGGAGTCCCAGGATTCCTGTGGCACGTGGAAAGGGACCCTTGGTCTCCCGCCTCAGCTGGAGAGGCGTCTCAAATGCCCTGCCAAGCCTCGAGGAGAATCCCGAGTTGTCCCTCGCAACTAGGCAGGAGTCCTGACGTCGCTGAAGAAACACGTGGGTGGAAGGGCTATCCCCGTCGTAACTCGAGAATATACCCCAGGTTCCCACCGCAACTCGAGAAAAACCATGAGACTTCCCCCTCGCCGCGAGATGAGGCCCGATTCCCCTGCACTGCGTGCAGAGCAATTCCGTGTTGCACATCACACATGAAAGGAGCCTTGATTTCCTTGATGGCACTCCAGAGAAACCCCAAGAACACTGTTTCAAGGCTAGAGGGATCCTGAGGTCACTGTAGCAACACGAAAGAGCTCCGTGGACGAAAAATCAACTTGAGATGAGAGGTTAGTCCCTGGCTTCGACTCCAGAGGAATACCACCTTACCACAAGCACCTCAAGAGGAGGCTTCTTTCAGCTCTAGGTATGTGAGAGGTACCCTGATTTTTCGGCCTCAAGTGGAATGGACACCGCGATGCCCTGACTCGAAATAAGGCCGGATATCCCTGCAGTGACTTGAATGCAGGCTCGTCTTGCATCTCCCAAGACGAAAGGATGTCTGAATCCCCTGTGGAGACCACAGAGAAAGACCTAGTTCCCCACCTCATCGCGACCGGAGGCCTCACATCCTTTGAAAACTCCAGAGGTACGCGGAGATCAGTGCCTCCAAAGGAGACGATGCCTGACTCCTCGTGAAACTTGATAGGAGTCCCAGGATTCCTGTGGAACGTGGAAAGGGACCCTTGGTCTCCCGCCTCAACCTGGAGAGGCGTCCCAATTGCCCTGCCAAGCCTCGAGGAGAACCCCGAGTTGTCCCTCGCAACTAGGCAGGAGTCCTAACGTCGCTGAACAAACACGTGGGTGGAAGGGCTATCCCCGTCGTAACTCGAGAATATACCCCAGGTTCCCGCCGCAACTCGAGAAAAACCATGAGACTTCCCCCTCGCCGCGAGATGAGGCCCGATTCCCCTGCACTGCGTGCAGAGCAATTCCGTGTTGCACATCACACATGAAAGGAGCCTTGATTTCCTTGATGGCACTCCAGAGAAACCCCAAGAACACTGTTTCAAGGCTAGAGGGATCCCGAGGTCACTGTAGCAACACGAAAGAGCCCCGTGGACCAAAAATCAACTCGAGATGAGAGGTTAGTCCCTGGCTTCGACTCCAGAGGAATTCCACCTTACCACAAGCATCTCAAGAGGAGGCTTCTCTCAGCTCTAGCTATGTGAGAGGGACCCTGAGTTTGCGGCCTAAAGTGGAATGGACACCGCGATGCCCTGACTCGAAATAAGGCCGGATATCCCTGCAGTGACTTGAATGCAGGCTCGTGTTGCATCTCCCAAGACGAAAGGATGACTGAATCCCCTGTGGAGACCACAGAGAAAGACCTAGTTCCCCACCTCATCACCACCGGAGGCCTCACATCCCTTGAAAACTCCAGAGGTACGCGGAGATCAGTGCCTCCAAAGGAGACGATGCCTGACTCCTCGTGAAACTTGATAGGAGTCCCAGGATTCCTGTGGCACGTGGAAAGGGACCCTTGGTCTCCCGTCTCAGCTGAAGAGGCGTCCCAATTGCCCTGCCAAGCCTCGAGGAGAACCCCGAGTTGTCCCTCGCAACTAGGCAGGAGTCCTGACGTCGCTGAACAAACACGTGGCTGGAAGGGCCATTCCCATCGTACTTCGAGAATATACCCCAGGTTCCCGCCGCAACTCGAGAAAAACCATGAGACTTCCCCCTCGCCACGAGATGAGGCCCGATGAGCCTGCACTGCGTGCAGAGCAATTCCGTGTTGCACATCACACATGAAAGGAGCCTAGATTTCCTTGACGGCACTCCAGCGAAACCCCAAGAACACTGTTTCAAGGCTAGAGGGATCCTGAGGTCACTGTAGCAACACGAAAGAGCTCCGTGGACCAAAAATCACCTCGAGACGAGAGGTTAGTCCCTGGCTTCGACTCCAGAGGAATACCACCTCACCACAAGCACCTCAAGAAGAGGCTTCTCTCAGCTCTAGGTATGTGAGAGGGACCCTGAGTTTGCGGCCTCAAGTGGAATGGACACCGCTATGCCCTGACTCGAAATAAGGCCGGATATCCCTGCAGTGACTTGAATGCAGGCTCGTCTTGCATCTTCCAAGACGAAAGGATGTCTGAATCCCCTGTGGAGACCACAGAGAAAGACCTAGTTCCCCACCTCATCGCGACCGGAGACCTCACATCCTTTGAAAACTCCAGAGGTACTCAGAGATCAGTGCCTCCAAAGGAGACGATGCCTGACTCCTCGTGAAACTTGATAGGAGTCCCAGGATTCCTGTGGCACGTGGAAAGGGACCCTTGGTCTCCCGCCTCAGCTGGAGAGGCGTCCCAAATGCCCTGCCAAGCCTCGAGGAGAATCCCGAGTTGTCCCTCGCAACTAGGCAGGAGTCCTGACGTCGCTGAACAAACACGTGTGTGGAAGGGCCATCCCCGTCGTAACTCGAGAATATACCCCAGGTTCCCGCCGCAACTCGAGAAAAACCATGAGACTTCCCCCTCGCCGCGAGATGCTGCCCGATTCCCCTGCACTGAGTGCAGAGCAATTCCGTTTTGCACATCACACATGAAAGGAGCCTTGATTTCCTTGATGGCACTCCAGAGAAACCCCAAGAACACTGTTTCAAGGCTAGAGGGATCCTGAGGTCACTGTAGCAACACGAAAGAGCTCCGTGGACCAAAAATCAACTCGAGATGAGAGGTTAGTCCCTGGCTTCGACTCCAGAGGAATACCACCTCACCACAAGCACCTCAAGAGGAGGCTTCTCTCAGCTCTAGCTATGTGAGAGGGACCCTGAGTTTGCGGCCTCAAGTGGAATGGACACCGCGATGCCCTGACTCGAAATAAGGCCGGATATCCCTTCAGTGACTTGAATGCAGGCTCGTCTTGCATCTCCCAAGACGAAAGGATGTCTGAATCCCCTGTGGAGACCACAGAGAAAGACCTAGTTCCCCACCTCATCGCGACCGGAGGCCTCACATCCTTTGAAAACTCCAGAGGTACGCGGAGATCAGTGCCTCCAAAGGAGACGATGCCTGACTCCTCGTGAAACTTGATAGGAGTCCCAGGATTCCTGTGGAACGTGGAAAGGGACCCTTGGTCTCCCGCCTCAACCTGGAGAGGCGTCCCAATTGCCCTGCCAAGCCTCGAGGAGAACCCCGAGTTGTCCCTCGCAACTAGGCAGGAGTCCTGACGTCGCTGAAGAAACACGTGGGTGGAAGGGCTATCCCCGTCGTAACTCGAGAATATACCCCAGGTTCCCGCCGCAACTCGAGAAAAACCATGAGACTTCCCCCTCGCCGCGAGATGAGGCCCGATTCCCCTGCACTGCGTGCAGAGCAATTCCGTGTTGCACATCACACATGAAAGGAGCCTTGATTTCCTTGATGGCACTCCAGAGAAACCCCAAGAACACTGTTTCAAGGCTAGAGGGATCCTGAGGTCACTGTAGCAACACGAAAGAGCTCCATGGACCAAAAATCAACTCGAGATGAGAGGTTAGTCCCTGGCTTCGACTCCAGAGGAATACCACCTCACCACAAGCACCTCAAGAGGAGGCTTCTCTCAGCTCTAGGTATGTGAGAGGGACCCTGAGTTTGCGGCCTCAAGTGGAATGGACACCGCGATGCCCTGACTCGAAATAAGGCCGGATATCCCTGCAGTGACTTGAATGCAGGCTCGTCTTGCATCTCCCAAGACGAAAGGATGTCTGAATCCCCTTTGGAGACCACAGAGAAAGACCTAGTTCCCCACCTCGTCGCGACCGGAGGCCTCACATCCTTTGAAAACTCCAGAGGTACGCGGAGATCAGTGCCTCCAAAGGAGACGATGCCTGACTCCTCGTGAAACTTGATAGGAGTCCCAGGATTCCTGTGGCACGTGGAAAGGGACCCTTGGTCTCCCGCCTCAGCTGGAGAGGCGTCTCAAATGCCCTGCCAAGCCTCGAGGAGATTCCCGAGTTGTCCCTCGCAACTAGGCAGGAGTCCTGACGTCGCTGAACAAACACGTGGGTGGAAGGGCCATCCCCGTCTTAACTCGAGAATATACCCCAGGTTCCCGCCGCAACTCGAGAAAAACCATGAGACTTCCCCCTCGCCGCGAGATGAGGACCGATTCCCCTGCACTGAATGCAGAGCAATTCCGTGTTGCACATCACACATGAAAGGAGCCTTGATTTCCTTGATGGCACTCCAGAGAAACCCCAAGAACACTGTTTCAAGGCTAGAGGGATCCCGAGGTCACTGTAGCAACACGAAAGAGCCCCGTGGACCAAAAATCAACTCGAGATGAGAGGTTAGTCCCTGGCTTCGACTCCAGAGGAATTCCACCTTACCACAAGCATCTCAAGAGGAGGCTTCTCTCAGCTCTAGCTATGTGAGAGGGACCCTGAGTTTGCGGCCTAAAGTGGAATGGACACCGCGATGCCCTGACTCGAAATAAGGCCGGATATCCCTGCAGTGACTTGAATGCAGGCTCGTGTTGCATCTCCCAAGACGAAAGGATGACTGAATCCCCTGTGGAGACCACAGAGAAAGACCTAGTTCCCCACCTCATCACCACCGGAGGCCTCACATCCCTTGAAAACTCCAGAGGTACGCGGAGATCAGTGCCTCCAAAGGAGACGATGCCTGACTCCTCGTGAAACTTGATAGGAGTCCCAGGATTCCTGTGGCACGTGGAAAGGGACCCTTGGTCTCCCGTCTCAGCTGAAGAGGCGTCCCAATTGCCCTGCCAAGCCTCGAGGAGAACCCCGAGTTGTCCCTCGCAACTAGGCAGGAGTCCTGACGTCGCTGAACAAACACGTGGCTGGAAGGGCCATTCCCATCGTACTTCGAGAATATACCCCAGGTTCCCGCCGCAACTCGAGAAAAACCATGAGACTTCCACCTCGCCACGAGATGAGGCCCGATACCCCTGCACTGCGTGCAGAGCAATTCCGTGTTGCACATCACACATGAAAGGAGCCTAGATTTCCTTGACGGCACTCCAGCGAAACCCCAAGAACACTGTTTCAAGGCTAGAGGGATCCTGAGGTCACTGTAGCAACACGAAAGAGCTCCGTGGACCAAAAATCACCTCGAGATGAGAGGTTAGTCCCTGGCTTCGACTCCAGAGGAATACCACCTCACCACAAGCACCTCAAGAAGAGGCTTCTCTCAGCTCTAGGTATGTGAGAGGGACCCTGAGTTTGCGGCCTCAAGTGGAATGGACACCGCTATGCCCTGACTCGAAATAAGGCCGGATATCCCTGCAGTGACTTGAATGCAGGCTCGTCTTGCATCTCCCAAGACGAAAGGATGTCTGAATCCCCTGTGGGGACCACAGAGAAAGACCTAGTTCCCCACCTCATCGCGACCGGAGACCTCACATCCTTTGAAAACTCCAGAGGTACTCAGAGATCAGTGCCTCCAAAGGAAACGATGCCTGACTCCTCGTGAAACTTGATAGGAGTCCCAGGATTCCTGTGGCACGTGGAAAGGGACCCTTGGTCTCCCGCCTCAGCTGGAGAGGCGTCTCAAATGCCCTGCCAAGCCTCGAGGAGAATCCCGAGTTGTCCCTCGCAACTAGGCAGGAGTCCTGACGTCGCTGAAGAAACACGTGGGTGGAAGGGCTATCCCCGTCGTAACTCGAGAATATACCCCAGGTTCCCACCGCAACTCGAGAAAAACCATGAGACTTCCCCCTCGCCGCGAGATGAGGCCCGATTCCCCTGCACTGCGTGCAGAGCAATTCCGTGTTGCACATCACACATGAAAGGAGCCTTGATTTCCTTGATGGCACTCCAGAGAAACCCCAAGAACACTGTTTCAAGGCTAGAGGGATCCTGAGGTTACTGTAGCAACACGAAAGAGCTCCGTGGACGAAAAATCAACTTGAGATGAGAGGTTAGTCCCTGGCTTCGACTCCAGAGGAATACCACCTTACCACAAGCACCTCAAGAGGAGGCTTCTTTCAGCTCTAGGTATGTGAGAGGTACCCTGATTTTTCGGCCTCAAGTGGAATGGACACCGCGATGCCCTGACTCGAAATAAGGCCGGATATCCCTGCAGTGACTTGAATGCAGGCTCGTCTTGCATCTCCCAAGACGAAAGGATGTCTGAATCCCCTGTGGAGACCACAGAGAAAGACCTAGTTCCCCACCTCATCGCGACCGGAGGCCTCACATCCTTTGAAAACTCCAGAGGTACGCGGAGATCAGTGCCTCCAAAGGAGACGATGCCTGACTCCTCGTGAAACTTGATAGGATTCCCAGGATTCCTGTGGCACATGGAAAGGGACCCTTGGTCTCCCGCCTCAGCTGGAGAGGCGTCCCAATTGCCCTGCCAAGCCTCGAGGAGAATCCCGAGTTGTCCCTCGCAACTAGGCAGGAGTCCTGACGTTGCTGAACAAACACGGGTGTGGAAGGGCCATCCCCGTCGTAACTCGAGAATATACCCTAGATTCCTGCCGCAACTCGAGAAAAACCATGAGACTTCCCCCTCGCCGCGAGATGAGGCCCGATTCCCCTGCACTGCGTGCAGAGCAATTCCGTGTTGCACATCACACATGAAAGGAGCCTTGATTTCCTTGATGGCACTCCAGAGAAACCCCAAGAACACTGTTTCACGGCTAGAGGGATCCTGAGGTCACTGTAGCAACACGAAAGAGCTCCGTGGACCAAAAATCAACTCGAGATGAGAGGTTAGTCCCTGGCTTCGACTCCAGAGGAATACCACCTTACCACAAGCACCTCAAGAGGAGGCTTCTCTCAGCTCTAGCTATGTGAGAGGGACCCTGAGTTTGCGGCCTCAAGTGGAATGGAGACCGCGATGCTCTGACTCGAAATAAGGCCGGATATCCCTGCAGTGACTTGAATGCAGGCTCGTCTTGCATCTCCCAAGACGAAAGGATGTCTGAATCCCCTGTGGAGACCACAGAGAAAGACCTAGTTCCACACCTCATCGCGACCGGAGGCCTCACATCCTTTGAAAACTCCAGAGGTACGCGGAGATCAGTGCCTCCAAAGGAGACGATGCCTGACTCCTCGTGAAACTTGATAGGAGTCCCAGGATTCCTGTGGCACGTGGAAAGGGACAGTTGGTCTCCCTCCTCAGCTGGAGAGGCGTCCCAATTGCCCTGCCAAGCCTCGAGGAGAACCCCGAGTTGTCCCTCGCAAATAGGCAGGAGTCCTGACGTCGCTGAACAAACACGTGGGTGGAAGGGCCATCCCCGTCGTACTTCGAGAATATACCCCAGGTTCCCGCCGCAACTCGAGAAAAACCATGAGACTTCCCCCTCGCCGCGAGATGAGGCCCGATTCCCCTGCACTGCGTGCAGAGCAATTCCGTGTTGCACATCACACATGAAAGGAGCCTTGATTTCCTTGATGGCACTCCAGAGAAACCCCAAGAACACTGTTTCAAGGCTAGAGGGATCCTGAGGTCACTGTAGCAACACGAAAGAGCTTCGTGGACCAAAAATCAACTCGAGATGAGAGGTTAGTCTCTGGCTTCGACTCCAGAGGAATACCACCTCACCACAAGCACCTCAAGAGCAGGCTTCTTTCAGCTCTAGCTATGTGAGAGGGACCCTGAGTTTGCGGCCTCAAGTGGAATGGACACCGCGATGCCCTGACTCGAAATAAGGCAGGATATCCCTGCAGTGACTTGAATGCAGGCTCGTCTTGCATCTCCCAAGACGAAAGGATGTCTGAATCCCCTGTGGAGACCACAGAGAAAGACCTAGTTCCCCACCTCATCACGACCGGAGGCCTCACATCCCTTGAAAACTCCAGAGGTACGCGGAGATCAGTGCCTCCAAAGGAGACGATGCCTGACTCCTTGTGAAACTTGATAGGAGTCCCAGGATTCCTGTGGCACGTGGAAAGGGACCCTTGGTCTCTCGCCTCAGCTGAAGAAGTGTCCCAATTGCCCTGCCAAGCCTCGAGGAGAACCCCGAGTTGTCCCTCGCAACTAGGCAGGAGTCCTGACGTCGCTGAAGAAACACATGGGTGGAAGGGCCATCCCCGTCTTAACTCGAGAATATACCCCAGGTTCCCGCCGCAACTCCAGAAAAACCATGAGAATTCCCCCTCGCCGCGAGATGAGGCCCGATTGCCCTGCACTGCGTGCAGAGCAATTCCGTGTTGCACATCACACATGAAAGGAGCCTTGATTTCCTTGATGGCACTCCAGAGAAACCCCAAGAACACTGTTTCAAGGCTAGAGGGATCCTGAGGTCACTGTAGCAACACGAAAGAGCTCCGTGGACCAAAAATCAACTCGAGATGAGAGGTTAGTCCCTGGCTTCGACTCCAGAGGAATACCACCTTACCACAAGCACCTCAAGAGGAGGCTTCTCTCAGCTCTAGGTATATGAGAGGAACCCTGAGTTTGTGGCCTCAAGTGGAATGGAAACCGCGATGCCCTGACTCGAAATAAGGCCGAATATCCCTGCAGTGACTTGAATGCAGGCTCGTCTTGCATCTCCAAAGACGAAATGATGTCTGAATCCCCTGGGGAGACCACAGAGAAAGACCTAGTTCCCCACCTCATCGCGACCGGAGGCCTCACATCCTTTGAAAACTCCAGAGGTATGCGGAGATCAGTGCCTCCAAAGGAGACGATGCCTGACTCCTCGTGAAACTTGATAGGAGTCCCAGGATTCCTGTGGCACGTGGAAAGAGACCCTTGGTCTCCCGCCTCAGCTGGAGAGGCGTCCCAATTGCCCTGCCAAGCCTCGAGGAGAATCCCGAGTTGTCCCTCGCAACTAGGCAGGAGTCCTGACGTCGCTCAACAAACACGTGGTTGGAAGGGCCATCCCCGTCGTAACTCGAGAATATACCCCAGGTTCCCGCCGCAACTCGAGAAAAACCACGAGACTTCCCCCTCGCCGCGATATGAGGCCCGATTCATCTGCACTGCGTGCAGAGCAATTCCGTGTTGCACATCACACATGAAAGGAGCCTTGATTTCCTTGAGGGCACTCCAGAGAAACCCCAAGAACACTGTTTCAAGGCTAGAGGGATCCTGAGGTCACTGTAGCAACACGAAAGAGCTCCGTGGACCAAAAATCAACTCGAGATGAGAGTTTAGTCCCTGGCTTCGACTCCAGAGGAATACCACCTTACCACAAGCACCTCAAGAGGAGGCTTCTCTCAGCTCTAGCTATGTGAGAGGGACCCTGAGTTTGCGGCCTCAAGTGGAATGGACACCGCGATGCCCTGACACGAAATAAGGCCGGATATCCCTGCAGTGACTTGAATGCAGGCTCGTCTTGCATCTCCCAAGTCGAATGGATGTCTGAATCCCCTGTGGAGACCACAGAGAAAGACCTAGTTCCCCACCTCATCGCGACCTGAGGCCTCACATCCCTTGAAAACTCCAGAGGTACGCGGAGATCAGTGCCTCCAAAGGAGACGATGCCTGACTCCTCGTGAAACTTGATAGGAGTCCCAGGATTCCTGTGGCACGTGGAAAGGGACCCTTGGTCTCCCGCCTCAGCTGGAGAGGCGTCCCAATTGCCCTGCCAAGCCTCGAGGAGAATACCGAGTTGTCCCTCGCAACTAGGCAGGAGTCCTGACGTCGCTGAACAAACACGTGTTTGGAAGGGCCAAATCCTTGTAACTCGAGAATACTCCCCAGGTTTCTGCCGCAACTCGAGAAAAACCATGAGACTTCCCCCTCGCCGCGAGACGAGGCCCGATTCCCCTGCACTGCGTGCAGAGCAATTCCGTATTGCACATCACACATGAAGGAGCCTTGATTTCCTTGATGGCACTCCAGAGAAACCCCAGGAACACTGTTTCCAGGCTAGAGGGATCCTGAGGTCACTGTAGCAACACGATAGAGCTCCGTGGACCAAAAATCAACTCGAGATGAGAGGTTAGTCCCTGGCTTCGACTCCAGAGGAGTACCACCTTACCACAAGCACCTCAAGAGGAGGCTTCTCTCAGCTCTAGCTATGTGAGAGGGACCCTGAGTTTGCGGCCTCAAGTGGAATGGACACCGCGATGCCCTGACTCGAAATAAGGCTGGATATCCCTGCAGTGACTTGAATGCAGGCTCATCTTGCATCTCCCAAGATGAAAAGATGTCTGAATCCCCTGTGGAGACCACAGAGAAAGACCTAGTTCCACACCTCATCGCGACCGGAGGCCTCACATCCTTTGAAAACTCCAGAGGTACGCGGAGATCAGTGCCTCCAAAGGAGACGATGCCTGACTCCTCGTGAAACTTGATAGGAGTCCCAGGATTCCTGTGGCACGTGGAAAGGGACCCTTGGTCTCCCGTCTCAGCTGAAGAGGCGTCCCAATTGCCCTGCCAAGCCTCGAGGAGAACCCCGAGTTGTCCCTCGCAACTAGGCAGGAGTCCTGACGTCGCTGAACTAACACGTGTGTGGAAGGGCCATCCCCGTCGTAACTCGAGAATATACCCCAGGTTCCCGCCGCAACTGGAGAAAAACCATGAGACTTCCCCCTCGCCGCGAGATGAGGCCCGATTCCCCTGCACTGCGTGCAGAGCAATTCCGTGTTGCACATCACACATGAAAGGAGCCTTGATTTCCTTGATGGCACTGCAGAGAAACCCCAAGAACACTGTTTCAAGGCTAGAGGGATCCTGAGGTCACTGTAGCCACACGAAAGAGCTCCGTGGACCAAAAATCAACTCGAGATGAGAGGTTAGTCCCTGGCTTCGACTCCAGAGGAATACCACCTTACCACAAGCACCTCAAGAGGAGGCTTCTCTCAGCTCTAGCTATGTGAGAGGGACCCTGAGTTTGCGGCCTCAAGTGGAATGGACACCGCGATTACCTGACTCGAAATAAGGCCGGATATCCCTGTAGTGACTTGAATGCAGGCTCGTCTTTCATCTCCCAAGATGAAAGAATGTCTGAATCCCCTGTGGAGACCACAGAGAAAGAACTAGTTTCCCACCTCATTGCGACTGGAGGCCTCACATCCCTTGAAAATTCCAGAGGTACGCGGAGATCAGTGCCTCCAAAGGAGACGATGCCTGACTCCTCGTGAAACTTGATAGAAGTCCCAGGTTTCCTGTGGCACGTGGATAGGGACCCTTGGTCTCCCGCCTCAGCTGGAGAGGCGTCCCAATTGCCCTGCCAAGCCTCGAAGAGAATCCCGAGTTGTCCCTCGCAACTAGGCAGGAGTCCTGACGTTGCTGAACAAACACGTGGGTGGAAGGGCCATCCCCGTCGTAACTCGAGAATATACCCCAGGTTCCCGCGGCAACTCGAGAAAAACCATGAGACTTCCCCCTCGCCGCGAGATGAGGCCTGATTCCCCTGCACTGCGTGCAGAGCAATTCCGTGTTGCACATCACACGTGAAAGGAGCCTTGATTTCCTTCATGGCACTCCAGAGAAACCCCAAGAACACTGTTTCAAGGCTAGAGGGATCCTGAGGTCACTGTAGCAACACGAAAGAGCTCCGTGGACCAAAAATCATCTCGAGATGAGAGGTTAGTCCCTGGCTTCGACTCCAGAGGAATACCACCTTACCACAAGCACCTCAAGAGGAGGCTTCTCTCAGCTCTAGGTATGTGAGAGGGACCCTGAGTTTGCGGCCTCAAGTGGAATGGACACCGCAATGCCCTGACTCGAAATAAGGCCGGATATACCTGCAGTGACTTGAATGCAGGCTCGTCTTGCATCTCCCAAGACGAAAGGATGTCTGAATCCCCTGTGGAGACCACAGAGAAAGAACTAGTTCCCCATCTCATCGCGACCGGAGGCCTCACATCCTTTGAAAACTCCAGAGGTATGCGGAGATCAGTGCCTCCAAAGGAGACGATGCCTGACTCCTCGTGAAACTTGATAGGAGTCACAGGATTCCTGTGGCACGTGGAAAGGGACCCTTGGTCTCCCGCCTCAGCTGGAGAGGCGTCCCAATTGCCCTGCCAAGCCTCGAGGAGAATCCCGAGTTGTCCCTCGCAACTAGGCAGGAGTCCTGCCGTCGCTGAACAAACACGTGGGTGGAAGGGCCATCCCCGTCGTAACTCGAGAATATACCCCAGGTTCCCGCGGCAACTCGAGAAAAACCATGAGACTTCCCCGTCGCCGCGAGATGAGACCTGATTCCCATGCACTGCGTGCAGAGCAATTCCGTGTTGCACATCACACGTGAAAGGAGCCTTGATTTCCTTGATGGCACTCCAGAGAAACCCCAAGAACACTGTTTCAAGGTTGAGGGATCCTGAGGTCACTGTAGCAACACGAAAGAGCTCCGTGGACCAAAAATCAACTCGAGATGAGAGGTTAGTCCCTGGCTTCGACTCCAGAGGAATACCACCTTACCACAAACACCTCAAGAGGAGGCTTCTCTCAGCTCTAGCTATGTGAGAGGGACCCTGAGTTTGCGGCCTCAAGTGGAATGGAGACCGCGATGCCCTGACTCGAAATAAGGCCGGATATCCCTGCAGTGACTTGAATGCAGGCTCGTCTTGCATCTCCCAAGATGAAAGGATGTCTGAATGCCCTGTGGAGACCACAGAGAAAGACCTAGTTCCCCACCTCATCGCGACCGGAGGCCTCACATCCTTTGAAAACTCCAGAGGTACGCGGAGATCAGTGCCTCCAAAGGAGACGATGCCTGACTCCTCGTGAAACTTGATAGGAGTCCCAGGATTCCTGTGGCACCTGGAAAGGGACTCTTGGTCTCCCGCCTCAGCTGGAGAGGCGTCCCAATTGCCCTGCCAAGCCTCGAGGAGAATCCCGAGTTGTCCCTCGCAACTAGGCAGGAGTCCTGACGTCGCTGTACAAACACGTGTGTGGAAGGGCCATCCCCGTCGTAACTCGAGAATATTCCCCAGGTTCCTGTCGCAACTCGAGAAAAACCATGAGACTTCCCCCTCGCCGCGATATGAGGCCCGATTCCCCTGCACTGCGTGCAGAGCAATTCCGTTTTGCACATCAAACATGAAAGGAGCCTTGATTTCCTTGATGGCACTCCAGAGAAACCCCAAGAACACTGTTTCAAGGCTAGAGGGATCCCGAGGTCACTGTAGCAACACGAAAGAGCTCCGTGGACCAAAAATCAACTCGAGATGAGAGGTTAGTCCCTGGCTTCGACTCCAGAGGAATACCACCTCACCACAAGCACCTCAAGAGGAGGCTTCTCTCAGCTCTAGGTATGTGAGAGGGACCCTGAGTTTGCAGCCTCAAGTGGAATGGATACCGCGATGCCCTGAGGCGAAATAAGGCCGGATATCCCTGCAGTGACTTGAATGCAGGCTCGTCTTGCATCTCCCAAGACGAAAGTATGTCTGAATCCCCTTTGGAGACCACAGAGAAAGACCTAGTTCCACACCTCATCTCGACCGGAGGCCTCACATCCCTTGAAAACTCCAGAGGTACGCGGAGATCAGTGCCTCCAAAGGAGACGATGCCTGACTCCTCGTGAAACTTGATAGGAGTCCCAGGATTCCTGTGGCACGTGGAAAGGGACCCTTGGTCTCCCGCCTCAGCTGGAGAGGCGTCCCAAATGCCCTGCCAAGCCTCGAGGAGAATCCCGAGTTGTCCCTCGCAACTAGGCAGGAGTCCTGACGTCGCTGAACAAACACGTGTGTGGAAGGGCCATCCCCGTCGTAACTCGAGAATATACCCCAGGTTCCCGCCGCAACTCGAGAAAAACCATGAGACTTCCCCCTCGCCGCGAGATGCTGCCCGATTCCCCTGCACTGAGTGCAGAGCAATTCCGTTTTGCACATCACACGTGAAGGAGCCTTGATTTCCTTGATGGCACTCCAGAGAATCCCCAAGGACACTGTTTCAAGGCTAGAGGGATCCTGAGGTCACTGTAGCAACACGAAAGAGCTCCGTGGACCAAAAATCAACTCGAGATGAGAGGTTAGTCCCTGGCTTCGACTCCAGAGGAATACCACCTCACCACAAGCACCTCAAGAGGAGGCTTCTCTCAGCTCTAGCTTTGTGAGAGGGACCCTGAGTTTGCGGCCTCAAGTGGAATGGACACCGCGATGCCCTGACTCGATATAAGGCCGGATATCCCTTCAGTGACTTGAATGCAGGCTCGTCTTGCATCTCCCAAGACGAAAGGATGTCTGAATCCCCTGTGGAGACCACAGAGAAAGACCTAGTTCCCCACCTCATCGCGACCGGAGGCCTCACATCCTTTGAAAACTCCAGAGGTACGCGGAGATCAGTGCCTCCAAAGGAGACGATGCCTGACTCCTCGTGAAACTTGATAGGAGTCCCAGGATTCCTGTGGAACGTGGAAAGGGACCCTTGGTCTCCCGCCTCAACCTGGAGAGGCGTCCCAATTGCCCTGCCAAGCCTCGAGGAGAACCCCGAGTTGTCCCTCGCAACTAGGCAGGAGTCCTGACGTCGCTGAACAAACACGTGGGTGGAAGGGCTATCCCCGTCGTAACTCGAGAATATACCCCAGGTTCCCGCCGCAACTCGAGAAAAACCATGAGACTTCCCCCTCGCCGCGAGATGAGGCCCGATTCCCCTGCACTGCATGCAGAGCAATTCCGTGTTGCACATCACACATGAAAGGAGCCTTGATTTCCTTGATGGCACTCCAGAGAAACCCCAAGAACACTGTTTCAAGGCTAGAGGGATCCCGAGGTCACTGTAGCAACACGAAAGAGCCCCGTGGACCAAAAATCAACTCGAGATGAGAGGTTAGTCCCTGGCTTCGACTCCAGAGGAATTCCACCTTACCACAAGCATCTCAAGAGGAGGCTTCTCTCAGCTCTAGCTATGTGAGAGGGACCCTGAGTTTGCGGCCTAAAGTGGAATGGACACCGCGATGCCCTGACTCGAAATAAGGCCGGATATCCCTGCAGTGACTTGAATGCAGGCTCGTGTTGCATCTCCCAAGACGAAAGGATGACTGAATCCCCTGTGGAGACCACAGAGAAAGACCTAGTTCCCCACTTCATCACCACCGGAGGCCTCACATCCCTTGAAAACTCCAGAGGTACGCGGAGATCAGTGCCTCCAAAGGAGACGATGCCTGACTCCTCGTGAAACTTGATAGGAGTCCCAGGATTCCTGTGGCACGTGGAAAGGGACCCTTGGTCTCCCGTCTCAGCTGAAGAGGCGTCCCAATTGCCCTGCCAAGCCTCGAGGAGAACCCCGAGTTGTCCCTCGCAACTAGGCAGGAGTCCTGACGTCGCTGAACAAACACGTGGCTGGAAGGGCCATTCCCATCGTACTTCGAGAATATACCCCAGGTTCCCGCCGCAACTCGAGAAAAACCATGAGACTTCCCCCTCGCCACGAGATGAGGCCCGATGAGCCTGCACTGCGTGCAGAGCAATTCCGTGTTGCACATCACACATGAAAGGAGCCTAGATTTCCTTGACGGCACTCCAGCGAAACCCCAAGAACACTGTTTCAAGGCTAGAGGGATCCTGAGGTCACTGTAGCAACACGAAAGAGCTCCGTGGACCAAAAATCACCTCGAGACGAGAGGTTAGTCCCTGGCTTCGACTCCAGAGGAATACCACCTCACCACAAGCACCTCAAGAAGAGGCTTCTCTCAGCTCTAGGTATGTGAGAGGGACCCTGAGTTTGCGGCCTCAAGTGGAATGGACACCGCTATGCCCTGACTCGAAATAAGGCCGGATATCCCTGCAGTGACTTGAATGCAGGCTCGTCTTGCATCTCCCAAGACGAAAGGATGTCTGAATCCCCTGTGGAGACCACAGAGAAAGACCTAGTTCCCCACCTCATCGCGACCGGAGACCTCACATCCTTTGAAAACTCCAGAGGTACTCAGAGATCAGTGCCTCCAAAGGAGACGATGCCTGACTCCTCGTGAAACTTGATAGGAGTCCCAGGATTCCTGTGGCACGTGGAAAGGGACCCTTGGTCTCCCGCCTCAGCTGGAGAGGCGTCCCAAATGCCCTGCCAAGCCTCGAGGAGAATCCCGAGTTGTCCCTCGCAACTAGGCAGGAGTCCTGACGTCGCTGAACAAACACGTGTGTGGAAGGCCATCCCCGTCGTAACTCGAGAATATACCCCAGGTTCCCGCCGCAACTCGAGAAAAACCATGAGACTTCCCCCTCGCCGCGAGATGCTGCCCGATTCCCCTGCACTGAGTGCAGAGCAATTCCGTTTTGCACATCACACATGAAAGGAGCCTTGATTTCCTTGATGGCACTCCAGAGAATCCCCAAGGACACTGTTTCAAGGCTAGAGGGATCCTGAGGTCACTGTAGCAACACGAAAGAGCTCCGTGGACCAAAAATCAACTCGAGATGAGAGGTTAGTCCCTGGCTTCGACTCCAGAGGAATACCACCTCACCACAAGCACCTCAAGAGGAGGCTTCTCTCAGCTCTAGCTATGTGAGAGGGACCCTGAGTTTGCGGCCTCAAGTGGAATGGACACCGCGATGCCCTGACTCGAAATAAGGCCGGATATCCCTTCAGTGACTTGAATGCAGGCTCGTCTTGCATCTCCCAAGACGAAAGGATGTCTGAATCCCCTGTGGAGACCACAGAGAAAGACCTAGTTCCCCACCTCATCGCGACCGGAGGCCTCACATCCTTTGAAAACTCCAGAGGTACGCGGAGATCAGTGCCTCCAAAGGAGACGATGCCTGACTCCTCGTGAAACTTGATAGGAGTCCCAGGATTCCTGTGGAACGTGGAAAGGGACCCTTGGTCTCCCGCCTCAACCTGGAGAGGCGTCCCAATTGCCCTGCCAAGCCTCGAGGAGAACCCCGAGTTGTCCCTCGCAACTAGGCAGGAGTCCTGACGTCGCTGAAGAAACACGTGGGTGGAAGGGCTATCCCCGTCGTAACTCGAGAATATTCCCCAGGTTCCCGCCGCAACTCGAGAAAAACCATGAGACTTCCCCCTCGCCGCGAGATGAGGCCCGATTCCCCTGCACTGCGTGCAGAGCAATTCCGTGTTGCACATCACACATGAAAGGAGCCTTGATTTCCTTGATGGCACTCCAGAGAAACCCCAAGAACACTGTTTCAAGGCTAGAGGGATCCTGAGGTCACTGTAGCAACACGAAAGAGCTCCATGGACCAAAAATCAACTCGAGATGAGAGGTTAGTCCCTGGCTTCGACTCCAGAGGAATACCACCTCACCACAAGCACCTCAAGAGGAGGCTTCTCTCAGCTCTAGGTATGTGAGAGGGACCCTGAGTTTGCGGCCTCAAGTGGAATGGACACCGCGATGCCCTGACTCGAAATAAGGCCGGATATCCCTGCAGTGACTTGAATGCAGGCTCGTCTTGAATCTCCCAAGACGAAAGGATGTCTGAATCCCCTTTGGAGACCACAGAGAAAGACCTAGTTCCCCACCTCGTCGCGACCGGAGGCCTCACATCCTTTGAAAACTCCAGAGGTACGCGGAGATCAGTGCCTCCAAAGGAGACGATGCCTGACTCCTCGTGAAACTTGATAGGAGTCCCAGGATTCCTGTGGCACGTGGAAAGGGACCCTTGGTCTCCCGCCTCAGCTGGAGAGGCGTCTCAAATGCCCTGCCAAGCCTCGAGGAGATTCCCGAGTTGTCCCTCGCAACTAGGCAGGAGTCCTGACGTCGCTGAACAAACACGTGGGTGGAAGGGCCATCCCCGTCTTAACTCGAGAATATACCCCAGGTTCCCGCCGCAACTCGAGAAAAACCATGAGACTTCCCCCTCGCCGCGAGATGAGGACCGATTCCCCTGCACTGAATGCAGAGCAATTCCGTGTTGCACATCACACATGAAAGGAGCCTTGATTTCCTTGATGGCACTCCAGAGAAACCCCAAGAACACTGTTTCAAGGCTAGAGGGATCCCGAGGTCACTGTAGCAACACGAAAGAGCCCCGTGGACCAAAAATCAACTCGAGATGAGAGGTTAGTCCCTGGCTTCGACTCCAGAGGAATTCCACCTTACCACAAGCATCTCAAGAGGAGGCTTCTCTCAGCTCTAGCTATGTGAGAGGGACCCTGAGTTTGCGGCCTAAAGTGGAATGGACACCGCGATGCCCTGACTCGAAATAAGGCCGGATATCCCTGCAGTGACTTGAATGCAGGCTCGTGTTGCATCTCCCAAGACGAAAGGATGACTGAATCCCCTGTGGAGACCACAGAGAAAGACCTAGTTCCCCACCTCATCACCACCGGAGGCCTCACATCCCTTGAAAACTCCAGAGGTACGCGGAGATCAGTGCCTCCAAAGGAGACGATGCCTGACTCCTCGTGAAACTTGATAGGAGTCCCAGGATTCCTGTGGCACGTGGAAAGGGACCCTTGGTCTCCCGTCTCAGCTGAAGAGGCGTCCCAATTGCCCTGCCAAGCCTCGAGGAGAACCCCGAGTTGTCCCTCGCAACTAGGCAGGAGTCCTGACGTCGCTGAACAAACACGTGGCTGGAAGGGCCATTCCCATCGTACTTCGAGAATATACCCCAGGTTCCCGCCGCAACTCGAGAAAAACCATGAGACTTCCACCTCGCCACGAGATGAGGCCCGATACCCCTGCAATGCGTGCAGAGCAATTCCGTGTTGCACATCACACATGAAAGGAGCCTAGATTTCCTTGACGGCACTCCAGCGAAACCCCAAGAACACTGTTTCAAGGCTAGAGGGATCCTGAGGTCACTGTAGCAACACGAAAGAGCTCCGTGGACCAAAAATCACCTCGAGATGAGAGGTTAGTCCCTGGCTTCGACTCCAGAGGAATACCACCTCACCACAAGCACCTCAAGAAGAGGCTTCTCTCAGCTCTAGGTATGTGAGAGGGACCCTGAGTTTGCGGCCTCAAGTGGAATGGACACCGCTATGCCCTGACTCGAAATAAGGCCGGATATCCCTGCAGTGACTTGAATGCAGGCTCGTCTTGCATCTCCCAAGACGAAAGGATGTCTGAATCCCCTGTGGGGACCACAGAGAAAGACCTAGTTCCCCACCTCATCGCGACCGGAGACCTCACATCCTTTGAAAACTCCAGAGGTACTCAGAGATCAGTGCCTCCAAAGGAAACGATGCCTGACTCCTCGTGAAACTTGATAGGAGTCCCAGGATTCCTGTGGCACGTGGAAAGGTACCCTTGGTCTCCCGCCTCAGCTGGAGAGGCGTCTCAAATGCCCTGCCAAGCCTCGAGGAGAATCCCGAGTTGTCCCTCGCAACTAGGCAGGAGTCCTGACGTCGCTGAAGAAACACGTGGGTGGAAGGGCTATCCCCGTCGTAACTCGAGAATATACCCCAGGTTCCCACCGCAACTCGAGAAAAACCATGAGACTTCCCCCTCGCCGCGAGATGAGGCCCGATTCCCCTGCACTGCGTGCAGAGCAATTCCGTGTTGCACATCACACATGAAAGGAGCCTTGATTTCCTTGATGGCACTCCAGAGAAACCCCAAGAACACTGTTTCAAGGCTAGAGGGATCCTGAGGTCACTGTAGCAACACGAAAGAGCTCCGTGGACGAAAAATCAACTTGAGATGAGAGGTTAGTCCCTGGCTTCGACTCCAGAGGAATACCACCTTACCACAAGCACCTCAAGAGGAGGCTTCTTTCAGCTCTAGGTATGTGAGAGGTACCCTGATTTTTCGGCCTCAAGTGGAATGGACACCGCGATGCCCTGACTCGAAATAAGGCCGGATATCCCTGCAGTGACTTGAATGCAGGCTCGTCTTGCATCTCCCAAGACGAAAGGATGTCTGAATCCCCTGTGGAGACCACAGAGAAAGACCTAGTTCCCCACCTCATCGCGACCGGAGGCCTCACATCCTTTGAAAACTCCAGAGGTACGCGGAGATCAGTGCCTCCAAAGGAGACGATGCCTGACTCCTCGTGAAACTTGATAGGATTCCCAGGATTCCTGTGGCACATGGAAAGGGACCCTTGGTCTCCCGCCTCAGCTGGAGAGGCGTCCCAATTGCCCTGCCAAGCCTCGAGGAGAATCCCGAGTTGTCCCTCGCAACTAGGCAGGAGTCCTGACGTTGCTGAACAAACACGGGTGTGGAAGGGCCATCCCCGTCGTAACTCGAGAATATACCCTAGATTCCTGCCGCAACTCGAGAAAAACCATGAGACTTCCCCCTCGCCGCGAGATGAGGCCCGATTCCCCTGCACTGCGTGCAGAGCAATTCCGTGTTGCACATCACACATGAAAGGAGCCTTGATTTCCTTGATGGCACTCCAGAGAAACCCCAAGAACACTGTTTCACGGCTAGAGGGATCCTGAGGTCACTGTAGCAACACGAAAGAGCTCCGTGGACCAAAAATCAACTCGAGATGAGAGGTTAGTCCCTGGCTTCGAATCCAGAGGAATACCACCTTACCACAAGCACCTCAAGAGGAGGCTTCTCTCAGCTCTAGCTATGTGAGAGGGACCCTGAGTTTGCGGCCTCAAGTGGAATGGAGACCGCGATGCTCTGACTCGAAATAAGGCCGGATATCCCTGCAGTGACTTGAATGCAGGCTCGTCTTGCATCTCCCAAGACGAAAGGATGTCTGAATCCCCTGTGGAGACCACAGAGAAAGACCTAGTTCCACACCTCATCGCGACCGGAGGCCTCACATCCTTTGAAAACTCCAGAGGTACGCGGAGATCAGTGCCTCCAAAGGAGACGATGCCTGACTCCTCGTGAAACTTGATAGGAGTCCCAGGATTCCTGTGGCACGTGGAAAGGGACAGTTGGTCTCCCTCCTCAGCTGGAGAGGCGTCCCAATTGCCCTGCCAAGCCTCGAGGAGAACCCCGAGTTGTCCCTCGCAACTAGGCAGGAGTCCTGACGTCGCTGAACAAACACGTGGGTGGAAGGGCCATCCCCGTCGTACTTCGAGAATATACCCCAGGTTCCCGCCGCAACTCGAGAAAAACCATGAGACTTCCCCCTCGCCGCGAGATGAGGCCCGATTCCCCTGCACTGCGTGCAGAGCAATTCCGTGTTGCACATCACACATGAAAGGAGCCTTGATTTCCTTGATGGCACTCCAGAGAAACCCCAAGAACACTGTTTCAAGGCTAGAGGGATCCTGAGGTCACTGTAGTAACACGAAAGAGCTTCGTGGACCAAAAATCAACTCGAGATGAGAGGTTAGTCTCTGGCTTCGACTCCAGAGGAATACCACCTCACCACAAGCACCTCAAGAGCAGGCTTCTTTCAGCTCTAGCTATGTGAGAGGGACCCTGAGTTTGCGGCCTCAAGTGGAATGGACACCGCGATGCCCTGACTCGAAATAAGGCAGGATATCCCTGCAGTGACTTGAATGCAGGCTCGTCTTGCATCTCCCAAGACGAAAGGATGTCTGAATCCCCTGTGGAGACCACAGAGAAAGACCTAGTTCCCCACCTCATCACGACCGGAGGCCTCACATCCCTTGAAAACTCCAGAGGTACGCGGAGATCAGTGCCTCCAAAGGAGACGATGCCTGACTCCTTGTGAAACTTGATAGGAGTCCCAGGATTCCTGTGGCACGTGGAAAGGGACCCTTGGTCTCTCGCCTCAGCTGAAGAAGTGTCCCAATTGCCCTGCCAAGCCTCGAGGAGAACCCCGAGTTGTCCCTCGCAACTAGGCAGGAGTCCTGACGTCGCTGAAGAAACACATGGGTGGAAGGGCCATCCCCGTCTTAACTCGAGAATATACCCCAGGTTCCCGCCGCAACTCCAGAAAAACCATGAGAATTCCCCCTCGCCGCGAGATGAGGCCCGATTGCCCTGCACTGCGTGCAGAGCAATTCCGTGTTGCACATCACACATGAAAGGAGCCTTGATTTCCTTGATGGCACTCCAGAGAAACCCCAAGAACACTGTTTCAAGGCTAGAGGGATCCTGAGGTCACTGTAGCAACACGAAAGAGCTCCGTGGACCAAAAATCAACTCGAGATGAGAGGTTAGTCCCTGGCTCCGACTCCAGAGGAATACCACCTTACCACAAGCACCTCAAGAGGAGGCTTCTCTCAGCTCTAGGTATATGAGAGGAACCCTGAGTTTGTGGCCTCAAGTGGAATGGAAACCGCGATGCCCTGACTCGAAATAAGGCCGAATATCCCTGCAGTGACTTGAATGCAGGCTCGTCTTGCATCTCCAAAGACGAAATGATGTCTGAATCCCCTGGGGAGACCACAGAGAAAGACCTAGTTCCCCACCTCATCGCGACCGGAGGCCTCACATCCTTTGAAAACTCCAGAGGTATGCGGAGATCAGTGCCTCCAAAGGAGACGATGCCTGACTCCTCGTGAAACTTGATAGGAGTCCCAGGATTCCTGTGGCACGTGGAAAGAGACCCTTGGTCTCCCGCCTCAGCTGGAGAGGCGTCCCAATTGCCCTGCCAAGCCTCGAGGAGAATCCCGAGTTGTCCCTCGCAACTAGGCAGGAGTCCTGACGTCGCTCAACAAACACGTGGTTGGAAGGGCCATCCCCGTCGTAACTCGAGAATATACCCCAGGTTCCCGCCGCAACTCGAGAAAAACCACGAGACTTCCCCCTCGCCGCGATATGAGGCCCGATTCATCTGCACTGCGTGCAGAGCAATTCCGTGTTGCACATCACACATGAAAGGAGCCTTGATTTCCTTGAGGGCACTCCAGAGAAACCCCAAGAACACTGTTTCAAGGCTAGAGGGATCCTGAGGTCACTGTAGCAACACGAAAGAGCTCCGTGGACCAAAAATCAACTCGAGATGAGAGTTTAGTCCCTGGCTTCGACTCCAGAGGAATACCACCTTACCACAAGCACCTCAAGAGGAGGCTTCTCTCAGCTCTAGCTATGTGAGAGGGACCCTGAGTTTGCGGCCTCAAGTGGAATGGACACCGCGATGCCCTGACACGAAATAAGGCCGGATATCCCTGCAGTGACTTGAATGCAGGCTCGTCTTGCATCTCCCAAGTCGAATGGATGTCTGAATCCCCTGTGGAGACCACAGAGAAAGACCTAGTTCCCCACCTCATCGCGACCTGAGGCCTCACATCCCTTGAAAACTCCAGAGGTACGCGGAGATCAGTGCCTCCAAAGGAGACGATGCCTGACTCCTCGTGAAACTTGATAGGAGTCCCAGGATTCCTGTGGCACGTGGAAAGGGACCCTTGGTCTCCCGCCTCAGCTGGAGAGGCGTCCCAATTGCCCTGCCAAGCCTCGAGGAGAATACCGAGTTGTCCCTCGCAACTAGGCAGGAGTCCTGACGTCGCTGAACAAACACGTGTTTGGAAGGGCCAAATCCTTGTAACTCGAGAATACTCCCCAGGTTTCTGCCGCAACTCGAGAAAAACCATGAGACTTCCCCCTCGCCGCGAGACGAGGCCCGATTCCCCTGCACTGCGTGCAGAGCAATTCCGTATTGCACATCACACATGAAGGAGCCTTGATTTCCTTGATGGCACTCCAGAGAAACCCCAGGAACACTGTTTCAAGGCTAGAGGGATCCTGAGGTCACTGTAGCAACACGATAGAGCTCCGTGGACCAAAAATCAACTCGAGATGAGAGGTTAGTCCCTGGCTTCGACTCCAGAGGAATACCACCTTACCACAAGCACCTCAAGAGGAGGCTTCTCTCAGCTCTAGCTATGTGAGAGGGACCCTGAGTTTGCGGCCTCAAGTGGAATGGACACCGCGATGCCCTGACTCGAAATAAGGCTGGATATCCCTGCAGTGACTTGAATGCAGGCTCATCTTGCATCTCCCAAGATGAAAAGATGTCTGAATCCCCTGTGGAGACCACAGAGAAAGACCTAGTTCCACACCTCATCGCGACCGGAGGCCTCACATCCTTTGAAAACTCCAGAGGTACGCGGAGATCAGTGCCTCCAAAGGAGACGATGCCTGACTCCTCGTGAAACTTGATAGGAGTCCCAGGATTCCTGTGGCACGTGGAAAGGGACCCTTGGTCTCCCGTCTCAGCTGAAGAGGCGTCCCAATTGCCCTGCCAAGCCTCGAGGAGAACCCCGAGTTGTCCCTCGCAACTAGGCAGGAGTCCTGACGTCGCTGAACTAACACGTGTGTGGAAGGGCCATCCCCGTCGTAACTCGAGAATATACCCCAGGTTCCCGCCGCAACTGGAGAAAAACCATGAGACTTCCCCCTCGCCGCGAGATGAGGCCCGATTCCCCTGCACTGCGTGCAGAGCAATTCCGTGTTGCACATCACACATGAAAGGAGCCTTGATTTCCTTGATGGCACTGCAGAGAAACCCCAAGAACACTGTTTCAAGGCTAGAGGGATCCTGAGGTCACTGTAGCCACACGAAAGAGCTCCGTGGACCAAAAATCAACTCGAGATGAGAGGTTAGTCCCTGGCTTCGACTCCAGAGGAATACCACCTTACCACAAGCACCTCAAGAGGAGGCTTCTCTCAGCTCTAGCTATGTGAGAGGGACCCTGAGTTTGCGGCCTCAAGTGGAATGGACACCGCGATTACCTGACTCGAAATAAGGCCGGATATCCCTGTAGTGACTTGAATGCAGGCTCGTCTTTCATCTCCCAAGATGAAAGAATGTCTGAATCCCCTGTGGAGACCACAGAGAAAGAACTAGTTTCCCACCTCATTGCGACTGGAGGCCTCACATCCCTTGAAAATTCCAGAGGTACGCGGAGATCAGTGCCTCCAAAGGAGACGATGCCTGACTCCTCGTGAAACTTGATAGAAGTCCCAGGTTTCCTGTGGCACGTGGATAGGGACCCTTGGTCTCCCGCCTCAGCTGGAGAGGCGTCCCAATTGCCCTGCCAAGCCTCGAAGAGAATCCCGAGTTGTCCCTCGCAACTAGGCAGGAGTCCTGACGTTGCTGAACAAACACGTGGGTGGAAGGGCCATCCCCGTCGTAACTCGAGAATATACCCCAGGTTCCCGCGGCAACTCGAGAAAAACCATGAGACTTCCCCCTCGCCGCGAGATGAGGCCTGATTCCCCTGCACTGCGTGCAGAGCAATTCCGTGTTGCACATCACACGTGAAAGGAGCCTTGATTTCCTTCATGGCACTCCAGAGAAACCCCAAGAACACTGTTTCAAGGCTAGAGGGATCCTGAGGTCACTGTAGCAACACGAAAGAGCTCCGTGGACCAAAAATCATCTCGAGATGAGAGGTTAGTCCCTGGCTTCGACTCCAGAGGAATACCACCTTACCACAAGCACCTCAAGAGGAGGCTTCTCTCAGCTCTAGGTATGTGAGAGGGACCCTGAGTTTGCGGCCTCAAGTGGAATGGACACCGCAATGCCCTGACTCGAAATAAGGCCGGATATCCCTGCAGTGACTTGAATGCAGGCTCGTCTTGCATCTCCCAAGACGAAAGGATGTCTGAATCCCCTGTGGAGACCACAGAGAAAGAACTAGTTCCCCATCTCATCGCGACCGGAGGCCTCACATCCTTTGAAAACTCCAGAGGTATGCGGAGATCAGTGCCTCCAAAGGAGACGATGCCTGACTCCTCGTGAAACTTGATAGGAGTCACAGGATTCCTGTGGCACGTGGAAAGGGACCCTTGGTCTCCCGCCTCAGCTGGAGAGGCGTCCCAATTGCCCTGCCAAGCCTCGAGGAGAATCCCGAGTTGTCCCTCGCAACTAGGCAGGAGTCCTGCCGTCGCTGAACAAACACGTGGGTGGAAGGGCCATCCCCGTCGTAACTCGAGAATATACCCCAGGTTCCCGCGGCAACTCGAGAAAAACCATGAGACTTCCCCGTCGCCGCGAGATGAGACCTGATTCCCATGCACTGCGTGCAGAGCAATTCCGTGTTGCACATCACACGTGAAAGGAGCCTTGATTTCCTTGATGGCACTCCAGAGAAACCCCAAGAACACTGTTTCAAGGTTGAGGGATCCTGAGGTCACTGTAGCAACACGAAAGAGCTCCGTGGACCAAAAATCAACTCGAGATGAGAGGTTAGTCCCTGGCTTCGACTCCAGAGGAATACCACCTTACCACAAGCACCTCAAGAGAAGGCTTCTCTCAGCTCTAGGTATGTGAGAGGGACCCTGATTTTGCGGCCTCAAGTGGAATGGACACCGCGATGCCCTGACTCGAAATAAGGCCGGATATTCCTGCAGTGACTTGAATGCAGGCTCGTCTTGCATCTCCCAAGACGAAAGGATGTCTGAATCCCCTGTGGAGACTTCAGAGAAAGATCTAGTTCCCCACCTCATCGCGACCGGAGGCCTCACATCCTTTGAAAACTCCAGAGGTATGCGGAGATCAGTGCCTCCAAAGGAAACGATGCCTGACTCCTCGTGAAACTTGATAGGAGTCCCAGGATTCCTGTGGCACATGGAAAGGGACCCTTGGTCTCCCGCCTCAGCTGGAGAGGCGTCCCAATTTCCCTGCCAAGCCTCGAAGAGAATCCCGAGTTGTCCCTCGCAACTAGGCAGGAGTCCTGACGTCGCTGAACAAACATGTGGCTGGAAGGGCCATCCCTGTTATAACTCGAGAATATACCCCAGGGTCCCGCCGCAACTCGGGAAAAACCATGAGACTTCCCCCTCGCCCCGAGATGAGGCTCGATTCTCCTGCACTGCATGCAGAGCTATTCCGTGTTGCACATCAAACATGAAAGAAGCCTTGATTTCCTTGACGGCACTCCAGAGAAACCCCAAGAACACTGTTTCACGGCTAGAGGGATCCTGAGGTTACTGTAGCAACACGAAAGAGCTCCGTGGACCAAAAATCAACTCGAGATGAAAGGTTAGTCCCTGGCTTTGACTCCAGAGGAATAGCACCTTACCACAAGCACTTCAAGAGGAGGCTTCTCTCAGCTCTAGGTATGTGAGAGGGTCCCTGATTTTGCGGAATCAAGTGGAATGGACACTGCGATGCCCTGACGCGAAATAAGACCGGATATCCCTGCAGTGAATTGAATGCAGGCTCGTCATGCATCTAGCAAGATGAAAGGATGTCTGAATCCCCTGTGGAGATCACAGAGAAAGACCTACTTCCCCACCTCATCGCGACCGGAGGCCTCACATCCTTTGAAAACTCCAGAGGTACGCGGAGATCAGTGCCTCCAAAGGAGACGATGCCTGACTCCTCATGAAACTTGTTAGGAGTCCCAGGATTCCTGTGGCACGTGGAAAGGGACCCTTGGTCTCCCGCCTCAGCTGGAGAGGCGTCCCAATTGCTCTGCCAAGCCTCGAGCAGAATTCCGAGTTGTCTCTCGCAACTAGGCAGGAGTCCTGACGTCGCTGAACAAACAAGTGGGTGGAAGGGCCATCCCCGTCGTAACTCGAAAATATACCCCAGGTTCCCGCCGCAACTCGAGAAAAACCATGAGACTTCCCCCTCGCCGCGAGATGAGGCCCGATTCCCCTGCACTGCGTGCAGAGCAATTCGGTGTTGCACATCACACATGCAAGGAGCCTTAATTTCCTTAATGGCACTCCAGAGAAACCCCAAGAACACTGTTTCAAGGCTAGAGGGATCCTGAGGTCACTGTAGCAACACGAAAGAGCTCCGTGGAGCAAAAATCAACTCGAGATGAGAGGTTAGTCCCTGGCTTCGACTCCAGAGGAACACCACCTTACCACAAGCACCTCAAGAGGAGGCTTCTCTCAGCTCTATGTATGTGAGAGGGACCCTGAGTTTGCTGCCTCTAGTGGAATGGACACCGCGATGCCCTGACTCGAAATAAGGCCGGATATCCCTGCAGTGACTTGAATGCAGGCTCGTCTTGCATCTCCCAAGACGAAAGGATGTCTGAATCCCCTGTGGAGACCAGGGGAAAAGACCTAGTTCCCCACCTCATAGGGAACGGAGGACTCACATCCTTTGAAAACTCCAGAGGTACGCGGAGATCAGTGCCTCCAAAGGAGACGATGCCTGACTCCTCGTGAAACTTGATAGGAGCCCCAGGATTCCTGTGGCACGTGGAAAGAGACCCTTGGTCTCCTGCCTCAGCTGCAGAGGCGTCCCAATTGCCCTGCCAAGCCTCGAGGAGAATCCCGAGTTGTCCCTCGCAACTAGGCAGGAGTCCTGACGTCGCTGAACAAACACTTGGCTGGAAGGGCCTTCCCCGTCATAACTCGAGAATATACCCCAGGGTCCCGCTGCAACTCGAGAAAAACCATGAGACTTCCCCCTTGCCGCGAGATGAGGCTCGATTCTCCTGCACTGCATGCAGAGCAATTCCGTGTTGCACATCACACATGAAATGAGCCTTGATATCCTTGATGGCACTCCAGAGAAACCCCAAGAACACTGTTTCAAGGCTAGAGGGATCCTGAGGTCACTGTAGCAACATGAAAGAGCTCCCTGGACCAAAAATCAACTCGAGATGAGAGGTTAGTCCCTGGCTTCGACTCCAGAGGAATACCACCTTACCACAAGCACCTCAAGAGGAGGCTTCTCTCAGCTCTAGCTATGTGCTGATTTTGCGGCCTCAAGTGGAATGGATACCGCGATGCCCTGACTCGAAATAAGGCCAGATATCCCTGCAGTGACTTGAATGCAGGCTCGTCTTGCATCTCCCAAGACGAAAGGATGTCTGAATCCCCTGTGGAGACCACAGAAAAAGACCTAGTTCCCCACCTCATCGCGACCGGAGGCCTCACATCCTTTGAAAACTCCAGAGGTACTCAGAGATCAGTGCCTCCAAAGGAGACGATGCCTGACTCCTCGTGAAACTTGATAGGAGTCCCAGGATTCCTGTGGCACGGGGAAAGGGACCCTTGGTCTCCCGCCTCAGCTGGAGAGGCGTCCCAATTGCCCTGCAAAGCCTCGAGGAGAATCCTGAGTTGTCCCTCGCAACTAGGCAAAAGTCCTGATGTCGCTGAACAAACACGTGGCTGGAAGGGCCATCCCCGTCGTAACTCGAGATTATACCCCAGGTTTCCGCTGCAATTCGAGGAAAACCATGAGACTTCCCCCTCGCCGCGAGATGAGGCCCGATTCCCCTGCACTGCGTGCAGATCAATTCCCTGTTGCACATCACACATGAAAGGAGCCTTGATTTCCTTGATGGCACTCCAGAGAAACCCCAAGAACACTGTTTCAAGGCTAGAGGGATCCTGAGGTCACTGTAGCCTCACGAAAGAGCTCCGTGGACCAAAAATCAACTCGAGATGAGAGGTTAGTCCCTGGCTTCGACTCCAGAGGAATACCACCTTAACACAAGCACCTCAAGTCGAGGCTTCTCTCAGCTCTAGGTATGTGAGAGGGACCCTGAGTTTGCGGCCTCAAGTGGAATGGACACCGCGATGCCCTGACTTGAAATAAGGCCGGATTTCCCTGCAGTGACTTGAATGCAGGCTCGTCTTGCATCTCCCAAGACGAAAGGATGTGTGAATCCCCTGTGGAGTCCTCAGAGAAAGATCTAGTTCCCCACCTCATCGCGACCCGATGCCTCACATCCTTTGAAAACTCCAGAGGTACGCGGAGATCAGTGCCTCCAAAGGAGACGATGCCTGACTCCTCGTGAAACTTGATAGGAGTCCCAGGATTCCTGTGGCACGTGGAAACGGACCCTTGGTCTCCCGCCTCAGCTGGAAAGGCGTCCCAATTGCCCTGCCAAGCCTCGAGGAGAATCCCGAGTTGTCCCTCGCAACTAGGCAGGAGTCCTGACGTCGCTGAACAAACACGTGGCTGGAAGGGCCATCCCCGTCGTAACTCGAGAATATACCCCAGGGTCCCGCCACAACTCGAGAAAAACCATGAGACTTCCCCCTCGCCGCGAGATGAGGCTCGATTCTCCTGCACTGCATGCAGAGCAATTCCGTGTTGCACATCAAACATGAAAGGAGCCTTGATTTCCTTGATGGCACTCCAGAGAAACCCCAAGAACACTGTTTCAAGGCTAGAGGGATCCTGAGGTCACTGTAGCAACACGAAAGAGCTCCGTGGACCAAAAATCAACTCGAGATGAGAGGTTAGTCCCTGGCTTCGACTCCAGAGGAATACCACCTTACCAAAAGCACCTCAAGAGGAGGCTTCTCTCAGCTCTAGGTATGTGAGAGGGACCCTGATTTTGCGGACTCAAGTGTAATGGACACTGCGATGCCCTGACGCGAAATAAGGCCGGATATCCCTGCAGTGAATTGAATGCAGGCTCGTCATGCATCTACCAAGATGAAAGGATGTTTGAATCCCCTGTGGAGACCACAGAGAAAGACCTACTTCCCCACCTCATCGCGACCGGAGGCCTCACATCCTTTGAAAATTTCAGAGATACGCGGAGATCAGTGCCTCCAAAGGAGACGATGCCTGACTCCTCATGAAACTTGATAGGAGTCCCAGGATTCCTGTGGCACGTGGAAAGGGAACCTTGGTCTGCCGCCTCAGCTGGAGAGGCGTCCCAATTGCTCTGCCAAGCCTCGAGCAGAATTCCGAGTTGTCCCTCGCAACTAGGCAGGAGTCCTGACGTCGCTGAACAAACACGTGGCTGGAAGGGCCATCCCCGTCGTAACTCGAGAATATACCCCAGGTTCCCGCCGCAACTCGAGAAAAACCATGAGACTTCCCCCTCGCCTCAAGATGAGGCCCGATTCATCTGCACTGCGTGCAGAGCAATTCCGTGTTGCACATCACACATGAAAGGAGCCTTGATTTCCTTGATGGCACTCCAGAGAAACCCCAAGAACACTGTTTCAAGGCTAGAGGGATCGTGAGGTCACTGTAGCAACACGAAAGAGATCCGTGGACCAAAAATCAACTCGAGATGAGAGGTTAGTCCCTGGCTTCGACTCCAGAGGAATACCACCTTACCACAAGCACCTCAAGAGGAGGCTTCTCTCAGCTCTAGGTATGTGAGAGGGACCCTGAGTTTGCGGCCTCAAGTGGAATGGACACCGCGATACCCTGACTCGAAATAAGGCCGGATATCCCTGCAGTGACTTGAATGCAGGCTCGTCTTGCATCTCCCAAGACGAAAGGATGTCTGAATCCCCTGTGGAGACCACAGATAAAGACCTAGTTCCCCAGCTCAAATTGACCGGAGGCCTCACATCCATTGAAAACTCCAGACGTACGTGGAGATCAGTGCCTCCAAAGGAGACGATGCCTGACTCCTCGTGAAACTTGATAGGAGTCCCAGGATTCCTGTGGCACGGGGAAAGCGACCGTTGGTCTCCCGCCTCAGTTGGAGAGGCGTCCCAATTGCCCTGCCAAGCCTCGAGGAGAATCCCGAGTTGTCCCTCCCAACTAGGCAGGAGTCCTGACGTCGCTGAACAAACACATGTGTGGAAGGGCCATCCCCGTCATAAATCGAGAATATACCCCAGGGTCCCGCCGCAACTCGAGAAAAACCATGAGACTTCCCCCTCGCCGCGAGATGAGGCTCGATTCTCCTGCACTGCATGCAGAGCCATTCCGTGTTGCACATCAAACATGAAAGGAGCCTTGATTTCCTTGATGGCACTCCACAGAAACCCCAAGAACACTGTTTCAAGGCTAGAGGGATCCTGAGGTTACTGTAGCAACACGAAAGAGCTCCATGGACCAAAAATCAACTCGAGATGGGAGGTTAGTCCCTGGCTTCGACTCCAGAGGAATACCACCTTACCACAAGCACCTCAAGAGGAGGCTTCTCTCAGCTCTAGGTATGTGAGAGGGACCCTGAGTTTGCGACCTCAAGTGGAATGGACACCGCGATGCCCTGACTCGAAATAAGGCCGGATATCCCTGCAGTGACTTGAATGCAGGCTCGTCTTGCATCTCCCAAGACGAAAGGATGTCTGAATCCCCTGTGGAGACCACAGAGAAAGACCTAGTTCCCCACCTCATCGCGACCGGAGGCCTCACATCCTTTGAAAACTTCAGAGGTACGCGGAGATCAGTGCCTCCAAAGGAGACGATGCCTGACTCCTCGTGAAACTTGGTAGGAGTCCCAGGATTCCTGTGGCACGTGGAAAGGGACCCTTGGTCTCCCGCCTCAGCTGGAGAGGCGTCCCAATTGCCCTGCCAAGCCTCGAGGAGAATCCCGAGTTGTCCCTCGCAACTAGGCAGGAGTCCTGACGTCGCTGAACAAACACGTGGGTGGAAGGGCCATCCCCGTCGTAACTCGAGAATATACCCCAGGTTCCCGCCGCAACTCGAGAAAAACCATGAGACTTCCCCCTCGCCGCGAGGTGAGGCCCGATTCCCCTGCACTGCGTGCAGAGCAATACCATGTTGCACATCAAACATGAAAGGAGCCTTGATTTCCTTGATGGCACTCCAGAGAAACCCCAAGAACACTGTTTCAAGGCTAGCGGGATCCTGAGGTCACTGTAGCAACACGAAAGAGCTCCGTGGACCAACAATCAACTCGAGATGAGAGGTTAGTCCCTGGCTTCGACTCCAGAGGAATACCACCTTACCACAAGCACCTCAAGAGGAGGCTTCTCTCAGCTCTAGCTATGTGCTAAGTTTGCGGCCTCAAGTGGAATGGATACCGCGATGCCCTGACTCGAAATAAGGCCCGATATCCCTGCAGTGACTTGAATGCAGGCTCGTCTTGCATCTCCCAAGACGAAAGGATGTCTGAATCCCCTGTGGAGACCACAGAAAAAGACCTAGTTCCCCACCTCAAATTGCCCGGAGGCCTCACATCCTTTGAAAACTCCAGAGGTACGCGGATATCAGTGCCTCCAAAGGAGACGATGCCTGACTCCTCGTGAAACTTGATAGGAGTCCCAGGATTCCTGTGGCACGGGGAAAGGGACCGTTGGTCTCCCGCCTCAGTTGGAGAGGTGTCCCAATTGCCCTGCCAAGCCTCGAGGAGAATCCCGAGTTGTCCCTCGCAACTAGGCAGGAGTCCTGACGTCGCTGAACAAACACGTGGCTGGAAGGGCCATCCCCGTCGTAACTCGAGAATATACCCCAGGTTTCCGCCGCAACTCGAGAAAATCCATGAGACTTCCCCCTCGCCGCGAGATGAGGCACGATTCCCCTGCACTGCGTGCAGAGCAATTCCGTCTTGCACATCACACATGAAAGGAGCCTTGATTTCCTTGATGGCACTCCAGAGAAAGCCCAAGAACACTGTTTCAAGGCTAGCGGGATCCTGAGGTCACTGTAGCCACACGAAAGAGTTCCGTGGACCAAAAATCAACTCGAGATGAGAGGCTAGTCCCTGGCTTCGACTCCAGAGGAATACCACCTTTCCACAAGCACTTCAAGAGGAGGCTTCTCTCAGCTCTAGGTATGTGGGAGGGACCCTGAATTTGCGGACTCAAGTGGAATGGACACTGCGATGCCCTGACGCGAAATAAGGCCGGATATCCCTGCAGTGAATGAATGCAGGCTCGTCTTGCATCTCTCAAGATGAAAGGATGTCTGAATCGCCTGTGGAGACCACAGAGAAAGACCTAGTTCCCCACCTCATCGCGACCGGAGGCCTCACATCCTTTGAAAACTCCAGAGGTACGCGGAGATCAGTGCCTCCAAAGGAGACGATGCCTGACTCCTCGTGAAACTTGATAGGAGTCCCAGGATTCCTGTGGCACGTGGAAAGGGACCCTTGGTCTCCCGCCTCAGATGGAGAGGCGTCCCAATTGCCCTGCCAAGCCTTGAGGAGAATCCCGAGTTGTCCTTCGCAACTAGGCAGGAGTCCTGACGTCGCTGAACAAACACGTGGGTGGAAGGGCCATCCCCGTCGTAACTCGAGAATATACCCCAGGGTCCCGCCGTAACTCGAGAAAAACCATGAGACTTCCCCCTCGCCGCGAGATGAGGCCCGATTCCCCTGCACTGCATGCAGAGCCATTCCGTGTTGCACATCAAACATGAAAGGAGCCTTGATTTCCTTGATGGCACTGCACAGAAACCCCAAGAACACTGTTTCAAGGCTAGAGGGATCCTGAGGTTACTGTAGCAACACGAAACAGCTCCATGGACCAAAAATCAACTCGAGATGAGAGGTTAGTTCCTGGCTTCGACTCCAGAGGAATACCACCTTACCACAAGCACCTCAAGAGGAGGCTTCTCTCAGCTCTAGGTATGGGAGAGGGACCCTGATTTTGCGGACTCAAGTGTAATGGACACTGCGATGCCCTGACGCGAAATAAGGCCGGATATCCCTGCAGTGAATTGAATGCAGGCTCGTCATGCATCTCCCAAGACGAAAGGATGTCTGAATCCCCTGTGGAGACCTCAGAGAAAGATCTAGTTCCCCACCTCATCGCGACCGGAGGCCTCACATCCTTTGAAAACTCCAGAGGTACGCGGAGATCAGTGCCTCCAAAGGAGACGATGTCTGACTCCTCGTGAAATTTGATAGGAGTCCCAGGATTCCTGTGGCACGTGGAAAGGGACCCTTGGGCTCCCGCCTCAGCTGGAGAGGCGTCCCAATTGCCCTGCCAAGCCTCGAGCAGAATTCCGAGTTGTCCCTCGCAACTAGGCAAAAGTCCTGATGTCGCTGAACAAACACGTGGGTGGAAGGGCCATCCCCGTCGTAACTCGTGAATATACCCCAGGGTCCCGCCGCAACTCGAGAAAAACCATGAGACTTCCCCCTCGCCGCGAGATGAGGGCCGATTCCCCTGCACTGTGTGCAGAGCAATTCCGTGTTGCACATCACACATGAAAGGAGCCTTAATTTCCTTGATGGCACTCCAGAGAAACCCCAAGAACACTGTTTCAAGGCTAGAGGGATCCTGACGTCACTGTAGCAACACGAAAGAGCTCCGTGGACCAAAAATCAACTCGAGATGAGAGGTTAGTCCCTGGCTTCGACTCCAGAGAAATACCACCTTACCACAAGCACCTCAAGAGGAGGCTTCTCTCAGCTCTAGGTATGTGAGAGGGACCCTGAGTTTGCGACCTCAAGTGGAATGGACACCGCGATGCCCTGACTCGAAATAAGGCCGGATATCCCTGCAGTGACTTGAATGCAGGCTCGTCTTGCATCTCCCAAGATGAAAGGATGTCTGAATCCCCTGTGGAGACCACAGAGAAAGACCTAGTTCCCGACCTCATCGCGACCGGAGGCCTCACATCCTTTGAAAACTCCAGAGGTACGCGGAGATCAGTGCCTCCAAAGGAGACGATGCCTGACTCCTCGTGAAACTTGGTAGGAGTCCCAGGATTCCTGTGGCACGTGGAAAGGGACCGTTGGTCTCCCGCCTCAGCTGGAGAGGCGTCCCAATTGCCCTGCCAAGCCTCGAGGAGAATCTCGAGTTGTACCTCGCAACTAGGCAGGAGTCCTGACGTCGCTGAACAAACACGTGGGTGGAAGGGCCATCCCCGTCGTAACTCGAGAATATACCCCAGGGTCCCGCCGCAAGTCGAGAAAAACCATGAGACTTCCCCCTCGCCGCTAGAAGAGGCTCGATTCTCCTGCACTGCCTGCAGAGCAATTCCGTGTTGCACATCACACATGAAAGGAGCCTTGATTTCCTTGATGGCACTCCAGAGAAACCCCAAGAACACTGTTTCAAGGCTAGAGGGATCCTGAGGTCACTGTAGCAACACGAAAGAGCTCCGTGGACCAAAAATCAACTCGAGATGAGAGGTTAGTCCCTGGCTTCGACTCCAGAGGAATACCACCTTACAACAAGCACCTCAAGAGGAGGCTTCTCTCAGCTCTAGGTATGTGAGAGGGACCCTGAGTTTGCGGCCTCAATTGGAATGGACACTGCGATGCCCTGACTCGAAATAAGGCCGGATATCCCTGCAGTGACTTGAATGCAGGCTCGTCTTGCATCTCCCAAGACGAAAGGATGTCTGAATCCCCTGTGGAGACCACAGAGAAAGACCTAGTTCTCCACCTCATGGCGACCGGAGGCCTCACATGCTTTGAAAACTCCAGAGGTACGCGGAGATCAGTGCCTCCAAAGGAGACGATGCCTGACTCCTCGTGAAACTTGATAGGAGTCCCAGGATTCCTGTGGCACGTGGAAAGGGACCCTTGGTCTCCCGCCTCAGCTGGAGAGGCGTCCCAATTGCCCTGCCAAGCCTCGAGGAGAATCCCGAGTTGTCCCTCGCAACTAGGCAGGAGTCCTGACGTCGCTGAACAAACAAGTGGGTGGAAGGGCCATCCCCGTCGTAACTCGAGAATATACCCCAGGTTCCCGCCGCAACTCGAGAAAAACCATGAGACTTCCCCCTCGCCGCGAGATGAGGCCCGATTCCCCTGCACTGCGTGCAGAGCAATTCCGTGTTGCACATCACACATGAAAGGAGCCTTGATTTCCTTGATGGCACTCCACAGAAACCCCAAGAACACTGTTTCAAGGCTAGAGGGATCCTGAGGTCACTGTAGCAACACGAAAGAGCTCCGTGGACCAAAAATCAACTCGAGATGAGAGGTTAGTCCCTGGCTTCGACTCCAGAGGAATACCACCTTACCACAAGCACCTCAAGAGGAGGCTTCTCTCAGCTCTAGCTATGTGAGAGGGACCCTGAGTTTGCGGCCTCAAGTGGAATGGACACCGCGATGCCCTGACTCGAAATAAGGCCGGATATCCCTGCAGTGACTTGAATGCAGGCTCGTCTTGCATCTCCCAAGACGAAAGGATGTCTGAATCCCCTGTGGAGACCACAGAGAAAGACCTAGTTCCCCATCTCATCGCGATCGGAGGCCTCACATCCTTTGAAAACCCCAGAGGAACGCGGAGATCAGTGCCTCCAAAGGAGACGATGCCTGACTGCTCATGAAACTTGATAGGAGTCCCAGGATTCCTGTGGCACGTGGAAAGGGACCCTTGGTCTCCCGCCTCAGCTAGAGAGGCGTCCCAATTGCCCTGCCAAGCCTCGAGGAGAATCCCGAGTTGTCCCTCGCAACTAGGCAGGAGTCCTGACGTCGCTGAACAAACACGTGGGTGGAAGGGCCATCCCCGTCGTAACTCGAGAAAAACCATGAGACTTCCCCCTCGCCGCGAGATGAGGACCGATTCCCCTGCACTGCATGCAGAGCAGTTCCGTGTTGCACATCACACATGAAAGGAGCATTTATTTTCTTGATGGCACTCCAGAGAAACCCCAAGGACACTGTTTCAAGGCTAGAGGGATCCTGAGGTCACTGTAGCAACACGAAAGAGCTCCGTGGACCAAAAATCAACTCGAGATGAGAGGTTAGTCCCTGGCTTCGACTCCAGAGGAATACCACCTTACCACAAGCACCTCAAGAGGAGGCTTCTCTCAGCTCTAGCTATGTGAGAGGGACCCTGAGTTTGCGGCCTCAAGTGGAATGGACACCGCGATGCCCTGACTCGAAATAAGGCCGGATATCCCTGCAGTGACTTGAATGCAGGCTCGTCTTGCATCTCCCAAAACGAAAGGATGTCTGAATCCCCTGTGGAGACCACAGAGAAAGACCTAGTTTCCCATCTCATCGCGATCGGAGGCCTCACATCCTTTGAAAACCCCAGAGGAACGCGGAGATCAGTGCCTCCAAAGGAAACGATGCCTGACTCCTCATGAAACTTGATAGGAGTCCCAGGATTCCTGTGGCACGTGGAAAGGGACCCTTGGTCTCCCGCCTCAGCTGGAGAGGCATCCCAATTGCCCTGCCAAGCCTCGAGGAGAATCCCGAGTTGTCCCTAGCAACTAGGCAGGAGTCCTGACGTCGCTGAACAAACACGTGTGTGGAAGGACCATTCCCGTCGTAACTCGAGAATATACCCCAGGTTCCCGCCGCAACTCGAGAAAAACCATGAGACTTCCCCCTCGCCGCGAGATGAGGCCCGATTCCCCTGCACTGCGTGCAGAGCAATTCCGTGTTCCACATCACATATGAAAGGAGCCTTGATTTCCTTGATGGCATTCCAGAGAAACCCCAAGAACACTGTATCAAGGCTAGAGGGATCCTGAGGTCACTGTAGCAACAAGAAAGAGCTCCGTGGACCAAAAATCAACTCGAGATGAGAGGTTAGTCCCTGGCTTCGACTCCAGAGGAATACCACCTTACCACAAGCACCTCAAGAGGAGGCTTCTCTCAGCTCTAGGTATGTGAGAGGGACCCTGATTTTGCGGCCTCAAGTGGAATGTAGACCGCGATGCACTGACGTGAAATAAGGCCGGATATCCCTGCAGTGACTTGAATGTTGGCTCGTCTTGCATCTCCCAAGACGAAAGGATGTCTGAATCCCCTGTGGAGACCACAGAGAAAGACCTAGTTCCCCAACTCATCGCGACCGGAGGCCTCACATCCTTTGAAAACTCCAGAGGTACGCGGAGATCAGTGCCTCCAAAGGACACGATGCCTGACTCCTCGTGAAACTTGATAGGAGTCCCAGGATTCCTGTGGCACGTGGAAAGGGACCCTTGGTCTCCCGCCTCAGCTGGAGAGGCGTCCCAATTGCCCTGCCAAGCCTCGAGGAGAATCCCGAGTTGTCCCTCGCAACTAGGCAGGAGTCCTGACGTCGCTGAACAAACACGTGGGTGGAAGGGCCATCCCCGTCGGAACTCGAGAATATACCCCAGGTTCCCTCCGCAACTCCAGAAAAACCATGAGACTTCCCCCTCGCCGCGAGATGAGGCCCGATTCCCCTGCACTGCGTGCAGAGCAATTCCGTGTTGCACATCACACATGAAAGGAGCCTTGATTTCCTTGATGGCACTCCAGAGAAACCCCAGGAACACTGTTTCAAGGCTAGCGGGATCCTGAGGTCACTGTAGCAACACGAAAGAGCTCCGTGGACCAAAAATCAACTCGAGATGAGAGGTTAGTCCCTGGCTTCGACTCCAGAGGAATACCCCCTTACCACAAGCACCTCAAGAGGAGGCTTCTCTCAGCTCTAACTCTGTGCTGAGTTTGCGGCCTCAAGTGGAATGGATACCGCGATGCCCTGACTCGAAATAAGGCCGGATATCCCTGCAGTGACTTGAATGCAGGCTCGTCTTGCATCTCCCAAGACGAAAGGATGTCTGAATCCCCTGTGGAGACCTCAGAGAAAGATCTAGTTACCCACCTCATCGCGACCGGAGGCCTCACATCCTTTGAAAACTTCAGAGTTACGCGGAGATCAGTGCCTCCAAATGAGACGATGCCTGACTCCTCGTGAAACTTGATAGGAGTCCCAGGATTCCTGTGGCACGTGGAAAGGGACCCTTGGTCTCCCGCCTCAGCTGGAGAGGCGTCCCAATTGCCCTGCCAAGCCTCGAGGAGAATCCCGAGTTGTCCCTCGCAACTAGGCAGGAGTCCTGACGTCGCTGAACAAACACGTGGCTGGAAGGGCCATTCCCGTCATAACTCGAGAATATACCCCAGGGTCCCGCCGCAACTCGAGAAAAACCATGAGACTTCCCCCTCGCCGCGAGATGAGGCTCGATTCTCCTGCACTGCATGCAGAGCCATTCCGTGTTGCACATCAAACATGAAAGGAGCCTTGATTTCCTTGATGGCACTCCAGAGAAACCCCAAGAACACTGTTTCAAGGCTAGAGGGATCCTGAGGTTACTGTAGCAACACGAAAGAGCTCCATGGACCAAAAATCAACTCGAGATGAGAGGTTAGTCCCTGGCTTCGACTCCAGAGGAATACCACCTTACCACAAGCACCTCAAGAGGAGGCTTCTCTCAGCTCTAGGTATCGGAGAGGGACCCTGATTTTGCGGACTCAAGTGTAATGGACACTGCGATGCCCTGACGCGAAATAAGGCCGGATATCCCTGCAGTAAATTGAATGCAGGCTCGTCATGCATCTCCCAAGATGAAAGGATGTCTGAATCCCCTGTGGAGACCACAGAGAAAGACCTAGTTCCCCTTCTCATCGCGACCGGAGGCCTCACATCCTTTGAAAACTTCAGAGGTACGCGGAGATCAGTGCCTCCAAAGGAGACGATGCCTGACTCCTCATGAAACTTGATAGGAGTCCCAGGATTCCTGTGGCACGTGGAAAGGGACCCTTGGTCTCCCGCCTCAGCTGGAGAGGCGTCCCAATTGCTCTGCCAAGCCTCGAGCAGAATTCCGAGTTGTCCCTCGCAACTAGGCAAAAGTTCTGATGTCGCTGAACAAACACGTGGGTGGAAGGGCCATCCCCGTCGTAACTCGAGAATATACCCCAGGTGCCCGCTGCAACTCGAGAAAAACCATGAGACTTCCCCCTCGCCGCGAGATGAGGCCCGATTCCCCTGCACTGCGTGCAGAGCAATTCCGTGTTGCACATCACACATGAAAGGAGCCTTAATTTCCTTGATGGCACTCCAGAGAAACCCCAAGAACACTGTTTCAAGGCTAGAGGGATCCTGAGGTCACTGTAGCAACAAGAAAGAGCTCCGTGGACCAAAAATCACCTGGAGATGACAGGTTAGTCCCTGGCTTCGACTCCAGAGGAATACCAACTTACCACAAGCTCATCAAGAGGAGGCTTCTCTCAGCTCTAGGTATGTGAGAGGGACCCTGAGTTTGCGGCCTCAAGTGGAATGGACACCGCGATGCCCTGACTCGAAATAAGGCCGGATATCCCTGCAGTGACTTGAATGCAGGCTCGTCTTGCATCTCCCAAGACGAAAGGATGTCTGAATCCCCTGTGGAGACCACAGAGAAAGACCTAGTTCCCCACCTCATCGCGACCGGAGGCCTCACATCCTTTGAAAACTCCAGAGGTACGCGGAGATCAGTGCCTCCAAAGGAGACGATGCCTGACCCCTCGTGAAACTTGGTAGGAGTCCCAGGATTCCTGTGGCACGTGGAAAGGGACCCTTGGTCTCCCGCCTCAGCTGGAGAGGCGTCCCAATTGCCCTGCCAAGCCTCGAGGAGAATCTCGAGTTGTCCCTCGCAACTAGGCAGGAGTCCTGACTTCGCTGAACAAACACGTGGGTGGAAGGGCCATTCCCGTCGTAACTCGAGAATATACCCCAGGTTCCCGTCGCAACTGGAGAAAAACCATGAGACTTCCCCCTCGCCGCGAGATGAGGCTCGATTCTCCTGCACTGCATGCAGAGCCATTCCGTGTTGCACATCAAACATGAAAGGAGCCTTGATTTCCTTCATGGCACTCCAGAGAAACCCCAAGAACACTGTTTCAAGGCTAGAGGGATCCTGAGGTCACTGTAGCAACACGAAAGAGCTCCATGGACCAAAAATCAACTCGAGATGAGAGGTTAGTCCCTGGCTTCGACTCCAGAGGAATGCCACCTTACCACATGCACCTCAAGAGGAGGCTTCTCTCAGCTCTAGGTATGTGAGAGGGAACCTGAGTTTGCGGCCTCAAGTAGAATGGACACCGCGATGCCCTGACTCGAAATAAGGCCGGATATCCCTGCAGTGACTTGAATGCAGGCTCGTCTTGCATCTCCCAAGACGAAAGGATGTCTGAATCCCCTGTGGAGACCACAGAGAAAAACCTAGTCCCCACCTCATCGCGACCGGAGGCCTCACATTCTTTGAAAACTTCTGAGGTACGCGGAGATCAGTGCCTCCAAAGGAGACGATGCCTGACTCCTCGTGAAATTTGATAGGAGTCCCAGGATTCCTGTGGCACGTAGAAAGGGACACTTGGTCTCCCGCCTCAGCTGGAGAGGCGTCCCAATTGCCCTGCCAAGCCTCGAGGAGAATCCCGAGTTGTCCCTCGCAACTAGGCAGGAGTCCTGACGTCGCTGAACAAACAAGTGGCTGGAAGGACCATCCCCGTCATAACTCGAGAATATACCCCAGGGTCCCGCCGCAAGTCGAGAAAAAATATGAGACTTCCCCCTCGCCGCTAGAAGAGGCTCGATTCTCCTGCACTGCATGCAGAGCAAATCCGTGTTGCACATCACACATGAAAGGAGCCTTGATTTCCTTTATGGCACTCCAGAGAAACCCCAAGAAGACTGTTTCAAGGCTAGAGGGATCCTGAGGTCACTGTAGCAACAAGAAAGAGCTCCGTGGACCAAAAATCAACTCGAGATGAGAGGTTAGTCCCTGGCTTCGACTCCAGAGGAATGCCACCTTACCACAAGCACCTCAAGAGGAGGCTTCTCTCAGCTCTAGGTATGTGAGAGGGACCCTGAGTTTGCGGCCTCAAGTAGAATGGACACCGCGATGCCCTGCCTCGAAATAAGGCCGGATATCCCTGCAGTGACTTGAATGCAGGCTCGTCTTGGATCTCCCAAGACGAAAGGATGTCTGAATCCCCTGTGGAGACCACAGAGAAAAACCTAGTCCCCACCTCATCGCGACCGGAGGCCTCACATTCTTTGAAAACTTCTGAGGTACGCGGAGATCAGTGCCTCCAAAGGAGACGATGCCTGACTCCTCGTGAAATTTGATAGGAGTCCCAGGATTCCTGTGGCTCGTAGAAAGGGACACTTGGTCTCCCGCCTCAGCTGGAGAGGCGTCCCAATTGCCCTGCCAAGCCTCGAGGAGAATCCCGAGTTGTCCCTCGCAACTAGGCAGGAGTCCTGACGTCGCTGAACAAACAAGTGGCTGGAAGGACCATCCCCGTCATAACTCGAGAATATACCCCAGGGTCCCGCCGCAAGTCGAGAAAAAATATGAGACTTCCCCCTCGCCGCTAGAAGAGGCTCGATTCTCCTCCACTGCATGCAGAGCAAATCCGTGTTGCACATCACACATGAAAGGAGCCTTGATTTCCTTGATGGCACTCCAGAGAAACCCCAAGAACACTGTTTCAAGGCTAGAGGGATCCTGAGGTCACTGTAGCAACACGAAAGAGCTCCGTGGACCAAAAATCAACTCGAGATGAGAGGTTAGTCCCTGGCTTCGACTCCAGAGGAATACCACCTTACCAGAAGCACCTCAAGAGGAGGCTTCTCTCAGCTCTAGGTATGTGAGAGGGACCCTGAGTTTGCGACCTCAAGTGGAATGGACACCGCGATGCCCTGACTCGAAATAAGGCCGGATATCCCTGCAGTGACTTGAATGCAGGCTCGTCTTGCATCTCCCAAGACGAAAGGATGTCTGAATCCCCTGTGGAGACCACAGAGAAAGACCTAGTTCCCTACCTCATCGCGACTGGAGGCCTCACATCCTTTGAAAACTCCAGAGGTACGCGGAGATCAGTGCCTCCAAAGGAGACGATGCCTGACTCCTCGTGAAAATTGGTAGGAGTCCCAGGATTCCTGTGGCACGTGGAAAGGGACCGTTGGTCTCCCGCCTCAGCTGGAGAGGCGTCCCAATTGCCCTGCCAAGCCTCGAGGAGAATCTCGAGTTGTACCTCGCAACTAGGCAGGAGTCCTGACGTCGCTGAACAAACACGTGGGTGGAAGGGCCATTCCCGTCGTAACTCGAGAATATACCCCAGGTTCATGCCGCAACTGGAGAAAAACCATGAGACTTCCCCCTCGCCGCGAGATGAGACTCGATTCTCCTGCACTGCATGCAGAGCCATTCCGTGTTGCACATCAAACATGAAAGGAGCCTTGATTTCCTTGATGGCACTCCAGAGAAACCCCAAGAACACTGTTTCAAGGCTAGAGGGATCCTGAGGTCACTGTAGCAACACGAAAGAGCTCCATGGACCAAAAATCAACTCGAGATGAGAGGTTAGTCCCTGGCTTCGACTCCAGAGGAATACCACCTTACCACAAGCACCTCAAGAGGAGGCTTCTCTCAGCTCTAGGTATGTGAGAGGGACCCTGAGTTTGCGGCCTCAAGTAGAATGGACACCGCGATGCCCTGACTCGAAATAAGGCCGGATATCCCTGCAGTGACTTGAATGCAGGCTCGTCTTGCATCTCCCAAGACGAAAGGATGTCTGAATCCCCTGTGGAGACCACAGAGAAAAACCTAGTCCCCACCTCATCGCGACCGGAGGCCTCACATTCTTTGAAAACTTCTGAGGTACGCGGAGATCAGTGCCTCCAAAGGAGACGATGCCTGACTCCTCGTGAAATTTGATAGGAGTCCCAGGATTCCTGTGGCACGTAGAAAGGGACACTTGGTCTCCCGCCTCAGCTGGAGAGGCGTCCCAATTGCCCTGCCAAGCCTCGAGGAGAATCCCGAGTTGTCCCTCGCAACTAGGCAGGAGTCCTGACGTCGCTGAACAAACAAGTGGCTGGAAGGACCATCCCCGTCATAACTCGAGAATATACCCCAGGGTCCCGCCGCAAGTCGAGAAAAAATATGAGACTTCCCCCTCGCCGCTAGAAGAGGCTCGATTCTCCTGCACTGCATGCAGAGCAAATCCGTGTTGCACATCACACATGAAAGGAGCCTTGATTTCCTTGATGGCACTCCAGAGAAACCCCAAGAAGACTGTTTCAAGGCTAGAGGGATCCTGAGGTCACTGTAGCAACAAGAAAGAGCTCCGTGGACCAAAAATCAACTCGAGATGAGAGGTTAGTCCCTGGCTTCGACTCCAGAGGAATGCCACCTTACCACAAGCACCTCAAGAGGAGGCTTCTCTCAGCTCTAGGTATGTGAGAGGGACCCTGAGTTTGCGGCCTCAAGTAGAATGGACACCGCGATGCCCTGACTCGAAATAAGGCCGGATATCCCTGCAGTGACTTGAATGCAGGCTCGTCTTGGATCTCCCAAGACGAAAGGATGTCTGAATCCCCTGTGGAGACCACAGAGAAAAACCTAGTCCCCACCTCATCGCGACCGGAGGCCTCACATTCTTTGAAAACTTCTGAGGTACGCGGAGATCAGTGCCTCCAAAGGAGACGATGCCTGACTCCTCGTGAAATTTGATAGGAGTCCCAGGATTCCTGTGGCTCGTAGAAAGGGACACTTGGTCTCCCGCCTCAGCTGGAGAGGCGTCCCAATTGCCCTGCCAAGCCTCGAGGAGAATCCCGAGTTGTCCCTCGCAACTAGGCAGGAGTCCTGACGTCGCTGAACAAACAAGTGGCTGGAAGGACCATCCCCGTCATAACTCGAGAATATACCCCAGGGTCCCGCCGCAAGTCGAGAAAAAATATGAGACTTCCCCCTCGCCGCTAGAAGAGGCTCGATTCTCCTCCACTGCATGCAGAGCAAATCCGTGTTGCACATCACACATGAAAGGAGCCTTGATTTCCTTGATGGCACTCCAGAGAAACCCCAAGAACACTGTTTCAAGGCTAGAGGGATCCTGAGGTCACTGTAGCAACACGAAAGAGCTCCGTGGACCAAAAATCAACTCGAGATGAGAGGTTAGTCCCTGGCTTCGACTCCAGAGGAATACCACCTTACCAGAAGCACCTCAAGAGGAGGCTTCTCTCAGCTCTAGGTATGTGAGAGGGACCCTGAGTTTGCGACCTCAAGTGGAATGGACACCGCGATGCCCTGACTCGAAATAAGGCCGGATATCCCTGCAGTGACTTGAATGCAGGCTCGTCTTGCATCTCCCAAGACGAAAGGATGTCTGAATCCCCTGTGGAGACCACAGAGAAAGACCTAGTTCCCTACCTCATCGCGACTGGAGGCCTCACATCCTTTGAAAACTCCAGAGGTACGCGGAGATCAGTGCCTCCAAAGGAGACGATGCCTGACTCCTCGTGAAAATTGGTAGGAGTCCCAGGATTCCTGTGGCACGTGGAAAGGGACCGTTTGTCTCCCGCCTCAGCTGGAGAGGCGTCCCAATTGCCCTGCCAAGCCTCGAGGAGAATCTCGATTTGTACCTCGCAACTAGGCAGGAGTCCTGACGTCGCTGAACAAACACGTGGGTGGAAGGGCCATTCCCGTCGTAACTCGAGAATATACCCCAGGTTCATGCCGCAACTGGAGAAAAACCATGAGACTTCCCCCTCGCCGCGAGATGAGACTCGATTCTCCTGCACTGCATGCAGAGCCATTCCGTGTTGCACATCAAACATGAAAGGAGCCTTGATTTCCTTGATGGCACTCCAGAGAAACCCCAAGAACACTGTTTCAAGGCTAGAGGGATCCTGAGGTCACTGTAGCAACACGAAAGAGCTCCATGGACCAAAAATCAACTCGAGATGAGAGGTTAGTCCCTGGCTTCGACTCCAGAGGAATACCACCTTACCACAAGCACCTCAAGAGGAGGCTTCTCTCAGCTCTAGGTATGTGAGAGGGACCCTGATTTTGCGGCCTCAAGTAGAATGGACACCGCGATGCCCTGACTCGAAATAAGGCCGGATATCCCTGCAGTGACTTGAATGCAGGCTCGTCTTGCATCTCCCAAGACGAAAGGATGTCTGAATCCCCTGTGGAGACCACAGAGAAAGACCTAGTCCCCACCTCATCGCGACCGGAGGCCTCACATTCTTTGAAAACTTCAGAGGTATGCGGAGATCAGTGCCTCCAAAGGAGACGATGCCTGACTCCTCGTCAAACTTGATAGGAGTCCCAGGATTCCTGTGGCACGTGGAAAGGGACCCTTGGTCTCCCGCCTCAGCTGGAGAGGCGTCCCAATTGCTCTGCCAAGCCTCGAGCAGAATTCCGAGTTGTCCCTCGAAACTAGGCAAAAGTCCTGATGTCGCTGAACAAACACGTGGGTGGAAGGGCCATCCCCGTCGTAACTCGAGAATATACCCCAGGTTCCGGCCGCAACTCGAGAAAAACCATGAGACTTCCCCCTCGCCGCGAGATGAAGCCCGATTCCCCTGCACTGCGTGCAGAGCAATTCCGTGTTGCACATCACACATGAAAGGAGCCTTAATTTCCTTGATGGCACTCCAGAGAAACCCCAAGAACACTGTTTCAAGGCTAGAGGGATCCTGAGGTCACTGTAGCAACACGAAAGAGCTCCGTGGACCAAAAATCAACTCGAGATGAGAGGTTAGTCCCTGGCTTCGACTCCAGAGGAATACCACCTTACCAGAAGCACCTCAAGAGGAGGCTTCTCTCAGCTCTAGGTATGTGAGAGGGACCCTGAGTTTGCGACCTCAAGTGGAATGGACACCGCGATGCCCTGACTCGAAATAAGGCCGGATATCCCTGCAGTGACTTGAATGCAGGCTCGTCTTGCATCTCCCAAGACGAAAGGATGTCTGAATCCCCTGTGGAGACCACAGAGAAAGACCTAGTTCCCTACCTCATCGCGACCGGAGGCCTCACATCCTTTGAAAACTCCAGAGGTACGCGGAGATCAGTGCCTCCAAAGGAGACGATGCCTGACCCCTCGTGAAACTTGGTAGGAGTCCCAGGATTCCTGTGGCACGTGGAAAGGGACAGTTGGTCTCCCGCCTCAGCTGGAGAGGCGTCCCAATTGCCCTGCCAAGCCTCGAGGAGAATCTCGAGTTGTACCTCGCAACTAGGCAGGAGTCCTGACGTCGCTGAACAAACAAGTGGCTGGAAGGGCCATCCCCGTCATAACTCGAGAATATACCCCAGGTTCCCGTCGCAACTGGAGAAAAACCATGAGACTTCCCCCTCGCCACGAGATGAGGCTCGATTCTCCTGCACTGCATGCAGAGCAAATCCGTGTTGCACATCACACATGAAATTAGCCTTGATTTCCTTGATGGCACTCCAGAGAAACCCCAAGAACACTGTTTCAAGGCTAGATGGATCCTGAGGTCACTGTAGCAACACGAAAGAGCTCCGTGGACCAAAAATCAACTCGAGATGAGAGGTTAGTCCCTGGCTTCGACTCCAGAGGAATACCACCTTACCACAAGCACCTCAAGAGGAGGCTTCTCTCAGCTCTAGGTATGTGAGAGGGACCCTGAGTTTGCGACCTCAAGTGGAATGGACACCGCGATGCCCTGACTCGAAATAAGGCCGGATATCCCTGCAGTGACTTGAATGCAGGCTCGTCTTGCATCTCCCAAGACGAAAGAATGTCTGAATCCCCTGTGGAGACCACAGAGAAAGACCTAGTTCCCTACCTCATCGCGACCGGAGGCCTCACATCCTTTGAAAACTCCAGAGGTACGCGGAGATCAGTGCCTCCAAAGGAGACGATGCCTGACTCCTCGTGAAACTTGGTAGGAGTCCCAGGATTCCTGTGGCACGTGGAAAGGGACCCTTGGTCTCCCGCCTTAGCTGGAGAGGCGTCCCAATTGCCCTGCCAAGCCTCGAGGAGAATCTCGAGTTCTACCTCGCAACTAGGCAGGAGTCCTGACGTCGCTGAACAAACACGTGGGTGGAAGGGCCATTCCCGTCGTAACTCGAGAATATACCCCAGGTTCATGCCGCAACAGGAGAAAAACCATGAGACTTCCCCCTCGCCGCGAGATGAGGCTCGATTCTCCTGCACTGCATGCAGAGCCATTCCGTGTTGCACATCAAACATGAAAGGAGCCTTGATTTCCTTGATGGCACTCCAGAGAAACCCCAAGAACACTGTTTCAAGGCTAGAGGGATCCTGAGGTCACTGTAGCAACACGAAAGAGCTCCATGGACCAAAAATCAACTCGAGATGAGAGGTTAGTCCCTGGCTTCGACTCCAGAGGAATACCACCTTACCACAAGCACCTCAAGAGGAGGCTTCTCTCAGCTCTAGGTATGTGAGAGGGACCCTGAGTTTGCGGCCTCAAGTAGAATGGACACCGCGATGCCCTGACTCGAAATAAGGCCGGATATCCCTGCAGTGACTTGAATGCAGGCTCGTCTTGCATCTCCCAAGACGAAAGGATGTCTGAATCCCCTGTGGAGACCACAGAGAAAGACCTAGTCCCCACCTCATCGCGACCGGAGGCCTCACATCCTTTGAAAACTTCAGAGGTATGCTGAGATCAGTGCCTCCAAAGGAGACGATGCCTGACTCCTCATGAAACTTGATAGGAGTCCCAGGATTCCTGTGGCACGTGGAAAGGGACCCTTGGTCTCCCGCCTCAGCTGGAGAGGCGTCCCAATTGCTCTGCCAAGCCTCGAGCAGAATTCCGAGTTGTCCCTCGCAACTAGGCAAAAGTCCTGATGTCGCTGAACAAACACGTGGGTGGAAGGGCCATCCCCGTCGTAACTCGAGAATATACCCCAGGTTCCGGCCGCAACTCGAGAAAAACCATGAGACTTCCCCCTCGCCGCGAGATGAGGCCCGATTCCCCTACACTGCGTGCAGAGCAATTCCGTGTTGCACATCACACATGAAAGGAGCCTTAATTTCCTTGATGGCACTCCAGAGAAACCCCAAGAACACTGTTTCAAGGCTAGAGGGATCCTGAGGTCACTGTAGCAACACGAAAGAGCTCCGTGGACCAAAAATCAACTCGAGATGAGAGGTTAGTCCCTGGCTTCGACTCCAGAGGAATACCACCTTACCAGAAGCACCTCAAGAGGAGGCTTCTCTCAGCTCTAGGTATGTGAGAGGGACCCTGAGTTTGCGACCTCAATTGGAATGGACACCGCGATGCCCTGACTCGAAATAAGGCCGGATATCCCTGCAGTGACTTGAATGCAGGCTCGTCTTGCATCTCCCAAGACGAAAGGATGTCTGAATCCCCTGTGGAGACCACAGAGAAAGACCTAGTTCCCTACCTCATCGCGACCGGAGGCCTCACATCCTTTGAAAACTCCAGAGGTACGCGGAGATCAGTGCCTCCAAAGGAGACGATGCCTGACCCCTCGTGAAACTTGGTAGGAGTCCCAGGATTCCTGTGGCACGTGGAAAGGGACCGTTGGTCTCCCGGCTCAGCTGGAGAGGCGTCCCAATTGCCCTGCCAAGCCTCGAGGAGAATCTCGAGTTGTACCTCGCAACTAGGCAGGAGTCCTGACGTCGCTGAACAAACACGTGGGTGGAAGGGCCATTCCCGTCGTAACTCGAGAATATACCCCAGGTTCCCGTCGCAACTGGAGAAAAACCATGAGACTTCCCCCTCGCCGCGAGATGAGGCTCGATTCTCCTGCACTGCATGCAGAGCCATTCCGTGTTGCACATCAAACATGAAAGGAGACTTGATTTCCTTTATGGCACTCCAGAGAAACCCCAAGAACACTGTTTCAAGGCTAGAGGGATCCTGAGGTCACTGTAGCAACACGAAAGAGCTCCATGGACCAAAAATCAACTCGAGATGAGAGGTTAGTCCCTGGCTTCGACTCCAGAGGAATGCCACCTTACCACAAGCACCTCAAGAGGAGGCTTCTCTCAGCTCTAGGTATGTGAGAGGGACCCTGAATTTGCGGCCTCAAGTAGAATGGACACCGCGATGCCCTGACTCGAAATAAGGCCGGATATCCCTGCAGTGACTTGAATGCAGGCTCGTCTTGCATCTCCCAAGACGAAAGGATGTCTGAATCCCCTGTGGAGACCACAGAGAAAGACCTAGTCCCCACCTCATCGCGACCGGAGGCCTCACATTCTTTGAAAACTTCTGAGGTACGCGGAGATCAGTGCCTCCAAAGGAGACGATGCCTGACTCCTCGTGAAATTTGATAGGAGTCCCAGGATTCCTGTGGCACGTAGAAAGGGACACTTGGTCTCCCGCCTCAGCTGGAGAGGCGTCCCAATTGCCCTGCCAAGCCTCGAGGAGAATCCCGAGTTGTCCCTCGCAACTAGGCAGGAGTCCTGACGTCGCTGAACAAACAAGTGGCTGGAAGGACCATCCCCGTCATAACTCGAGAATATACCCCAGGGTCCCGCCGCAAGTCGAGAAAAAATATGAGACTTCCCCCTCGCCGCTAGAAGAGGCTCGATTCTCCTGCACTGCATGCAGAGCAAATCCGTGTTGCACATCACACATGAAAGGAGCCTTGATTTCCTTGATGGCACTCCAGAGAAACCCCAAGAACACTGTTTCAAGGCTAGATGGATCCTGAGGTCACTGTAGCAACACGAAAGAGCTCCGTGGACCAAAAATCAACTCGAGATGAGAGGTTAGTCCCTGGCTTCGACTCCAGAGGAATACCACCTTACCACAAGCACCTCAAGAGGAGGCTTCTCTCAGCTCTAGGTATGTGAGAGGGACCCTGAGTTTGCGACCTCAAGTGGAATGGACACCGCGATGCCCTGACTCGAAATAAGGCCGGATATCCCTGCAGTGACTTGAATGCAGGCTCGTCTTGCATCTCCCAAGACGAAAGGATGTCTGAATCCCCTGTGGAGACCACAGAGAAAGACCTAGTTCCCTACCTCATCGCGACCGGAGGCCTCACATCCTTTGAAAACTCCAGAGGTACGCGGAGATCAGTGCCTCCAAAGGAGACGATGCCTGACTCCTCGTGAAACTTGGTAGGAGTCCCAGGATTCCTGTGGCACGTGGAAAGGGACCGTTGGTCTCCCGCCTCAGCTGGAGAGGCGTCCCAATTGCCCTGCCAAGCCTCGAGGAGAATCTCGAGTTTTACCTCGCAACTAGGCAGGAGTCCTGACGGCGCTGAACAAACACGTGGGTGGAAGGGCCATTCCCGTCGTAACTCGAGAATATACCCCAGGTTCATGCCGCAACTGGAGAAAAACCATGAGACTTCCCCCTCGCCGCGAGATGAGGCTCGATTCTCCTGCACTGCATGCAGAGCCATTCCGTGTTGCACATCAAACATGAAAGGAGCCTTGATTTCCTTGATGGCACTCCAGAGAAACCCCAAGAACACTGTTTCAAGGCTAGAGGGATCCTGAGGTCACTGTAGCAACACGAAAGAGCTCCATGCACCAAAAATCAACTCGAGATGAGAGGTTAGTCCCTGGCTTCGACTCCAGAGGAATACCACCTTACCACAAGCACCTCAAGAGGAGGCTTCTCTCAGCTCTAGGTATGTGAGAGGGACCCTGAGTTTGCGGCCTCAAGTAGAATGGACACCGCGATGCCCTGACTCGAAATAAGGCCGGATATCCCTGCAGTGACTTGAATGCAGGCTCGTCTTGCATCTCCCAAGACGAAAGGATGTCTGAATCCCCTGTGGAGACCACAGAGAAAGACCTAGTCCCCACCTCATCGCGACCGGAGGCCTCACATCCTTTGAAAACTTCAGAGGTATGCGGAGATCAGTGCCTCCAAAGGAGACGATGCCTGACTCCTCATGAAACTTGATAGGAGTCCCAGGATTCCTGTGGCACGTGGAAAGGGACCCTTGGTCTCCCGCCTCACCTAGAGAGGCGTCCCAATTGCTCTGCCAAGCCTCGAGCAGAATTCCGAGTTGTCCCTCGCAACTAGGCAAAAGTCCTGATGTCGCTGAACAAACACGTGGGTGGAAGGGCCATCCCCGTCGTAACTCGAGAATATACCCCAGGTTCCGGCCGCAACTCGAGAAAAACCATGAGACTTCCCCCTCGCCGCGAGATGAGGCCCGATTCCCCTGCACTGCGTGCAGAGCAATTCCGTGTTGCACATCACACATGAAAGGAGCCTTAATTTCCTTGATGGCACTCCAGAGAAACCCCAAGAACACTGTTTCAAGGCTAGAGGGATCCTGAGGTCACTGTAGCAACATGAAAGAGCTCCGTGGACCAAAAATCAACTCGAGATGAGAGGTTAGTCCCTGGCTTCGACTCCAGAGGAATACCACCTTACCAGAAGCACCTCAAGAGGAGGCTTCTCTCAGCTCTAGGTATGTGAGAGGGACCCTGAGTTTGCGACCTCAAGTGGAATGGACACCGCGATGCCCTGACTCGAAATAAGGCCGGATATCCCTGCAGTGACTTGAATGCAGGCTCGTCTTGCATCTCCCAAAACGAAAGGATGTCTGAATCCCCTGTGGAGACCACAGAGAAAGACCTAGTTCCCCATCTCATCGCGATCGGAGGCCTCACATCCTGTGAAAACCCCAGAGGAACGCGGAGATCAGTGCCTCCAAAGGAAACGATGCCTGATTGCTCCTGAAACTTGATAGGAGTCCCAGGATTCCTGTGGCACGTGGAAAGGGACCCTTGGTCTCCCGCCTCAGCTAGAGAGGCGTCCCAATTGCCCTGCCAAGCCTCGAGGAGAATCCCGAGTTGTCCCTCGCAACTAGGCAGGAGTCCTGACGTCGCTGAACAAACACGTGGGTGGAAGGGCCATCCCCGTCGTAACTCGAGAAAAACCATGAGACTTCCCCCTCGCCGCGAGATGAGGACCGATTCCCGTGCACTGCATGCAGAGCAGTTCCGTGTTGCACATCACACATGAAAGGAGCATTTATTTTCTTGATGGCACTCCAGAGAAACCCCAAGAACACTGTTTCAAGGCTAGAGGGATCCTGAGGTCACTGTAGCAAAACGAAAGAGCTCCGTGGACCAAAAATCAACTCGAGATGAGAGGTTAGTCCCTGGCTTCGACTCCAGAGGAATACCACCTTACCACAAGCACCTCAAGAGGAGGCTTCTCTCAGCTCTAGCTATGTGAGAGGGACCCTGAGTTTGCGGCCTCAAGTGGAATGGACACCGCGATTCCCTGACTCGAAATAAGGCCGGATATCCCTGCAGTGACTTGAATGCAGGCTCGTCTTGCATCTCCCAAAACGAAAGGATGTCTGAATCCCCTGTGGAGACCACAGAGAAAGACCTAGTTTCCCATCTCATCGCGATCGGAGGCCTCACATCCTTTGAAAACCCCAGAGGAACGCGGAGATCAGTGCCTCCAAAGGAAACGATGCCTGACTCCTCATGAAACTTGATAGGAGTCACAGGATTCCTGTGGCACGTGGAAAGGGACCCTTGGTCTCCCGCCTCAGCTGAAGAGGCATCCCAATTGCCCTGCCAAGCCTCGAGGAGAATCCCGAGTTGTCCCTCGCAACTAGGCAGGAGTCCTGACGTCGCTGAACAAACACGTGTGTGGAAGGACCATTCCCGTCGTAACTCGAGAATATACCCCAGGTTCCCGCCGCAACTCGAGAAAAACCATGAGACTTCCCTCTCGCCGCGAGATGAGGCCCGATTCCCCTGCACTGCGTGCAGAGCAATTCCGTGTTGCACATCACATATGAAAGGAGCCTTGATTTCCTTGATGGCACTCCAGAGAAACCCCAAGAACACTGTTTCAAGGCTAGAGGGATCCTGAGGTCACTGTAGCAACAAGAAAGAGCTCCGTGGACCAAAAATCAACTCGAGATGAGAGGTTAGTCCCTGGCTTCGACTCCAGAGGAAAACCACCTTACCACAAGCACCTCAAGAGGAGGCTTCTCTCAGCTCTAGGTATGTGAGAGGGACCCTGATTTTGCGGCCTCAAGTGGAATGGAGACCGCGATGCACTGACGCGAAATAAGGCCGGATATCCCTTCAGTGACTTGAATGCAGGCTCGTCTTGCATCTCCCAAGACGAAAGGATGTCTGAATCCCCTGTGGAGACCACAGAGAAAGACCTAGTTCCCCACCTCATCGCGACCGGAGGCCTCACATCCTTTGAAAACTCCAGAGGTACGCGGAGATCAGTGCCTCCAAAGGAGACGATGCCTGACTCCTCGTGAAACTTGATAGGAGTCCCAGGATTCCTATGGCACGTGGAAAGGGACCCTTGGTCCCCCGCCTCAGCTGGAGAGGCTTCCCAATTGCCCTGCCAAGCCTCGAGGAGAATCCCGAGTTGTCCCTCGCAACTAGGCAGGAGTCCTGGGTCGCTGAAGAAACACGTGGGTGGAAGGGCCATCCCCGTTGTAACTCGAGAATATACCCCAGGTTCCCGCCCCAACTCGAGAAAAACCATGAGACTTCCCCCTCGCCGCGAGAGGAGGCCCGATTCCCCTGCACTGCGTGCAGAGCAATTCCGTGTTGCACATCACACATGAAAGGAGCCTTGATTTCCTTGATGGCACTCCAGAGAAACCACAAGGACACTGTTTCAAGGCTAGAGGGATCCAGACGTCACTGTAGCAACAAGAAAGAGCTCCGTGGACCAAAAATCAACTCGAGATGAGAGGTTAGTCCCTGGCTTCGACTCCGGAGGAATACCACCTTACCACAAGCACCTCAAGAGTAGGCTTCTCTCAGCTCTAGCTATGTGAGAGGGACCCTGAGTTTGCGGCCTCAAGTGGAATGGACACCGCGATGCCCTGACTCGAAATAAGGCCGGATATCCCTGCAGTGACTTGAATGCAGGCTCGTCTTGCATCTCCCAAAACGAAAGGATGTCTGAATCCCCTGTGGAGACCACAGAGAAAGACCTAGTTCCCCATCTCATCGCGATCGGAGGCCTCACATCCTGTGAAAACCCCAGAGGAACGCGGAGATCAGTGCCTCCAAAGGAAACGATGCCTGACTGCTCATGAAACTTGATAGGAGTCCCAGGATTCCTGTGGCACGTGGAAAGGGACCCTTGGTCTCCCGCCTCAGCTAGAGAGGCGTCCCAATTGCCCTGCCAAGCCTCGAGGAGAATCCCGAGTTGTCCCTCGCAACTAGGCAGGAGTCCTGACGTCGCTGAACAAACACGAGGGAGGAAGGGCCATCCCCGTCGTAACTCGAGAAAAACCATGAGACTTCCCCCTCGCCGCGAGATGAGTACCGATTCCCGTGCAGTGCATGCAGAGCAGTTCCGTGTTGCACATCACACATGAAAGGAGCATTTATTTTCTTGATGGCACTCCAGAGAAACCCCAAGAACACTGTTTCAAGGCTAGAGGGATCCTGAGGTCACTGTAGCAACACGAAAGAGCTCCGTGGACCAAAAATCAACTCGAGATGAGAGGTTAGTCCCTGGCTTCGACTCCAGAGGAATACCACCTTACCACAAGCACCTCAAGAGGAGGCTTCTCTCAGCTCTAGCTATGTGAGAGGGACCCTGAGTTTGCGGCCTCAAGTGGAATGGACACCGCGATGCCCTGACTCGAAATAAGGCCGGATATCCCTGCAGTGACTTGAATGCAGGCTCGTCTTGCATCTCCCAAAACGAAAGGATGTCTGAATCCCCTGTGGAGACCACAGAGAAAGACCTAGTTTCCCATCTCATCGCGATCGGAGGCCTCACATCCTTTGAAAACCCCAGAGGAACGCGGAGATCAGTGCCTCCAAAGGAAACGATGCCTGACTCTTCATGAAACTTGATAGGAGTCCCAGGATACCTGTGGCACGTGGAAAGGGACCCTTGGTCTCCCGCCTCAGCTGGAGAGGCATCCCAATTGCCCTGCCAAGCCTCGAGGAGAATCCCGAGTTGTCCCTCGCAACTAGGCAGGAGTCCTGACGTCGCTGAACAAACACGTGTGTGGAAGGACCATTCCCGTCGTAACTCGAGAATATACCCCAGGTTCCCACCGCAACTCGAGAAAAACCATGAGACTTCCCCCTCGCCGCGAGATGAGGCCCGATTCCCCTGCACTGCGTGCAGAGCAATTCCGTGTTGCACATCACATATGAAAGGAGCCTTGATTTCCTTGATGGCACTCCAGAGAAACCCCAAGAACACTGTATCAAGGCTAGAGGGATCCTGAGGTCACTGTAGCAACACGAAAGAGCTCCGTGGACCAAAAATCAACTCGAGATGAGAGGTTAGTCCCTGGCTTCGACTCCAGAGGAATACCACCTTACCACAAGCACCTCAAGAGGAGGCTTCTCTCAGCTCTAGGTATGTGAGAGGGACCCTGATTTTGCGGCCTCAAGTGGAATGGAGACCGTGATGCACTGACGTGAAATAAGGCCGGATATCCCTGCAGTGACTTGAATGCAGGCTCGTCTTGCATCTCCCAAGACGAAAGGATGTCTGAATCCCCTGTGGAGACCACAGAGAAAGACCTAGTTCCCCAACTCATCGCGACCGGAGGCCTCACATCCTTTGAAAACTCCAGAGGTACGCGGAGATCAGTGCCTCCAAAGGAGACGATGCCTGACTCCTCGTGAAACTTGATAGGAGTCCCAGGATTCCTGTGGCACGTGGAAAGGGACACTTGGTCTCCCGCCTCAGCTGGAGAGGCGTCCCAATTGCCCTGCCAAGCCTCGAGGAGAATCCCGAGTTGTCCCTCGCAACTAGGCAGGAGTCCTGACGTCGCTGAACAAACACGTGTGTGGAAGGGCCATCCCCGTCGTAACTCGAGAATATACCCCAGGTTCCCGCCGCAACTCCAGAAAAACCATGAGACTTCCCCCTCGCCGAGAGATGAGGCCCGATTCCCCTGCACTGCGTGCAGAGCAATTCCGTGTTGCACATCACACATGAAAGGAGCCTTGATTTCCTTGATGGCACTCCAGAGAAAACCCAAGAACACTGTTTCAAGGCTAGAGGGATCCTGAGGTCACTGTAGCAACACGAAAGAGCTCCGTGGACCAAAAATCAACTCGAGATGAGAGGTTAGTCCCTGGCTTCGACTCCAGAGGAATACCACCTAACCACAAGCACCTCAAGAGGAGGCTTCTCTCAGCTCTAGGTATGTGAGAGGGACCCTGAGTTTGCGGCCTCAAGTGGAATGGACAGCACGATGCCCTGACTCGAAATAAGGCCGGATATCCCTGCAGTGACTTGAATGCAGGCTCGTCTTGCATCTCCCAAGACGAAAGGATGTCTGAATCCCCTGTGGAGACCACAGAGAAAGACCTAGTTCCCCACCTCATTGCGACCGGAGGCCTCACATCCTTTGAAAACTCCAGAGGTACGCGGAGGTCAGTGCCTCCAAAGGAGACGATGCCTGACACCTCGTGAAACTTGATAGGAGTCCCAGGATTCCTGTGGCACGTGGAAAGGGACCCTTGGTTTCCCGCCTCAGCTGGAGAGGCGTCCCAATTGCCCTGCCAAGCCTCGAGGAGAATCCCGAGTTGTCCCTCGCAACTAGGCAGGAGTCCTGACGTCGCTGAACAAACACGTGGGTGGAAGGGTCATCCCCGTCGTAACTCGAGAATATACCCCAGGTTCCCGCCGCAACTGGAGAAAAACCATGAGACTTCCCCCTCGCCGCGAGATGAGGCCCGATTCCCCTGCACTGTGTGCAGAGCAATTCCGTGTTGCACATCACACATGAAAGGAGCCTTGATTTCCTTGATGGCACTCCAGAGAAACCCCAGGAACACTGTTTCAAGGCTAGAGGGATCCTGACGTCACTGTAGCAACATGAAAGAGCTCCGTGGACCAAAAATCAGCTCGAGATGAGAGGTTAGTCCCTGGCTTCGACTCCAGAGGAATACCACCTTACCACAAGAACCTCTAGTGGAGGCTTCTCTCAGCTCTAGGTATGTGAGAGGGACCCTGATTTTGCGGCCTCAAGTGGAATGGACACCGCGATGCACTGACGTGAAATAAGGCCGGATATCCCTGCAGTGACTTGAATGCAGGCTCGTCTTGCATCTCCCAAGATGAAAGGATGTCTGAATCCCCTGTGGAGACCACAGAGAAAGACCTAGTTCCCCACCTCATCGCGACCGGAGGCCTCACATCCTTTGAAAACTCCAGAGGTACGCGGAGATCAGTGCCTCCAAAGGAGACGATGCCTGACTCCTCGTGAAACTTTATAGGAGTCCCAGGATTCCTGTGGCACATGGAAAGGGACCCTTGGTCTCCCGCCTCAGCTGGAGAGGCGTCCCAATTGCCCTGCCAAGCCTCGAGGAGAATCCCGAGTTGTCCCTCGCAACTAGGCAGGAGTCCTGACGTCGCTGAAGAAACACGTGTGTGTAAGGGCCATCCCCGTCGTAACTCGAGAATATACCCCAGGTTCCCCCCGAAACTCGAGAAAAACCATGAGACTTCCCCCTCACCGTGAGATGAGGCCCGATTCCCCTGCACTGCGTGCAGAGCAATTCCGTGTTGCACATCACACATGAAAGGAGCCTTGATTTCCATGGTGGCACTCCAGAGAAACCCCAAGAACATTGTTTCAAGGCTAGAGGGATCCTGAGGTCACTGTAGCAACACGAAAGAGCTCCGTGGACCACAAATCAACTCGAGATGAGAGTTTAGTCCCTGGCTTCGACTCCAGAGGAATACCACCTTACCACAAGCACCTCAAGAGGAGGCTTCTCTCAGCTCTAGGTATGTGAGAGGGACCCTGATTTTGCGGCCTCAAGTGGAATGGACACCGCGATGCACTGACGTGAAATAAGGCCTTATATCCCTGCAGTGACTTGAATGCAGGCTCGTCTTGCATCTCCCAAAACGAAAGGATGTCTGAATCCCCTGTGGAGACCACAGAGAAAGACCTAGTTTCCCATCTCATCGCGATCGGAGGCCTCAATCCTTTGAAAACCCCAGAGGAACGCGGAGATCAGTGCCTCCAAAGGAGACGATGCCTGACTCCTCGTGAAACTTGATAGGAGCCCAGGATTCCTGTGGAACGTGGAAAGGGACACTTGGTCTCCCGCCTCAGCTGGAGAGGCGTCCCAATTGCCCTGCCAAGCCTCGAGGAGAATCCTGAGTTGTCCCTCACAACTAGGCAGGAGTCCTGACGTCGCTGAACAAACACGTGGGTCGAAGGGCAATCCTCCTCGTAACTCGAGAATATACCCCAGGTTCCCGCCGCAACTAGAGAAAAACCATGAGACTTCCACCTCGCAGCGAGATGAGGCCCGATTCCCCTGCACTGCGTGCAGAGCAATTCCGTGTTGCACATCACACATGAAAGGAGCCTTGATTTCCTTGGTGGCACTCCGGAGAAACCCCAAGAACACTGTTTCAAGTCTAGAGGGATCCTGAGGTCACTGTAGCAACACGAAAGAGCTCCGTGGACCAAAAATCAACTCGAGATGAGAGGTTAGTCCCTGGCTTCGACTCCATAGGAATACCACCTTACCACAAGCACCTCAAGAGGAGGCTTCTCTCAGCTCTAGGTATGTGAGAGGGACCCTGAGTTTGCGACCTCAAGTGGAATGGACACCGCGATGCCCTGACTCGAAATAAGGCCGGATATCCCTGCAGTGACTTGAATGCAGGCTCGTCTTGCATCTCCCAAGACGAAAGGATGTCTGAATCCCCTGTGCAGACCACAGAGAAACACCTAGTTCCCCACCTCATCGCGACCGGAGGCCTCACATCCTTTGAAAACTCCAGAGGTACGCGGAGATCAGTGCCTCCAAAGGAGACGATGCCTGACTCCTCGTGAAACTTGATAGGAGTCCCAGGATTCCTGTGGCACGTGGAAAGGGACCCTTGGACTCCCGCCTCAGCTGGAGAGGCGTCCCAATTGCCCTGCCAAGCCTCGAGGAGAATCCCGAGTTGTCCCTCGCAACTAGGCAGGAGTCCTGGGTCGCTGAACAAACACGTGGGTGGAAGGGCCATCCCCGTTGTAACTCGAGAATATACCCCAGGTTCCCGCCCCAACTCGAGAAAAACCATGAGACTTCCCCCTCACCGCGAGATGAGGCCCGATTCCCCTGCACTGCGTGCAGAGCAATTCCGTGTTGCACATCACACATGAAAGGAGCCTTGATTTCCTTGATGGCACTCCAGAGAAACCCCAAGAACACTGTTTCAAGGCTAGAGGGATCCTGAGGTCACTGTAGCAACACGAAAGAGCTCCGTGGACCAAAAATCAACTCGAGATGAGAGGTTAGTCCCTGGCTTCGACTCCAGAGGAATACCACCTTACCACAAGCACCTCAAGAGGAGGCTTCTCTCAGCTCTAGCTATGTGAGAGTGACCCTGAGTTTGCGGCCTCAAGTGGAATGGACACCGCGATGCCCTGACTCGAAATAAGGCCGGATATCCCTGCAGTGACTTGAATGCAGGCTCGTCTTGCATCTCCCAAGACGAAAGGATGTCTGAATCCCCTGTGGAGACCACAGAGAAAGACCTAGTTCCCCACCTCATCGCGACCGGAGGCCTCACATCCTTTGAAAACTCCAGAGGTACGCGGAGATCAGTGCCTCCAAAGGAGACGATGCCTGACTCCTCGTGAAACTTGATAGGAGCCCAGGATTCCTGTGACACGTGGAAAGGGACACTTGGTCTCCCGCCTCAGCTGGAGAGGCGTCCCAATTGCCCTGCCAAGCATCGAGGAGAATCCCGAGTTGTCCCTCGCAACTAGGCAGGAGTCCTGACGTCGCTGACCAAACACGTGTGTGGAAGGGCAATCCTCGTCGTAACTCGAGAATATACCCCAGGTTCCCGCGGCAACTCCAGAAAAAATATGAGACTTCCACCTCGCAGCGAGATGAGGCCCGATTCCCCTGCACTGCGTGCAGAGCAATTCCGTGTTGCACATCACACATGAAAGGAGCCTTGATTTCCTTGGTGGCACTCCAGAGAAACCCCAAGAACACTGTTTCAAGTCTAGAGGGATCCTGAGGTCACTGTAGCAACACGAAAGAGCTCCGTGGACCAAAAATCAACTCGAGATGAGAGGTTAGTCCCTGGCTTCGACTCCATAGGAATACCACCTTACCACAAGCACCTCAAGAGGAGGCTTCTCTCAGCTCTAGGTATGTGAGAGGGACCCTGAGTTTGCCGCCTCAAGTGGAATGGACACCGCGATGCCCTGACGCGAAATAAGGCCGGATATCCCTGCAGTGACTTGAATGCAGGCTCGTCTTGCATCTCCCAAGACGAAAGGATGTCTGAATCCCCTGTGGAGACCACAGAGAAAGACCTAGTTCCCCACCTCATCGCGACCGGAGGCCTCACATCCTTTGAAAACTCCAGAGGTACGCGGAGATCAGTGCCTCCAAAGGAGACGATGCCTGACTCCTCGTGAAGCTTGATAGGAGTCCCAGGATTCCTGTGGCACGTGGAAAGGGACCCTTGGTCTCCCGCCTCAGCTGGAGAGACATCCCAATTGCCCTGCCAAGCCTCGAGGAGAATCCCGAGTTGTCCCTCGCAACTAGGCAGGAGTCCTGACGTCGCTGAACAAACACGTGGGTGGAAGGGCCATCCCCGTCGTAACTCGAGAATATACCCCAGGTTCCCACAGCAACTCGAGAAAAACCATGAGACTTCCCCCTCGCCGCAAAATGAGGCCCGATACCCTGCACTGCGTGCAGAGCAATTTCCTGTTGCACATCACACATGAAAGGAGCCTTGATTTCCTTGATGGCACTCCAGAGAAACCCCAAGAACACTGTTTCAAGGCTAGAGGGAAACTTAGGTCACTGTAGAAACATGAAAGAGCTCCGTGGACCAAGAATCAACTCGAGATGAGAGGTTAGTCCCTGGCTTCGACTCCAGAGGAATACCACCTTACCACAAGCACCTCAAGACGAGGCTTCTCTCAGCTCTAGGTATGTGAGAGGGACAATGATTTTGCGGCCTCAAGTGGAATGGACACCGCGATGCCCTGACGCGAAATAAGGCTGGATATCCCTGCAGTGACTTGAATGCAGGCTCGTCTTGCATCTCCCAAGATGAAAGGATGTCTGAATCCCCTGTGGAGACCACAGAGAAAGACCTATTTCCCCACCTCATCGCGACCCGAGGCCTCAGATCTTTTGAAAACTCAAGAGGTACGCGAAGATCAGTGCCTCCAAAGGAGACGATGCCTGACTCCTCGTGAAACTTGACAGGAGTCCCAGGATTCCTGTGGCACGTGGAAAGGAACCCTTGGTCTCCCGCCTCAGCTGGAGAGGCGTCCCAATTGCCCTGCCAAGACTCGAGGAGAATCCCGAGTTGTCCCTCGCAACTAGGAAGGAGTACTTACTTGGCTGAACAAACAAGTGTGTGGAAGGGCCATCCCCGTCGTAACTCGAGAATATACCCCAGGTTCCCGCCGCAACTCGAGAAAAACCCTGAGACTTCCCCCTCGCCGAGAGATGAGCCCCGATTCCCCTGCACTGCGTGCAGAGCAATTCCGTGTTGCACATCACACATGAAAGGAGCCTTGATTTCCTTGATGGCACTCCAGAGAAACCCCAAGAACACTGTTTCAAGGCTAGAGGGATCCTGAGGTCACTGTAGCAACACGAAAGAGCTCCGTGGACCAAGAATCAACTCGAGATGAGAGGTTAGTCCCTGGCTTCGACTCCAGAGGAATACCACCTTACCACAAGCACCTCAAGAGGAGGCTTCTCTCAGCTCTAAGTATATGAGAGGGACCCTGAGTTTGCGGCCTCAAGTGGAATGGACACCGCGATGCCCTGACTCGAAATAAGGCCGGATATCCCTGCAGTGACTTGAATGCAGGCTCGTCTTGCATCTCCCAAGACGAAAGGATGTCTGAATCCCCTGTGGAGGCCACAGAGAAAGAACTAGGTCCCCACCTCATCGCGACCGGAGGCCTCACATCCTTTGAAAACTCCAGAGGTATGCGGAGATCAGTGCCTCCAAAGCAGACGATGTCTGACTCCTCGTGAAACTTGATAGGAGTCCCAGGATTCCTGTGACACGTGGAAAGGGACCCTTGGTCTCCCGCCTCAGATTGAGAGGCGTCCCAATTGCCCTGCCAGGCTTCTAGGAGAATCCCGATATGTCCCTCGCAACTAGGCAGGAGTCCTGACGTCGCTGAACAAACACGTGGGTGGAAGGGCATCCCCGTCGTAACTCGAGAATATACCCCAGGTTCCAGACGCAACTCGAGAAAAACCATGAGACTTCCCCCTCGCCGCGAGATGAGGCCCGATTCCCCTGCACTGCGTGCAGAGCAATTCCGTGTTGCACATCACACATGAAAGGAGCCTTGATTTCCTTGATGGCATTCCAGAGAAACCCCAAGAACACTGTTTCAAGGCTAGAGGGATCCTGAGGTCACTGTAGCAACACGAAAGAGCTCCGTGGACCAAGAATCAACTCGAGATGAGAGGTTAGTCCCTGGCTTCGACTGCAGAAGACTACCACCTTACCACAACCACCTCAAGAGGAGGCTTCTCTCAGCTCTAGGTATGGGATAGGGACCCAGAGTTTGCGGACTCAAGTGGAATGGACACCGCAATGCCCTGACTCGAAATAAGGCCGGATATCCCTGCAGTGACTTGAATGCAGGCTCGTCTTGCATCTCCCAAGACGAAAGGATGTCTGAATCCCCTGTGGAGACCACAGAGAAAGACCTAGTTCCCCACCTCATCGCGACCGGAGGCCTCACATCCTTTGAAAACTCCAGAGGTACGCGGAGATCAGTGCCTCCAAAGGAGACGATGCCTGACTCCTCGTTAAACTTGATAGGAGTCCCAGGATTCCTGTGGCACGTGGAAAGGGACCCTTGGTCTCCCGTCTCAGATGGAGAGGCATCCCAATTGCCCTGCCAAGCCTCGAGGAGAATTCCGAGTTGTCCCTCGCAACTAGGCAGGAGTCCTGACGTCGCTGAACAAACACGTTTGTGGAAGGGCCATCCCCGTCCTAACTCGAGAATATACCCCAGGTTCACACAGCAACTAGAGAAAAACCATGAGACTTCCCCCTCGCCGAAAAATGAGGCCGGATAGCGTGCACTTCGTGCAGAGCAATTCCCTGTTGCACATCACATATGAAAGGAGCCTTGATTTCCTTGATGGCACTCCAGAGAAACCCCAAGAACACTGTTTCAAGGCTAGAGGGAAACTGAGGTCACTGTAGCAACATGAAAGAGCTCCGTGGACCAAGAATCAACTCGAGATGAGAGGTTAGTCCCTGCCTTCGACTCCAGAGGAATACCACCTTAACACAAGCACCTCAAGAGGAGGCTTCTCTCAGCTCTAGCTATGTGAGAGGGACCCTGAGTTTGCGGCCTCAAGTGGAATGGACACCGCGATGCCCTGACTTGAAAAAAGGCCGGATATCCCTGCAGTGACTAAAATGCAGGCTCGTTTTGCATCTCCCAAGACGAAAGGATGTCTGACTCCCCTGTGGAGACCACAGAAAAAGAACTAGTTCCCCACCTCATCGCGACCGGAGGCCTCACATTCTTTGAAAACTCCAGAGGAACGCGGAGATCAGTGCCTCCAAAGGAGACGATGCCTGACTCCTCGTGAAACTTGATAGGAGTCCCAGGATTCCTGTGGCACGGGGAAAGGGACCCTTGGTCTCCCGCCTCAGCTGGAGAGGCGTCCCAATTGCCCTGCCAAGCCTCGAGGAGAATCCCGAGTTGTCCCTCGCAACTAGGCAGGAGTCCTGTCGTGGCTGAACAAACACGTGGGTGGAAGGGCCATCCCCGTCGTAACTCGAGAATATACACCAGGTTCCCACCGCAACTCGAGAAAAACCATGAGACTTCCCCCTCGCCGCGAGATGAGGCCCGATTCCCCTGCACTGCGTGCAGAGCCATTCCGTGTTGCACATCACACATCAAAGGAGCCTTGATTTCCTTGATGGCACTCCAGAGAAACCCCAAGAACACTGTTTCAAGGTAGAGGGATCCTGAGGTCACTGTAGCCACACAAAAGAGCTCCGTGGACCAAAAATCAACTCGAGTTGAGAGGTCAGTCCCTGGATTCGACTCCAGAGGAATACCACCTTACCACAAGCACCTCAAGAGGAGGCTTCTCTCAGCTCTAGATATGTGAGAGGGACCCTGAGTTTGCGGCCTAAAGTGGAATGGACACCGCGATGCCCTGACTTGAAAAAAGGCCGGATATCCCTGCAGTGACTAAAATGCAGGCTCGTTTTGCATCTCCCAAGACGAAAGGATGTCTGAATCCCCTGTGGAGACCACAGAGAAAGACATAGTTCCGCACTTCATCGCGACCGGAGGCCTCACATCCTTTGAAAACTCCAGAGGTACGCGGAGATCAGTGCCTCCAAAGGAGACGATGCCTGACTCCTTGTGAATCTTGATAGGTGTCCCAAGATTCCTGTGGCACGTGGAAAGGGACACTTGGTCTCCCCTCTCAGCTGGAGAAGCGTCCCAATTGCCCTGCCAAGCCTCGAGGAGAATCCCGAGTTGTCCCTCGCAATTAGGCAGGAGTCCTGATGTCGCTGAACAAGCACGTGTGTGGAAGGGCCATCCCCGTCGTAACTCGAGAATATACCCCAGGTTCCCGCTGCAACTCGAGAAAAACCATGAGACTTCCCCCTGGCCGCGAGATGAGGCCGGATTCCCCTGCAGTGCGAGCAGAGCAATTCCGTGTTGCACATCACACATGAAAGGAGCCTTGATTTCCTTGATGGCACTCCAGAGAAACCCCAAGAACACTGTTTCAAGGCTAGAGGGATTCTGAGGTCACTGTAGCAACACGAAAGAGCTCCGTGGGCCAAAAATCTACTCGAGATGAGAGGTTAGTCCCTGGCTTCGACGCCAGAGGAATACCACCTTACCACAAGCACCTCAAGAGCAGGCTTATCTCAGCTCTAGGTATGTGAGAGGGACCCTGAGATTGCGGCCTCAAGTGGAATGGAGACCGTGATGCCCTGACTCGAAATAAGGCCGAATATCCCTGCAGTGACTTGAATGCAGGCTCGTCTTGCATCTCGCAAGACGAAAGGATGTCTGAATCCTCTGTGAAGACCACAAGGAAACCTACTTCCCCACCTCATCGCGACCGGAGGCCTCACATCCTTTGAAAACTCCAGAGGTACGTGGAGATCAGTGCCTCCAAAGGAGACGATGCCTGACTCCTCGTGAAACTTGATAGGAGTCCCAGGATTCCTGTGGCACATGGAAAGGGACCCTTGGTCTACCACCTCAGCTGGAGAGGCGTCCCAATTGCCCTGCCAAGCCTCGAGGAGATTCCCGAGTTGTCCCTCGCAACTAGGCAGGAGTCCTGACGTCGCTGAACAAACACGTGGGTGGAAGGGCCATCCCCGTCGTAACTCGAGAATATACCCCAGGTTCCCGCCGCAACTCGAGAAAAACCATGAGACTACCCCCTCGCCGCGAGATGAGGCCCGATTCCCCTGCACTGCGGGCAGAGCAATTCCGTGTTGCACATCACACATGAAAGGAGCCTTGATTTCCTTGATGGCACTCCAGAGAAACCCCAAGAACACTGTTTCAAGGCTAGAGGGATCCTGAGGTCACTGTAGCAACAAGAAAGAGCTCCGTGGACCAAAAATCAACTCGAGATGTGAGGTTAGTCCCTGGTTTCGACTCCAGAGGAATACAACCTTACCACAAGCACCTCTAGAGGAGGCTTCTCTCAGCTCTAGCTATGTGAGAGGGACCCTGAGTTTGCGGCCTCAAGTGGAATGGACACCGCGATGCCCTGACTCGAAATAAGGCCGGATATCCCTGCAGTGATTGGAATGCAGGCTCGTCTTGCATCTCCCAAACGAAAGGATATCTGAAACCCCTGTGGAGACCACAGAGAAAGACCTAGTTCCCCACCTCATCGCGACCGGAGGCCTCACATCCTTTGAAAACTCCAGAGGTACGCGGAGATCAGTGCCTCCAAAGGAGACGATGCCTGACTCCTCGTGAAACTTGATAGGAGTCCCAGGATTCCTGTGGCACGTGGAAAGGGACACTTGGACTCCCGTTTCAGCTGGAGAGGCATCCCAATTGCCCTGCCAAGCCTCGAGGAGAATTCCGAGTTGTCCCTCGCAACTAGGCAGGAGTCCTGACGTCGCTGAAGAAACACGTGGGTGGAAGGGCCATCCCCGTCGTAACTCGAGATTATACCCCAGGTTCACACAGCAACTCGAGAAAAACCATGAGACTTCCCCCTCGCCGAAAAATGAGGCCCGATAGCGTGCACTTCGTGCAGAGCAATTCCCTGTTGCACATCACACATGAAAGGAGCCTTGATTTCCTTGATGGCACTACAGAGAAACCCCAAGAACACTGTTTCAAGGCTAGAGGGAAACTGAGGTCACTGTAGCAACATGAAAGAGCTCCGTGGACCAAGAATCAACTCGAGATGAGAGGTTAGTCCCTGGCTTCGACTCCAGAGGAATACCACCTTACCACAAGCACCTCAAGAGGAGGCTTCTCTCAGCTCTAGGTATGTGAGAGGGACCCTGAGTTTGCGGACTCAAGTGGAATGGACACCGCGATGCCCTGACGCGATATAAGGCCGGATATCCCTGCAGTGACTTGAATGCAGGCTCGTCTTGCATCTCCCAAGATGAAAGGATGACTGAATCCCCTGTGGAGACCACAGAGAAAGACCTAGTTCCCCACCTCATCGCGACCGGAGGCCTCACATCCTTTGAAAACTCCAGAGGTACGCGGAGATCAGTGCCTCCAAAGGAGACGATGCCTGACTCCTCGTGAAACTTGATAGGAGTCCCAGGATTCCTGTGGCACGTGGAAAGGGCCCCTTGTTCTCCCGCCTCAGATTGAGAGGAGTCCCAATTGCCCTGCCAAGCCTCGAGGAGAATCACGAGTTGTCCCTCGCAACTAGGCAGGAGTCCTGACGTGGCTGAACAAACACGTGGGTGGAAGGGCCATCCCCGTCGTAACTCGATAATATACCCCAGGTTCCCGCCGCAACTCGAGAAAAACCATGAGACTTCCCCCTCGCCGCGAGATGAGGCCCGATTCCCCTGCACTGCGTGCAGAGCAATTCCGTGTTGCACATCACACATGAAAGGAGCCTTGATTTCCTTGATGGCACTCCAGAGAAACCCCAAGAACACTGTTTCAAAGTAGAGGGATCCTGAGGTCACGGTAGCCACACAAAAGAGCTCCGTGGACCAAGAATCAACTCGAGATGAGAGGTTAGTCCCTGGCTTCGACTCCAGAGGCATACCACCTTACCACAAGCACCTCAAGAGGAGGCTTCTCTCAGCTCTAGGTATGTGAGAGGGACCCTGAGTTTGCGGCCTCAAGTGGAATGGACACCGCGATGCCCTGACTCGAAATAAGGCCGGATATCCCTGCAGTGACTTGAATGCAGGCTCGTCTTGCATCTCCCAAACGAAAGGATATCTGAAACCCCTGTGGAGACCACAGAGAAAGACCTAGTTCCCCACCTCATCGCGACCGGAAGCCTCACATCCTTTGAAAACTCCAGAGGTACGCGGAGATCAGTGCCTCCAAAGGAGACGATGCCTGACTCTTCCTTAAACTTGATAGGAGTCCCAGGATTGCTGTGGCACGTGGAAAGGGACCCTTGGTCTCCCGTCTCAGCTGGAGAGGCATCCCAATTGCCCTGCCAAGCCTCGAGGAGAATCCCGAGTTGTCCCTCGCAACTAGGCAGGAGTCCTGACGTCGCTGAACAAACACGTGGGTGGAAGGGCCATCCCCGTCGTAACTCGAGAATATACCCCAGGTTCACACAGCAACTCGAGAAAAACCATGAGACTTCCCCCTCGCCGAAAAATGAGGCCCGATAGCGTGCACTTCGTGCAGAGCAATTCCCTGTTGCACATCACACATGAAAGGAGCCTTGATTTCCTTGATGGCACTCCAGAGAAAGCCCAAGAACACTGTTTCAAGGCTAGATGGATCCTGAGGTCAATGTAGCAACAAGAAAGAGCTCCGTGGACCAAAAATCAACTCGAGATGAGAGGTTAGTCCCTGGCTTCGACTCCAGAGGAATACCACCTTACCACAAGCACCTCAAGAGGAGGCTTCTCTCAGCTCTAGGTATGTGAGAGGGACCCTGAGTTTGCCGCCTCAAGTGGAATGGACACCGCGATGCCCTGACTCGAAATAAGGCCGGATATCCCTGCAGTGACTTGAATGCAGGCTCGTCTTGCATCTCCCAAGACGAAAGGATGTTTGAATCCCCTGTGGAGACCACAGAGAAAGACCTAGTTTCCCACCTCATCGCGACCGGAGGCCTCACATCCTTTGAAAATTCCAGAGGTACGCAGAGATTAGTGCCTCCAAAGGAGACGATGCCTGACTCCTCGTGAAACTTGATAGGAGTCCCAGGATTCCTGTGGCACGTGGAAAGGGACCCTTGGTCTCCCGCCTCAGCTGGAGAGGCGTCCCAATTGCCCTGCCAAGCCTCGAGGAGAATCCCGAGTTGTTCCTCGCAACTAGGCAGGAGTCCTGCCGTCGCTGAACAAACACATGTGTGGAAGGGCCATCCCCGTCGTAACTCGAGAATATACCCCAGGTTCCCGCCGCAACTCGAGAAAAACCATGGGACTTCCCCCTCGCCGCGAGATGAGGCCCGATTCCCCTGCACTGCGTGCAGAGCAATTCCGTGGTGCACATCACACAAGAAAGGAGCCTTGATTTCCTTGATGGCACTCCAGAGAAACCCCAAGAACACTGTTTCAAGGCTAGAGGGATCCTGAGGTCACTGTAGCAACACGAAAGAGTTCCGTGGACCAAAAATCAACTCGAGATGAGAGGTTAGTCCCTGGCTTCGACTTCAGAGCAATACCACCTTACCACAGGCACCTCAAGAGGGGGCTTCTTTCACCTCTAGCTATGTGAGAGGGACCCTGAGTTTGCGGCCTCAAGTGGAATGGATACCACGATGCCGTGACTCGAAATAAGGCGGGATATCCCTGCAGTGACTTGAATGCAGGCTCGTCTTGCATCTCCAAAGACGAAAGGATGTCTGAATCCCCTGTGGAGACCACAGAGAAAGGCCTAGTTCCCCACCTCATCGCGACCGGAGGCCTCACATCCTTTGAAAACTCCAGAGGTACGCGGAGATCAGTGCCTCCAAAGGAGACGATGCCTGACTCCTCGTGAAACTTGATCGGAGTCCCAGGATTCCTGTGGCACGTGGAAAGGGACCCTTGGTCTCCCGCCTCAGCTGGAGAGGCGTCCCAATTGCCCTGCCAAGCCTCGAGGAGAATCCCGAGTTGTCCCTCGCAACTAGGAAGGAGTACTTACTTGGCTGAACAAACACGTGTGTGGTAGGGCCACCCCGTCGTAACTCGAGAATATACCCCAGGTTCCCGCCGCAACTCGAGAAAAACCCTGAGGCTTCCCCCTCGCCGCGAGATGAGGCCCGATTCCCCTGCACTGTGTGCAGAGCAATTCCGTGTTGCACATCACACATGAAAGGAGCCTTGATTTCCTTGATGGCACTCCAGAGAAACCCCAAGAACACTGTTTCAAGGCTAGAGGGATCCAGAGGTCAATGTAGCAACACGAAAGAGCTCCGTGGACCAAAAATCAACTCGAGATGAGAGGTTAGTCCCTGGCTTCGACTCCAGAGGAATACCACCTTACCTCAAGCACCTCAAGAGGAGGCTTCTCTCAGCTCTAGCTATGTGAGAGGGACCCTGAGTTTGCGGCCTCAAGTGGAATGGACACCGCGATGCCCTGACTCGAAATAAGGCCGGATATCCCTGCAGTGACTTGAATGCAGGCTCGTCTTGCATCTCCCAAGACGAAAGGATTTCTGAATCCCCTGTGGAGACCACAGAGAAAGACCTAGTTCCCCACCTCATCGCGACCGGAGGCCTCACATCCTTTGAAAATTCCAGAGGTACGGGGAGATCAGTGCTTCCAAAGGAGACGATGCCTGACTCCTCGAAAAACTTGATAGGAATACCAGGATTGCTGTGGCACGTGGAAAGGGACACTTGGTCTACCGCCTCAGCTGGGGAGGCATCCCAATTGCCCTGCCAAGCCTCGAGGAGAATCCCGAGTTGTCCCTCGCAACTAGGCAGGAGTCCTGACGTCGCTGAACAAACACGTGGGTGGAAGGGCCATCCCCGTCGTAACTCGAGAATATACCCCAGGTTCCCGCCGCAACTCGAGAAAAACCATGAGACTTCCCCCTCGCCGCGAGATGAGGCCCGATTCCCCTGCACTGCATGCAGAGCAATTCCGTGTTGCACATCACACATGAAAGGAGCCTTGATTTCCTTGATGGCACTCCAGAGAAACCCCAAGAACACTGTTTCCAGGCTAGAGGGATCCTGAGGTCACTGTAGCAACACGAAAGAGCTCCGTGGACCAAGAATCAACTCGAGATGAGAGGTTAGTCCCTGGCTTCGACTCCAGAGGAATACCACCTTATCACAAGCACCTCAAGAGGATGCTTCTCTCAGCTCTAAGTATATGAGAGGGACCCTGAGTTTGCGGCCTCAAGTGGAAAGGACACCGCGATGCCCTGACTCGAAATAAGGCCGGATACCCCTGCAGTGACTTGAATGCAGGCTCGTCTTGCATCTCCCAAGACGAAAGGATGTCTGAATCCCCTGTGGAGGCCACAGAGAAAGAACTAGGTCCCCACCTCATCGCGACCGGAGGCCTCATATCCTTTGAAAACTCCAGAGGTACGCGGAGATCAGTGCCTCCAAAGGAGACGATGTCTGACTCCTCGTGAAACTTGATAGGAGTCCCAGGATTCCTGTGGCACGTGGAAAGGGACCCTTGGTCTCCCGCCTCAGATTGAGAGGCGTCCCAATTGCCCCTGCTAGGCTTCTAGGAGAATCCCAATTTGTCCCTCGCAACTAGGCAGGAGTCCTGACGTGGCTGAACAAACACGTGGGTAGAAGGGCATCCCCGTCGTAATTCGAGAATATACCCCAGGTTCCCGCCGCAACTCGAGAAAAACCATGAGACTTCCCCCTCGCCGCGAGATGAGGCCCAATTCCCCTGTACTGCGTCAAGAGCAATTCCGTGTTGCACATCACACATGAAAGGAGCCTTGATTTCCTTGATGGCACTCCAGAGAAACCCCAAGAACACTGTTTCAAGGCTAGAGGCATCCTGAGGTCACTGTAGCAACACGAAAGATCTCCGTGGACCAAAAATCAACTCGAGATGAGAGGTTAGTCCCTGGCTTCGACTCCAGAGGAATACCACCTTACCAGAAGCACCTCAAGAGGAGGCTTCTCTCAGCTCTAGGTATGTGAGAGGGACCCTGAGTTTGCGGCCTCAAGTGGAATGGACACCGCGATGCCCTGACTCGAAATAAGGCCAGATATCTCTGCTGTGACTTGAATGCCGGCTCGTCTTGCATCTCCAAAGATGAAAGAATGTTTGAATCCCCTGTGGAGACCACAGAGAAAGACCTAGTTCCCCATCTCATTGCGACCGGAGGCCTCAAATCCTTTGAAAACTCCAGAGGTACGCGGAGACAGTGCCTCCAAAAGGGACGATGCCTGACTCCTCGTGAAACTTAATAGGAGTCCCAGGATTCCTGTGGCACGTGGAAAGGGACCCTTGGTCTCCCGCCTCAGCTGGAGAGGCTTCCCAATTGCCCTGCCAAGCCTCAAGGAAAATCCCGAGTTGTCCCTCGAAACTAGGCAGGAGTCCTGACGTGGCTGAACAAACACGTGGGTGGAAGGGCCATCCCCGTCATAACTCAAGAATATACCCCTGGTTCCCGCCGCAACTCGAGAAAAACCATGAGCCTTCCCCCTCGCCGCGAGATGAGGCCCGATTCCCCTGCACTGCTTGCAGAGCAATTCCGTGTTGCACATCACACATGAAAGGAGCCTTGATTTCCTTGATGGCACTCCAGAGAAACCCCAAGAACACTGTTTCAAGGCTAGAGGGATCCTGATGTCACTGTAGCAACACGAAAGAGCTCCGTGGACCAAGAATCAACTCGAGATGAGAGGTTAGTCCCTGGCTTCGATTCCAGAGGAATACCACCTAACCATAAGCACCTCAAGAGGAGGCTTCTCTAAGCTCTAGGTATAAGAGAGGGACCCTGAGTTTGCGGCCTCAAGTGGGATGGACACCGCGATGCCCTGACTCGAAATCAGGCCGGATATCCCTGCAGTGACTTAAATGCGGGCTCGTCTTGCATCTCCCAAGACGAAACGATGTCTGAGTCCCCTGTGGAGACCACCGAGAAAGACCTAGTTCCCCACCTCATCGCGACCGTATGCCTCACATCCTTTGAAAACTCCAGAGGTACGCGGAGATCAGTGCCTCCAAAGGAGACGATGCCTGACTGCTCGTGAAACTTGATAGGAGTCCCAGGATTCCTGTGGCACGTGGAAAGGGACCCTTGGTCTCCCGCCTCAGCTGGAGAGGCTTCCCAATTGCCCTGCCAAGCCTCAAGGAGAATCCCGAATTGTCCCTCACAACTAGGCAGGAGTCCTGACGAGGCTGAACAAACACGTGTGTGGGAGGGCCATCCCCGTCGTAACTCGAGAATATACCCCAGGTTCCCGCCGCAACTCGAGAAAAACCATGAGACTTCCCCCTCGCCGCGAGATGAGGCCCGATTCCCCTGTACTGTGTGCAGAGCAATTCCGTGTTGCACATCACAGATGAAAGGAGCCTTGATTTCCTTGATGGCACTCCAGAGAAACCCCAAGAACACTGTTTCAAGGCTAGAGGGATCCTGAGGTCACTGTAACAACACGAAAGTGCTCCGTGGACCAAAAATCACCTCGACATGAGAGGTTAATCCCCGGCTTCGACTCCAGAGGAATACGACCTTACCACAAGCACCTCAAGAGGAGGCTTCTCTCAGCTCTAGGTATGTGAGAGGTACCCTGAGTTTGCGGCCTCAAGTGGAATGGACACCGCGATGCCCTGACTCAAAATAAGACCGGATATCCCTGCAGTGACTTCAATGCAGGCTCGTCTTGCATTTCCCATGACGAAAGGATGTCTGAATACCCTGTGGAGACCACAGAGAAACACCTAGTTCCCCACCTCATCGCGACCGGAGGCCTCACATCCTTTGAAAACTCCAGAGGTATGCGGAGACCAGTGCCTCCAAAGGAGACGGTGCCTGACTCCTCATGAAACTTGATAGGAGTCCTAGGATTCCTGTGGCAGGTGGAAAGGGACCCTTGGTCTCCCGCCTCAGCTGGAGAGGCGTCCCAATTGCCCTGCCAAGCCTCGAGGAGAATCCCGAGTTGTCCCTCGCAACTAGGCAGGAGTCCTGACGTGGCTGAACAAAGACGTGTGTGGAAGGGCCATTCCCGTCGTAACTCGAGAATATACCCCAGGTTCCCGCCGCAACTCGAGAAAAACCATGAGACTTCCCCCTCACCGCGAGTTGAGGCCCAATTCCCCTGCACCGCGTGCAGAGCAATTGCGTGTTTCACATCACACAGGAAAGGAGCCTTGATTTCCTTGATGGCACTCCAGAGAAACCCCAAGAACACTGTTTCAAGGCTGGAGGGATCCTGAGGTCACTGTAACAACAAGAAAGTGCTCCGTGGACCAAAAATCACCTCGACATGAGAGGTTAATCCCCGGCTTCGACTCCAGAGGAATACCACCTTACCACAAGCACCTCAAGAGGAGGCTTCTCTCAGCTCTAGGTATGTGAGAGGTACCCTGAGTTTGCGGCCTCAAGTGGAATGGACACCGCGATGCCCTGACTCAAAATAAGGCCGGATATCCCTGCAGTGACTTGAATGCAGGCTCGTCTTGCATTTCCCATGACGAAAGGATGTCTGAATCCCCTTTGGAGACCACTGAGAAAGACCTAGTTCCCCACCTCATCGCGACCGGAGGCCTCACATCCTTTGAAAACTCCAGAGGTACGCGGAGATCAGTGCCTCCAAAGGAGATGATGCCTGACTCCTCGTGAAACTTGATAGGAGTCCCAGGATTCGTGTGGCACGTGGAAAGGGACCCTTGGTCTCCCGCCTCAGCTGGAGAGGCGTCCCAGTTTCCTTGCCAAGCCTCGAGGAGAATCCCGAGTTGTCCCTCGCAACTAGGCTGGAGTCCTGACGAGGCTGAACAAACACGTGGGTTGAAGGACCATCCCCGTCGTAACTCGAGAATGTTCCCCAGGTTCCCGCCGCAACTCGAGAAAAACCATGAGACTTCCCCCTCGCCGCGAGATGAGGCCCGATTCCCCTGCACTGCATGCAGAGCAATTCCGTGTTGCAAATCACGCATGAAAGGAGCTTTGATTTCCTTGATGGCACTCCAGAGAAACCCCAAGAACACTGTTTCAAGGCTAGAGTGATCCTGAGGTCACTGTAGCAACACGTAAGAGCTCCGTGGACCAAAAATCAACTCGAGATGAGAGGTTAGTCCCTGGCTTCGACTGCAGAGGACTACCACCTTACCACAACCACCTCAAGAGGAGGCTTCTCTCAACTCTAGGTATGGGAGAGGGACCCTGAGTTTGCGGCGTCAAGTGGAATCGACACCGCGATGCCCTGACGCGAAATCAGGCCGGATATCCCTGCAGTGACTTGAATGCAGGCTCGTCTTGCATCTCCCAAGATGAAAGGATGTCTGAATCCCCTGTGGAGACCACAGAGAAAGACCTAGTTCCCCATCTCATTGCGACCGGAGGCCTCAAATCCTTTGAAAACTCCAGAGGTACGCGGAGACAGTGCCTCCAAAAGGGACGATGCCTGACTCCTCGTGAAACTTAATAGGAGTCCCAGGATTCCTGTGGCACGTGGAAAGGGACCCTTGGTCTCCCGCCTCAGCTGGAGAGGCTTCCCAATTGCCCTGCCAAGCCTCAAGGAAAATCCCGAGTTGTCCCTCGAAACTAGGCAGGAGTCCTGACGTGGCTGAACAAACACGTGGGTGGAAGGGCCATCCCCGTCATAACTCAAGAATATACCCCTGGTTCCCGCCGCAACTCGAGAAAAACCATGAGCCTTCCCCCTCGCCGCGAGATGAGGCCCGATTCCCCTGCACTGCTTGCAGAGCAATTCCGTGTTGCACATCACACATGAAAGGAGCCTTGATTTCCTTGATGGCACTCCAGAGAAACCCCAAGAACACTGTTTCAAGGCTAGAGGGATCCTGATGTCACTGTAGCAACACGAAAGAGCTCCGTGGACCAAGAATCAACTCGAGATGAGAGGTTAGTCCCTGGCTTCGATTCCAGAGGAATACCACCTAACCATAAGCACCTCAAGAGGAGGCTTCTCTAAGCTCTAGGTATAAGAGAGGGACCCTGAGTTTGCGGCCTCAAGTGGGATGGACACCGCGATGCCCTGACTCGAAATCAGGCCGGATATCCCTGCAGTGACTTAAATGCGGGCTCGTCTTGCATCTCCCAAGACGAAACGATGTCTGAGTCCCCTGTGGAGACCACTGAGAAAGACCTAGTTCCCCACCTCATCGCGACCGTATGCCTCACATCCTTTGAAAACTCCAGAGGTACGCGGAGATCAGTGCCTCCAAAGGAGACGATGCCTGACTGCTCGTGAAACTTGATAGGAGTCCCAGGATTCCTGTGGCACGTGGAAAGGGACCCTTGGTCTCCCGCCTCAGCTGGAGAGGCTTCCCAATTGCCCTGCCAAGCCTCAAGGAGAATCCCGAATTGTCCCTCACAACTAGGCAGGAGTCCTGACGAGGCTGAACAAACACGTGTGTGGGAGGGCCATCCCCGTCGTAACTCGAGAATATACCCCAGGTTCCCGCCGCAACTCGAGAAAAACCATGAGACTTCCCCCTCGCCGCGAGATGAGGCCCGATTCCCCTGTACTGTGTGCAGAGCAATTCCGTGTTGCACATCACAGATGAAAGGAGCCTTGATTTCCTTGATGGCACTCCAGAGAAACCCCAAGAACACTGTTTCAAGGCTAGAGGGATCCTGAGGTCACTGTAACAACACGAAAGTGCTCCGTGGACCAAAAATCACCTCGACATGAGAGGTTAATCCCCGGCTTCGACTCCAGAGGAATACGACCTTACCACAAGCACCTCAAGAGGAGGCTTCTCTCAGCTCTAGGTATGTGAGAGGTACCCTGAGTTTGCGGCCTCAAGTGGAATGGACACCGCGATGCCCTGACTCAAAATAAGACCGGATATCCCTGCAGTGACTTCAATGCAGGCTCGTCTTGCATTTCCCATGACGAAAGGATGTCTGAATACCCTGTGGAGACCACAGAGAAACACCTAGTTCCCCACCTCATCGCGACCGGAGGCCTCACATCCTTTGAAAACTCCAGAGGTATGCGGAGACCAGTGCCTCCAAAGGAGACGGTGCCTGACTCCTCATGAAACTTGATAGGAGTCCTAGGATTCCTGTGGCAGGTGGAAAGGGACCCTTGGTCTCCCGCCTCAGCTGGAGAGGCGTCCCAATTGCCCTGCCAAGCCTCGAGGAGAATCCCGAGTTGTCCCTCGCAACTAGGCAGGAGTCCTGACGTGGCTGAACAAAGACGTGTGTGGAAGGGCCATTCCCGTCGTAACTCGAGAATATACCCCAGGTTCCCGCCGCAACTCGAGAAAAACCATGAGACTTCCCCCTCACCGCGAGTTGAGGCCCAATTCCCCTGCACTGCGTGCAGAGCAATTGCGTGTTTCACATCACACAGGAAAGGAGCCTTGATTTCCTTGATGGCACTCCAGAGAAACCCCAAGAACACTGTTTCAAGGCTGGAGGGATCCTGAGGTCACTGTAACAACAAGAAAGTGCTCCGTGGACCAAAAATCACCTCGACATGAGAGGTTAATCCCCGGCTTCGACTCCAGAGGAATACCACCTTACCACAAGCACCTCAAGAGGAGGCTTCTCTCAGCTCTTGGTATGTGAGAGGTACCCTGAGTTTGCGGCCTCAAGTGGAATGGACACCGCGATGCCCTGACTCAAAATAAGGCCGGATATCCCTGCAGTGACTTGAATGCAGGCTCGTCTTGCATTTCCCATGACGAAAGGATGTCTGAATCCCCTTTGGAGACCACTGAGAAAGACCTAGTTCCCCACCTCATCGCGACCGGAGGCCTCACATCCTTTGAAAACTCCAGAGGTACGCGGAGATCAGTGCCTCCAAAGGAGATGATGCCTGACTCCTCGTGAAACTTGATAGGAGTCCCAGGATTCGTGTGGCACGTGGAAAGGGACCCTTGGTCTCCCGCCTCAGCTGGAGAGGCGTCCCAGTTTCCTTGCCAAGCCTCGAGGAGAATCCCGAGTTGTCCCTCGCAACTAGGCTGGAGTCCTGACGAGGCTGAACAAACACGTGGGTTGAAGGACCATCCCCGTCGTAACTCGAGAATGTTCCCCAGGTTCCCGCCGCAACTCGAGAAAAACCATGAGACTTCCCCCTCGCCGCGAGATGAGGCCCGATTCCCCTGCACTGCATGCAGAGCAATTCCGTGTTGCAAATCACGCATGAAAGGAGCTTTGATTTCCTTGATGGCACTCCAGAGAAACCCCAAGAACACTGTTTCAAGGCTAGAGTGATCCTGAGGTCACTGTAGCAACACGTAAGAGCTCCGTGGACCAAAAATCAACTCGAGATGAGAGGTTAGTCCCTGGCTTCGACTGCAGAGGACTACCACCTTACCACAACCACTTCAAGAGGAGGCTTCTCTCAACTCTAGGTATGGGAGAGGGACCCTGAGTTTGCGGCGTCAAGTGGAATCGACACCGCGATGCCCTGACGCGAAATCAGGCCGGATATCCCTGCAGTGACTTGAATGCAGGCTCGTCTTGCATCTCCCAAGATGAAAGGATGTCTGAATCCCCTGTGGAGACCACAGAGAAAGACCTAGTTCCCCACCTCATCGCGACCGGAGGCCTCACATCCTTTGAAAACTCCAGAGGTACGCGGAGATCAGTGCCTCCAAAGGAGACGATGCCTGACTCCTCGTGAAACTTGATAGGAGTCCCAGGATTCCTGTGGCACGTGGAAAGGGACCCTTGGTCTCCTGTCTCAGCTGGAGAGGCGTCCCAATTGCCCTGCCAAGCCTCGAGGAGAATCCCGAGTTGTCCCTCGCAACTAGGCAGGAGTCCTGACGTGGCTGAACAAACACGTGTGTGGAAGGGCCATCCCCGTCGTAACTCGAGACTATACCCCAGGTTCCTGCCGCAACTCGAGAAAAACCATGAGACTTCCCCCTCGTCGCGAGATGAGGCCCGATTCCCCTGTACTGCGTACAGAGCAATTCCGTGTTGCACATCACACATGAAAGGAGCCTTGATGTCCTTGATGGCACTGCAGAGAAACCCCAAGAACACTGTTTCAAGGTAGAGGGATCCTGAGGTCACTGTAGCAACACAAAAGAGCTCCGTGGACCAAAAATCAACTCGAGATGAGAGGTTAGTCCCTGGCTTCGACTCCAGAGGAATACCACCTTACCACAAGCACCTCAAGAGGAGGCTTCTCTCAGCCCTAGGTATGTGAGAGGGACCCTGAATTTGCGGCCTCAAGTGGAATGGACACCGCGATGCCCTGAATTGAAATAAGGCCGGATATCCGTGCAGTGACTTGAATGCAGGCTGGTCTTGCATCTCCCAAGACGAAAGGATGTCTGAATCCCCTGTGGAGGCCACAGAGAAAGACCTAGTTCCCCACCTCATCGCGACCGGAGGCCTCACATCCTTTGAAAACTCCAGAGGTACGCGGAGATCAGTGCTTCCAAAGGAGACGATGCCTGACTCCTCGAAAAACTTGATAGGAATACCAGGATTGCTGTGGCACGTGGAAAGAGACACTTGGTCTCCCGCCTCAGCTGGGGAGGCATCCCAATTTCCCTGCCAAGCCTCAAGGAGAATCCCGAGTTGTCCCTCGCAACTAGGCAGGAGTCCTGACATGGCTGAACAAACAGGTGGGTGGAAGGGCCATCCCCGTCGTAACTCGAGAATATACCCCAGGTTCCCGCCGCAACTCGAGAAAAACCATGAGACTTCCCCCTCGCCGCGAGATGAGGCCCGATTCCCCTGCACTGCATGCAGAGCAATTCCGTGTTGCACATCACACACGAAAGGAGCCTTGATTTCCTTGATGGCACTCCAGAGAAACACCAAGAACACTGTTTCAAGGCTAGAGGGATCCTGAGGTCACTGTAGCAACACGAAAGAGCTCCGTGGACCAAAAATCAACTCGAGAAGAGGGATTAGTCCCTGGCTTCGACTCCAGAGGAATACCACCTTACCACAAGCACCTCAAGAGGAGGCTTCTCTCAGCTCTAGGTATGTGAGAGGGACCCTGAGTTTGCAGCCTCAACTGGAATGGACACCGCGATGCCCTGACTCGAAATAAGGCCGGATATCCCTGGAGTGACTTGAATGCAGGCTCGTCTTGCATCTCCCAAGAAGAAAGGATGTCTGAATCCCCTGTGAAGACCACAGAGAAAGACCTAGTTTCCAACCTCATGGCGACCAGAGGCCTCACATCCTTTGAAAACCCCAGAGGTATGCGGAGATCAGTGCCTCAAAAGCAGACAATGCCTGACTTCTCGTGAAACTTGATAGGAGTCCCAGGATTCCTGTGGCAGGTGGAAAGGGACCCTTGGTCTCCTGCCTCAGCTGGAGAGGCGTCCCAATTGCCCTGCCAAGCCTCGAGGAGAATCCCGAGTTATCCCTCGCAACTAGGAAGGAGTAATTACTTGGCTGAACAAACACGTATGTGGAAGGGCCATCCCCGTCGTAACTCGAGAATATACCCCAGGTTCCCGCCGCAACTCGAGAAAAACCATGAGACTTCCCCCTCGCCGCGAGATGAGGCCCGATTCCCCGGCACTGCGTGCAGAGCAATTCCGTGTTGCACATCACACATGAAAGGAGCCTTGATTTCCTTGATGGCACTCCAGAGAAACCCCAAGAACACTGTTTCAAGGCTAGAGGGATCCTGAGGTCACTGTAGCAACACGAAAGAGCTCCGTGGACCAAGAATCAACTCGAGATGAGAGGTTAGTCCCTGGCTTCGACTCCAGAGGAATACCACCTTACCACAAGCACCTCAAGATGAGGCTTCTCTCAGCTCTAAGTATATGAGAGGGACCCTGAGTTTGCGGCCTCAAGTGGAAAGGACACCGCGATGCCCTGACTCGAAATAAGGCCGGATATCCCTGCAGTGACTTGAATGCAGGCTGGTCTTGCATCTCCCAAGACGAAAGGATGGCTGAATCCCCTGTGGAGGCCACAGAGAAAGACCTAGTTCCCCATCTCATTGCGACCGGAGGCCTCAAATCCTTTGAAAACTCCAGAGGTACGCGGAGACAGTGCCTCCAAAAGGGACGATGCCTGACTCCTCGTGAAACTTGATAGGAGTCCCAGGATTCCTGTGGCACATGGAAAGGGACCCTTGGTCTCCCGCCTCAGCTGGAGAGGCTTCCCAATTGCCTTGCCAAGCCTCAAGGAGAATCCCGAGTTGTCCCTCGCAACTAGGCAGGAGTCCGACGTGACTGAACAAACACGTGGGTGGAAGGGCCATCCCCGTCATAACTCAAGAATATACCCCAGGTTCCCGCAGCAACTCGAGAAAAACCATGAGCCTTCCCCCTCGCCGCGAGATGAGGCCCGATTCCCCTGCACTGCTTGCAGAGCAATTCCGTGTTGCACATCACACATGAAAGGAGCCTTGATTTCCTTGATGGCACTCCAGAGAAACCCCAAGAACACTGTTTCAAGGCTAGAGGGATCCTGATGTCACTGTAGCAACACGAAAGAGCTCTGTGGCCAAAAATCAACTCGAGATGAGAGGTTAGTCCCTGGCTTCGACTCCAGAGGAATACCATCTTACCATAAGCACCTCAAGAGGAGGCTTCTCTAAGCTCTAGGTATAAGAGAGGGACCCTGAGTTTGCGGCCTCAAGTGGGATGGACACAGCGATGCCCTGACTCGAAATCAGGCCGGATATCCCTGCAGTGACTTAAATGCAGGCTCGTCTTGCATCTCCGAAGACGAAACGATGTCTGAGTCCCCTGTGGAGACCACAGAGAAAGACCTAGTTCCCCACCTCATCGCGACCGGAGGCCTCACATCCTTTGAAAACTCCAGAGGTACGCGGAGATCAGTGCCTCCAAAGGAGACGATGCCTGACTCATCGTGAAACTTGATAGGAGTCCCAGGATTCCTGTGGCACGTGGAAAGGGACCCTTGGTCTCCCGCCTCAGCTGAGGGGTGTCCCAATTGCCCTGCCAAGCCTCAAGGAGAATCCCGAATTGTCCCTCACAACTAGGCAGGAGTCCTGACGAGGCTGACCAAACACGTGTGTGGGAGGGCCATCCCCGTCGTAACTAGAGAATATACCCCAGGTTCCCGCCGCAACTCGAGAAAAACCATGAGACTTCCCCCTCGCCGCGAGATGAGGCCCGATTCCCCTGCACTGTGTGCAGAGCAATTCCGTGTTGCACATCACACATGAATGGAGCCTTGATTTCCTTGATGGCACTCCAGAGAAACCCCAAGAACACTGTTTCAAGGCTAGAGGGATCCTGAGGTCACTGTAACAACACGAAAGTGCTCCATGGACCATTAATCACCTCGACATGAGAGGTTAATCCCCGGCTTTGACTCCAGAGGAATACCACCTTACCGCAAGCACCTCAAGAGGAGGCTTCTCTCAACTCTAGGTATGTGAGAGGGACCCTGAGTTTGCGGCCTCAAGTGGAATAGACACCGCGATGCCCTGACTCAAAATAATGCCGGATATCCCTGCAGTGACTTGAATGCAGGCTCGTCTTGCATTTCCCATGACGAAAGGATGTCTGAATACCCTGTGGAGACCACAGAGAAACACCTAGTTCCCCACCTCATCGCGACCGGAGGCCTCACATCCTTTGAAAACTCCAGAGGTACGCGGAGATCAGTGCCTCCAAAGGACACGATGCCTGACTCCTCGTGAACCTTGATAGGAGTCCCAGGATTCCTGTGGCACGTGGAAAGGGACCCTTGGTCTCCCGCCTCAGCTGGAGAGGCGTCCCAATTGCCCTGCCAAGCCTCGAGGAGAATCCCGAGTTGTCCCTCGCAACTAGGCAGGAGTCCTGACGTCGCTGAACAAACACGTGGGTGGAAGGGCCATCCCCGTCGTAACTCGAGAATATACCCCAGGTTCCCGCCGCAACTCGAGAAAAACCATGAGACTTCCCCCTCGCCGCGAGATGAGGCCCGATTCCCCTGCACTGCGTGCAGAGCAATTCCGTGTTGCACATCACACATGAAAGGAGCCTTGATTTCCTTGATGGCACTCCAGAGAAACCCCAAGAACACTGTTTCCAGGCTAGAGGGATCCTGAGGTCACTGTAGCAACACGAAAGAGCTCCGTGGACCAAAAATCAACTCGAGATGAGAGGTTAGTCCCTGGCTTCGACTCCAGAGGAATACCACCTTACCTCAAGCACCTCAAGAGGAGGCTTCTCTCAGCTCTAGGTATGTGAGAGGGACCCTGAGTTTGCGGCCTCAAGTGGAATGGACACTGCGATGCCCTGACGCGAAATAAGGCCAGATATCCCTGCAGTGACTTGAATGCAGGCACGTCTTGCATCTCCCGAAACGAAAGGTTGTCTGAATCCCCTGTGGAGACCACAGAGAAAGTCCTAGTTCCCCACCTCATCGCGACCGGAGGCCTCACATCCTTTGAAAATTCCAGAGGTACGCGGAGATAAGTGCCTCCAAAGGTGACGATGCCTGACTCCTCGTGAAACTTGATAGGAGTCTCAGGATTCCTGTGGCAGGTGGAAAGGGACCCTTGGTCTCCCGCCTCAGCTGGAGAGGCGTCCCAATTGCCCTGCCAAGCCTCGAGGAGAATCCCGAGTTGTCCCTCGCAACTAGGCAGGAGTCCTGACGTCGCTGAACAAACACGTGGGTGGAAGGGCCATCCCCGTCGTAACTCGAGAATATACCCCAGGTTCCCGCCGCAACTCGAGAAAAACCATGAGACTTCCCCCTCGCCGCGAGATGAGGCCCGATTCCCCTGCACTGCGTGCAGAGCAATTCCGTGTTGCACATCACACATGAAAGGAGCCTTGATTTCCTTGATGGCACTCCAGAGAAAACCCAAGAACACTGTATCAAGGCTAGAGGGATCCGGAGGTCACTGTAGCAACACGAAAGAGCTCCGTGGACCAAAAATCAACTCGAGATGAGAGGTTAGTCCCTGGCTTCGACTCCAGAGGAATACCACCTTACCACAAGCACCTCAAGAGGAGGCTTCTCTAAGCTCTAGGTATGTGAGAGGGACCCTGATTTTGCGGCCTCAAGTGGAATGGACACTGCGATGCCCTGACGCGAAATAAGGCCGGATATCCCTGCACTGACTTGAATGCAGGGTCGTCTTGCATCTCCCAAGACGAAAGGTTGTCTGAATCCCCTGTGGAGACCACAGAGAAAGACCTAGTTCCCCACCTCATCGCGACCGGAGGCCTCACATCCTTTGAAAACTCCAGAGGTACGCGGAGATCAGTGCCTCCAAAGGACACGATGCCTGACTCCTCTTGAACCTTGATAGGAGTCCCAGGATTCCTGTGGCACGTGGAAAGGGACCCTTGGTCTCCCGCCTCAGCTGGAGAGGCGTCCCAATTGCCCTGCCAAGCCTCGAGGAGAATCCCGAGTTGTCCCTCGCAACTAGGCAGGAGTCCTGACGTCGCTGAACAAACACGTGGGTGGAAGGGCCATCCACGTCGTAACTCGAGAATATACCCCAGGTTCCCGCCGCAACTCGAGAAAAACCATGAGACTTCCCCCTCGCCGCGAGATGAGGCCCGATTCCCCTGCACTGCGTGCAGAGCAATTCCGTGTTGCACATCACACATGAAAGGAGCCTTGATTTCCTTGATGGCACTCCAGAGAAACCCCAAGAACACTGTTTCCAGGCTAGAGGGATCCTGAGGTCACTGTAGCAACACGAAAGAGCTCCGTGGACCAAAAATCAACTCGAGATGAGAGGTTAGTCCCTGGCTTCGACTCCAGAGGAATACCACCTTACCTCAAGCACCTCAAGAGGAGGCTTCTCTCAGCTATAGGTATGTGAGAGGGACCCTGAGTTTGCGGCCTCAAGTGGAATGGACACTGCGATGCCCTGACGCGAAATAAGGCCAGATATCCCTGCGGTGACTTGAATGCAGGCACGTCTTGCATCTCCCGAAACGAAAGGTTGTCTGAATCTCCTGTGGAGACCACAGAGAAAGACCTAGTTCCCCACCTCATCGCGACCGGAGGCCTCACATCCTTTGAAAACTCCAGAGGTACGCGGAGATCAGTGCCTCCAAAGGAGACGATGCCTGACTCCTCGTGAAACTTGATAGGAGACCCAGGATTCCTTTGGCACGTGGAAAGGGACCCTTGTTCTCCCGCCTCAGCTGGAGAGGCGTCCCAATTGCCCTGCCAAGCCTCGAGGAGAATCCCGAGTTGTCCCTCGCAACTAGGCAGAAGTCCTTACGTCGCTGAACAAACACGTGTGTGGAAGGGCCATTTCCGTTGTAACTCGAAAACATACCCCAGGTTGCCGCCGAAACTCGAGAAAAACCTGAGACTTCCCCCTCGACGTGAGATGAGGTCCGATTCCCCTGCACTGCGTGCAGAATAATTCCGTGTTGCACATCACACATGAAAGGAGCCTTGATTACCTTGATGGCACTCCAGAGAAACCCCAAGAACACTGTTTCAAGGCTAGAGGGATCCTGAGGTCACTGTAGCAACACGAAAGAGCTCCGTGGACCAAAAATCAACTCGAGATGAGAGGTTAGTCCCTGGCTTCGACTCCAGAGGAACAGCACCTTACCACAACCACCTCAACAGGAGGCTTCTCTTAGCTCTAGGTATGTGAGAGGGACCCTGAGTTTGCGGCCTCAAGTGGAATGGACACCGCGATGCCCTGACTCGAAATAAGGCCGGATATCCCTGCAGTGACTTGAATGCAGGCTCATCCTGCATTTCCCAAGACGAAAGGATGTCTGAATCCCCTGTGGAGACCACAGAGAAATACCTAGTTCCCCACCTCATCGTGACCGGAGGCCTCACATCCTTTGAAAAATCCAGTAATACGCAGAGATCAGTGCCTCCAAAGGAGACGATGCCTGACTCCTCGTGAAACTTGATAGGAGTCCCAGGATTCCTGTGGCACGTGGAAAGAGACCCTTGGTCTCCCGCCTCAGCTGGAGAGGCGTCCCAATTGCCCTGCCAAGCCTCGAGGAGAATCCCGAGTTGTCCCTCGCAACTAGGCAGGAGTCCTGACGTCGCTGAACAAACACGTGTGTGGAAGGGCCATCCCCGTCGTAACTCGAGAATATACCCCAGGTTCCCGCCGCAACTCGAGAAAAAACATGAGACTTCCCCCTCGCTCCGAGATGAGGCCCGATTCCCCTGCACTGCGTGCAGAGCAATTCCGTGTTGCACATCACACATGAAAGGAGCCTTGATTTCCTTGATGGCACTCTAGAGAAACCCCAAGGACACTGTTTCAAGGCTAGAGGGATCCGGAGGTCACTGTAGCAACACGAAAGAGCTCCGTGGACCAAAAATCAACTCGAGATGAGAGGTTAGTCCCTGGCTTCGACTCCAGAAGAATACCACCTTACCACAAGCACCTCAAGAGGAGGCTTCTCTCAGCTCTAGGTATGTGAGAGGGACCCTGATTTTGCGGCCTCAAGTGGAATGGACACTGCGATGCCCTGACGCGAAATAAGGACGGATATCCCTGCAGTGACTTGAATGCAGGCTCGTCTTGCATCTCCCAAGACGAAAGGATGTCTGAATCCCCTGTGGAGACCACAGAGAAAGACCTAGTTCCCCACCTCATCGCGACCGGAGGCCTCACATCCTTTGAAAACTCCAGAGGTACTCGGAGATCAGTGCCTCCAAAGGACACGATGCCTGACTCCTCGTGAAACTTGATAGGAGTCCCAGGATTCCTGTGGCACGTGGAAAGGGACCCTTGGTCTCCCGCCTCAGCTGGAGAGGCGTCCCAATTGCCCTGCCAAGCCTCGAGGAGAATCCCGAGTTGTCCCTCGCAACTAGGCAGGAGTCCTGACGTCGCTGAACAAACACGTGGGTGGAAGGGCCATTCCCGTCGTAACTCGAAAATATACCCCAGGTTCCCGCCACAACTCGAGAAAAACCATGAGACTTCCCCCTCGCCGCAAGATAAGGCCCGATTCCCCTGCACTGTGTGCAGAGCAATTCCGTGTTGCACATCACACATGAAAGGAGCCTTGATTTCCTTGATGGCACTCCAGAGAAAACCCAAGAACACTGTATCAAGGCTAGAGGGATCCGGAGGTCACTGTAGCAACACAAAAGAGCTCCGTGGACCAAAAATCAACTCGAGATGAGAGGTTAGTCCCTGGCTTCGACTCCAGAGGAATACCACCTTACCACAAGCACCTCAAGAGGAGGCTTCTCTCAGTTCTAGCTATGTGAGAGGGACCCTGAGTTTGCGGCCTCAAGTGGAATGGACCTTGCGATGCCCTGACGCGAAATAAGGCCGGTTATCCCTGCAGTGACTTGAATGCAGGCTCGTCTTGCATCTCCCAAGATGAAAGGTTGTCTGAATCCCCTGTGGAGACCACAGAGAAAGACCTAGTTCCCCACCTCATCGCGACCGGAGGCCTCACATCTTTTGAAAACTCCAGAGGTACGCGTAGATCAGTGCCTCCAAAGGACACGATGCCTGACTCCTCGTGAACCTTGATAGGAGTCCCAGGATTCCTGTGGCACGTGGAAAGGGACCCTTGGTCTCCCGCCTCAGCTGGAGAGGCGTCCCAATTGCCCTGCCAAGCCTCGAGGAGAATCCCGAGTTGTCCCTCGCAACTAGGCAGGAGTCCTGACGTCGCTGAACAAACACGTGGGTGGAAGGGCCATCCCCGTCATAACTCGAGAATATACCCCATGTTCCCGCCGCAACTCGAGAAAAACCATGAGACTTCCCCCTCGCCGCAAAATGAGGCCCGATTCACCTGCACTGCGTGCAGAGCAATTCCGTGTTGCACATCACACATGAAAGGAACCTTGATTTCCTTGATGGCACTCCAGAGAAACCCCAAGAACACTGTTTCCAGGCTAGAGGGATCCTGAGGTCACTGTAGCAACACGAAAGAGCTCCGTGGACCAAAAATCAACTCGAGATGAGAGGTTAGTCCCTGGCTTCGACTCCAGAGGAATACCACCTTACCTCAAGCACCTCAAGAGAAGGCTTCTCTCAGCTCTAGGTATGTGAGAGGGACCCTGAGTTTGCGGCCTCAAGTGGAATGGACACTGCGATGCCCTGACGCGAAATAAGGCCAGATATCCCTGCAGTGACTTGAATGCAGGCTCGTCTTGCATCTCCCAAAACGAAAGGTTGTCTGAATCCCCTGTGGAGACCACAGAGAAAGACCTAGTTCCCCACCTCATCGCGGCCGGAGGCCTCACATCCTTTGAAAACTCCAGAGGTACGCGGAGATAAGTGCCTCCAAAGGTGACGATGCCTGACTCCTCGTGAAACTTGATAGGAGTCCCAGGATTCCTGTGGCACGTGGAAAGGGACACTTGGTCTCCCGCCTCAGCTGGAGAGGCGTCCCAATTGCCCTGCCAGGCCTCGAGGAGTATCCCGAGTTGTCCCTCGCAACTAGGAAGGAGTCCTGACGTCGCTGAACAAACACGTGGGTGGAAGGGCCATCCCCGTCGTAACTCGAGAATATACCCCAGGTTCCCGCCGCAACTCGAGTAAAATCATGAGACTTCCCCCTCGCTCCGAGATGAGGCCCGATTCCCCTGCACTGCGTGCAGAGCAATTCCGTGTTGCACATCACACATGAAAGGAGCCTTGATTTCCTTGATGGCACTCTAAAGAAACCCCAAGGACACTGTTTCAAGGCTAGAGGGATCCTGAGGTCATTGTAGCAAGACGAAAGAGCTCCGTGGACCAAAAATCAACTCGAGATGAGAGGTTAGTCCCTGGCTTCGACTCCAGAGGAATACCACCTTACCACAAGCACCTCAAGAGGAGGCTTCTCTCAGCTCTAGGTATGTGAGAGGGACCCTGAGTTTGCGGCCTCAAGTGGAATGGACACCGCGATGCCCTGACTCGAAATAAGGCCGGATATCCCTGCAGTGACTTGAATGCATGCTCATCTTGCATCTCCCAAGACGAAAGGATGTCTGAATCCCGTGTGGAGACCACAGAGAAAGACCTAGTTCCCCACCTCATCGTGACCGGAGGCCTCACATCCTTTGAAAACTCCAGAAGTACTCAGAGACCAGTGCCTCCAAAGGAGACGATGCCTGACTCCTCGTGAAACTTGATAGGAGTCCCAGGATTCCTGTGGCACGTGGAAAGGGACCCTTGGTCTCCCGCCTCAACTGGAGACGCGTCCCAATTGCCCTGCCAAGCCTCGAGGAGAATCCCGAGTTGTCCCTCGCAACTAGGCAGGAGTCTGACGTCGCTGAACAAACACGTGGGTGGAAGGGCCATCCCCGTCGTAACTCGAAAATATACCCCAGGTTCCCATCGCAACTCGAGAAAAACCATGAGACTTCCCCCTCACCGCAAAATGAGGCCCAATACCCTGCACTGCATGCAGAGCAATTCCGTGTTGCACATCACACATGAAAGGAGCCTTGATTTCCTTGATGGCACTCCAGAGAAACCCCAAGGACACTGTTTCAAGGCTAGAGGGATCCTGAGGTCACTGTAGCAACACGAAAGAGCTCCGTGGACCAAAAATCAACTCGAGATGAGAGGTTAGTCCCTGGTTTCGATTCCAAGGAATACCACCTTACCACAAGCACCTCAAGAGGAGGCTTCTCTCAGCTCTAGGTATGTGAGAGGGACCCTGAGTTTGCGGCGTCAAGTGCAATGGACACTGGGATGCCCTGACTCGAAATAAGGCTGGATATCCCTGCAGTGACTTGAATGCAGGCTCGTCTTGCATCTCCCAAGACGAAAGGATGTCTGAATCCCCTGTGGAGACCACAGAGAAAGACCTAGTTCCCCACCTCATGGCGACCGGAGGCCTCACATCCTTTGAAAACTCCAGAAGTAGGGGGAGGTCAGTGCCTCCAAAGGAGACGATGCCTGACTCCTCGTGAAACTTGATAGGAGTCCCAGGATTCCTGTGGCACGTGGAAAGGGACCCTTGGTCTCCCGCCTCAGCTGGAGAGGCGTTCCAATTGCCCTGCCGAGCCTCGAGGAGAATCCCGAGTTGTCCCTCGCAACTAGGCAGGAGTCCTGACGTCGCTGAACAAACACGTGTGTGGAAGGGCCATACCCGTCGTAACTCGAGAATATACACCAGGTTCCCACCGCAACTCGAGAAAAACCATGAGACTTCCCCCTCGCCGCAAAATGAGGCCCGATACCCTGCACTGCATGCAGAGCAATTCCGTGTTGCACATCACACATGAAAGGAGCCTTGATTTCCTTGATGGCACTCCAGAGAAACCCCAAGAACACTGTTTCAAGGCTAGAGGGATCCTGAGGTCACTGTAGCAACACGAAAGAGCTCCGTGGACCAAAAATCAACTCGAGATGAGAGATTAGTCCCTGGCTTCGACTCCAGATGAATACCACTTTACCACAAGCACCTCAAGACTAGGCTTCTCTCAGCTCTAGGTATGTGAGAGGGACCCTGAGTTTGCGGCCTCAAGTGGAATGGACACCGCGATGCCCTGACTCGAAATAAGGCCGGATATCCCTGCAGTGACTTGAATGCAGGCTCGTCTTGCATCTCCCAAGACGAAAGGATGTCTGAATCTCCTGTGGAGACCACAGAGAAAGACCTAGTTCCCCACCTCATCGCGACCGGAGGCCTCACATCCTTTGAAAACTCCAGAGGTACGCGTAGATCAGTGCCTCCAAAGGAGACGATGCCTGACTCCTCGTGAAACTTGATAGGAGTCCCAGGATTCCTGTGGCACGTGGAAAGGGACCCTTGGTCTCCCGCCTCAGCTGGAGAGGCGTCCCAATTGCCCTGCCAAGCCTCGAGGAGAATCCCGAGTTGTCCCTCGCAACTAGGCAGGAGTCCTGACGTCGCTGAACAAACACGTAGGTGGAAGCGCCATCCCCGTCGTTTCTCGAGAATATACCCCAGGTTCCCCCCGCAACTCAAGAAAAACCATGAGACTTCCCCCTCGCCGAGAGATGAGCCCCGATTCCCCTGCACTGTGTGCAGAGCAATTCTGTGTTGCACATCACACATGAAAGGAGCCTTGATTTCCTTGATGGCACTCCAGAGAAACCCCAAGAACACTGTTTCCAGGCTAGAGGGATCCTGAGGTCACTGTAGCAACACGAAAGAGCTCCGTGGACCAAAAATCAACTCGAGATGAGAGGTTAGTCCCTGGCTTCAACTCCAGAGGAATACCACCTTACCACAAGCACCTCAAGAGGAGGCTTCTCTCAGCTCTAGGTATGTGAGAGGGACCCTGAGTTTGCGGCCTCAAGTGGAATGGACACCGCGATGCCCTGACTCGAAATAAGGCCGGATATCCCTGCAGTGACTTGAATGCAGGCTCGTCTTGCATCTCCCAAGATGAAAGGATGTCTGAATCCCCTGTGGAGACCACAGAGAAAGACCTAGTTCCCCACCTCATCGCGACCGGAGGCCTCACATCCTTTGAAAACTCCAGAGGTACGCGTAGATCAGTGCCTCCAAAGGAGACGATGCCTGACTCCTCGTGAACCTTGATAGGAGTCCCAGGATTCCTGTGGCACGTGGAAAGGGACCCTTGGTCTCCCGCCTCAGCTGGAGAGGCGTCCCAATTGCCCTGCCAAGCCTCGAGGAGAATCCCGAGTTGTCCCTCGCAACTAGGCAGGAGTCCTGACGTCGCTGAACAAACACGTGGGTGGAAGGGCCATCCCCGTCGTAACTCGAGAATATACCCCAGGTTCCTGCCGCAACTCGAGAAAAACCATGAGACTTCCCCCTCGCCGCGAGATGAGTCCCGATTCCCCTGCACTGCGTGCAGAGCAATTCCGTGTTGCACATCACACATGAAAGGAACCTTGATTTCCTTGATGGCACTCCAGAGAAACCCCAAGAACACTGTTTCCAGGCTAGAGGGATCCTGAGGTCACTGTAGCAACACGAAAGAGCTCCGTGGACCAAAAATCAACTCGAGATGAGAGGTTAGTCCCTGGCTTCGACTCCAGAAGAATACCACCTTACCACAAGCACCTCAAGAGGAGGCTTCTCTCAGCTCTAGGTATGCGAGAGGGACCCTCAGTTTGTGGCCTCAAGTGGAATGGACACTGCGATGCCCTGACTCGAAATAAGGTCGGATATCCCTGCAGTGACTTGAATTCAGGCTCGTCTTGCATCTCCCAAGATGAAAGGATGTCTGAATCCCCTGTGGAGACCACAGAGAAAGTCCAATTCCCCACCTCATCACGACGGATGCCTCACATCCTTTGAAAACTCCAGATGTACGCGTAGATCAGTGCCTCCAAAGGAGACGATGCCTGACTCCTCGTGAACCTTGATAGGAGTCCCAGGATTCCTGTGGCACGTGGAAAGGGACCCTTGGTCTCCCGCCTCAGCTGGAGAGGCGTCCCAATTGCCCTGCCAAGCCTCGAGGAGAATCCCGAGTTGTCCCTCGCAACTAGGCAGGAGTCCTGACGTCGCTGAACAAACACGTGGGTGGAAGGGCCATCCCCGTCTTAACTCGAGAATATACCCCAGGTTCCTGCCGCAACTCGAGAAAAACCATGAGACTTCCCCCTCGCCGCGAGATGAGTCCCGATTCCCCTGCACTGCGAGCAGAGCAATTCCGTGTTGCACATCACACATGAAAGGAACCTTGATTTCCTTGATGGCACTCCAGAGAAACCCCAAGAACACTGTTTCCAGGCTAGAGGGATCCTGAGGTCACTGTAGCAACACGAAAGAGCTCCGTGGACCAAAAATCAACTCGAGATGAGAGGTTAGTCCCTGGCTTCCACTCCAGAAGAATACCACCTTACCACAAGCACCTCAAGAGGAGGCTTCTCTCAGCTCTAGGTATGCGAGAGGGACCCTCAGTTTGCGGCCTCAAGTGGAATGGACACTGCGATGCCCTGACTCGAAATAAGGCCGGATATCCCTGCAGTGACTTGAATGCAGGCTCGTCTTGCATCTCCCAAGATGAAAGGATGTCTGAATCCCCTGTGGAGACCACAGAGAAAGTCCAATTCCCCACCTCATCACGACGGATGCCTCACATCCTTTGAAAACTCCAGATGTACGCGTAGATCAGTGCCTCCAAAGGAGACGATGCCTGACTCCTCGTGAACCTTGATAGGAGTCCCAGGATTCCTGTGGCACGTGGAAAGGGACCCTTGGTCTCCCGCCTCAGCTGGAGAGGCATCCCAATTGCCCTGCCAAGCCTCGAGGAGAATCCCGAGTTGTCCCTCGCAACTAGGCAGGAGTCCTGACGTAGCTGAACAAACACGTAGGTGGAATGGCCATCCCCGTCGTAACTCGAGAATATACCCCAGGTTCCCATCGCAACTCGAGAAAAACCATGAGACTTCCCCCTCGCCGCAAAATGAGGCCCGATACCCTGCACTGCATGCAGAGCAATTCCGTGTTGCACATCACACATGAAAGGAGCCTTGATTTCCTTGATGGCACTCCAGAGAAACCCCAAGGACTCTGTTTCAAGGCTAGAGGGATCCTGAGGTCACTGTAGCAACACGAAAGAGCTCCGTGGACCAAAAATCAACTCGAGATGAGAGGTTAGTCCCTGGTTTCGATTCCAAGGAATACCACCTTACCACAAGCACCTCAAGAGGAGGCTTCTCTCAGCTCTAGGTATGTGAGAGGGACCCTGAGTTTGCGGCCTCAAGTGCAATGGACACTGGGATGCCCTGACTCGAAATAAGGCCGGATATCCCTGCAGTGACTTGAATGCAGGCTCGTCTTGCATCTCCCAAGACGAAAGGATGTCTGAATCCCCTGTGGAGACCACAGAGAAAGACCTAGTTCCCCACTCATGGCGACCGGAGGCCTCACATCCTTTGAAAACTCCAGAAGTAGGGGGAGATCAGTGCCTCCAAAGGAGACGATGCCTGACTCCTCGTGAAACTTGATAGGAGTCCCAGGATTCCTGTGGCACGTGGAAAGGGACCCTTGGTCTCCCGCCTCAGCTGGAGAGGCGTTCCAATTGCCTTGCCAAGCCTCGAGGAGAATCCCGAGTTGTCCCTCGCAACTAGGCAGGAGTCCTGACGTCGCTGAACAAACACGTGTGTGGAAGGGCCATTCCCGTCGTAACTCGAGAATATTCCCCAGGTTCCCGCCGCAACTTGAGAAAAACCATGAGACTTCCCCCTCTCCGCAAAATGAGGCCGGATACCCTGCACTGCATGCAGAGCAATTCCGTGTTGCACATCACACATGAAAGGAGCCTTGATTTCCTTGATGGCACTATAGAGAAACCCCAAGAACACTGTTTCAAGGCTAGAGGGATCCTGAGGTCACTGTAGCAACACGAAAGAGGTCCGTGGACCAAAAATCAACTCGAGATGAGAGATTAGTCCCTGGCTTCGACTCCAGAGGAATACCACCTTACCACAAGCACCTCAAGACTAGGCTTCTCTCAGCTCTAGGTATGTGAGAGGGACCCTGAGTTTGCGGCCTCAAGTGGAATTGACACCGCGATGCCCTGACTCGAAATAAGGCCGGATATCCTTGCAGTGACTTGAATGCAGGCTCGTCTTGCATCTCCCAAGATGAAAGGATGTCTGAATCCCCTGTGGAGACCACAGAGAAAGACCTAGTTCCCCACCTCATCGCGACCGGAGGCCTCACATCCTTTGAAAACTCCAGAGGTACGCGTAGATCAGTGCCTCCAAAGGAGACGATGCCTGACTCCTCGTGAACCTTGATAGGAGTCCCAGGATTCCTGTGGCACGTGGAAAGGGACCCTTGGTCTCCCGCCTCAGCTGGAGAGGCGTCCCAATTGCCCTGCCAAGCCTCGAGGAGAATCCCGAGTTGTCCCTCGCAGTAGGCAGGAGTCCTGACGTCGCTGAACAAACACGTGGGTGGAAGGGCCATCCCCGTCGTAACTCGAGAATATTCCCCAGGTTCCCGCCGCAACTTGAGAAAAACCATGAGACTTCCCCCTCTCCGCAAAATGAGGCCGGATACCCTGCACTGCATGCAGAGCAATTCCGTGTTGCACATCACACATGAAAGGAGCCTTGATTTCCTTGATGGCACTATAGAGAAACCCCAAGAACACTGTTTCAAGGCTAGAGGGATCCTGAGGTCACTGTAGCAACACGAAAGAGGTCCGTGGACCAAAAATCAACTCGAGATGAGAGATTAGTCCCTGGCTTCGACTCCAGAGGAATACCACCTTACCACAAGCACCTCAAGACTAGGCTTCTCTCAGCTCTAGGTATGTGAGAGGGACCCTGAGTTTGCGGCCTCAAGTGGAATTGACACCGCGATGCCCTGACTCGAAATAAGGCCGGATATCCTTGCAGTGACTTGAATGCAGGCTCGTCTTGCATCTCCCAAGATGAAAGGATGTCTGAATCCCCTGTGGAGACCACAGAGAAAGACCTAGTTCCCCACCTCATCGCGACCGGAGGCCTCACATCCTTTGAAAACTCCAGAGGTACGCGTAGATCAGTGCCTCCAAAGGAGACGATGCCTGACTCCTCGTGAACCTTGATAGGAGTCCCAGGATTCCTGTGGCACGTGGAAAGGGACCCTTGGTCTCCCGCCTCAGCTGGAGAGGCGTCCCAATTGCCCTGCCAAGCCTCGAGGAGAATCCCGAGTTGTCCCTCGCAGTAGGCAGGAGTCCTGACGTCGCTGAACAAACACGTGGGTGGAAGGGCCATCCCCGTCGTAACTCGAGAATATACCCCAGGTTCCTGCCGCAACTCGAGAAAAACCATGAGACTTCCCCCTCGCCGCGAGATAAGGCCCGATTCCCCTGCACTGCGTGCAGAGCAATTCCGTGTTGCACATCACACATGAAAGGAACCTTGATTTCCTTGATGGCACTCCAGAGAAACCCCAAGAACACTGTTTCCAGGCTAGAGGGATCCTGAGGTCACTGTAGCAACACGAAAGAGCTCCGTGGACCAAAAATCAACTCGAGATGAGAGGTTAGTCCCTGGCTTCGACTCCAGAGGAATACCACCTTACCACAAGCACCTCAAGAGGAGGCTTCTCTCAGCTCTAGGTATGCGAGAGGGACCCTCAGTTTGCGGCCTCAAGTGGAATGGACACTGCGATGCCCTGACTCGAAATAAGGCCGGATATCCCTGCAGTGACTTGAATTCAGGCTCGTCTTGCATCTCCCAAGATGAAAGGATGTCTGAATCCCCTGTGGAGACCACAGAGAAAGTCCAATTCCCCACCACATCACGACGGATGCCTCACATCCTTTGAAAACTCCAGATGTACGCGTAGATCAGTGCCTCCAAAGGAGACGATGCCTGACTCCTCGTGAACCTTGATAGGAGTCCCAGGATTCCTGTGGCACGTGGAAAGGGACCCTTGGTCTCCCGCCTCAGCTGGAGAGGCGTCCCAATTGCCCTGCCAAGCCTCGAGGAGAATCCCGAGTTGTCCCTCGCAACTAGGCAGGAGTCCTGACGTAGCTGAACAAACACGTAGGTGGAATGGCCATCCCCGTCGTAACTCGAGAATATACCCCAGGTTCCCATCGCAACTCGAGAAAAACCATGAGACTTCCCCCTCGCCGCAAAATGAGGCCCGATACCCTGCACTGCATGCAGAGCAATTCCGTGTTGCACATCACACATGAAAGGAGCCTTGATTTCCTTGATGGCACTCCAGAGAAACCCCAAGGACACTGTTTCAAGGCTAGAGGGATCCTGAGGTCACTGTAGCAACACGAAAGAGCTCCGTGGACCAAAAATCAACTCGAGATGAGAGGTTAGTCCCTGGTTTCGATCCAAGGAATACCACCTTACCACAAGCACCTCAAGAGGAGGCTTCTCTCAGCTCTAGGTATGTGAGAGGGACCCTGAGTTTGCGGCCTCAAGTGGAATGGACACTGGGATGCCCTGACTCGAAATAAGGCCGGATATCCCTGCAGTGACTTGAATGCAGGCTCGTCTTGCATCTCCCAAGACGAAAGGATGTCTGAATCCCCTGTGGAGACCACAGAGAAAGACCTAGTTCCCCACTCATGGCGACCGGAGGCCTCACATCCTTTGAAAACTCCAGAAGTAGGGGGAGATCAGTGCCTCCAAAGGAGACGATGCCTGACTCCTCGTGAAACTTGATAGGAGTCCCAGGATTCCTGTGGCACGTGGAAAGGGACTCTTAGTCTCCCACCTCAGCTGGAGAGGCGTTCCAATTGCCCTGCCAAGCCTCGAGGAGAATCCCGAGTTGTCCCTCGCAACTAGGCAGGAGTCCTGACGTCGCTGAACAAACACGTGTGTGGAAGGGCCATTCCCGTCGTAACTCGAGAATATTCCCCAGGTTCCCGCCGCAACTTGAGAAAAACCATGAGACTTCCCCCTCTCCGCAAAATGAGGCCCGATACCCTGCACTGCATGCAGAGCAATTCCGTGTTGCACATCACACATGAAAGGAGCCTTGATTTCCTTGATGGCACTCCAGAGAAACCCCAAGAACACTGTTTCAAGGCTAGAGGGATCCTGAGGTCACTGTAGCAACACGAAAGAGGTCCGTGGACCAAAAATCAACTCGAGATGAGAGATTAGTCCCTGGCTTCGACTCCAGAGGAATACCACCTTACCACAAGCACCTCAAGACTAGGCTTCTCTCAGCTCTAGGTATGTGAGAGGGACCCTGAGTTTGCGGCCTCAAGTGGAATCGACACCGCGATGCCCTGACTCGAAATAAGGCCGGATATCCTTGCAGTGACTTGAATGCAGGCTCGTCTTGCATCTCCCAAGATGAAAGGATGTCTGAATCCCCTGTGGAGACCACAGAGAAAGACCTAGTTCCCCACCTCATCGCGACCGGAGGCCTCACATCCTTTGAAAACTCCAGAGGTACGCGTAGATCAGTGCCTCCAAAGGAGACGATGCCTGACTCCTCGTGAACCTTGATAGGAGTCCCAGGATTCCTGTGGCACGTGGAAAGGGACCCTTGGTCTCCCGCCTCAGCTGGAGAGGCGTCCCAATTGCCCTGCCAAGCCTCGAGGAGAATCCCGAGTTGTCCCTCGCAACTAGGCAGGAGTCCTGACGTCGCTGAACAAACACGTGGGTGGAAGGGCCATCCCCGTCGTAACTCGAGAATATACCCCAGGTTCCTGCCGCAACTCGAGAAAAACCATGAGACTTCCCCCTCGCCGCGAGATAAGGCCCGATTCCCCTGCACTGCGTGCAGAGCAATTCCGTGTTGCACATCACACATGAAAGGAACCTTGATTTCCTTGATGGCACTCCAGAGAAACCCCAAGAACACTGTTTCCAGGCTAGAGGGATCCTGAGGTCACTGTAGCAACACGAAAGAGCTCCGTGGACCAAAAATCAACTCGAGATGAGAGGTTAGTCCCTGGCTTCCACTCCAGAAGAATACCACCTTACCACAAGCACCTCAAGAGGAGGCTTCTCTCAGCTCTAGGTATGCGAGAGGGACCCTCAGTTTGCGGCCTCAAGTGGAATGGACACTGCGATGCCCTGACTCGAAATAAGGCCGGATATCCCTGCAGTGACATGAATTCAGGCTCGTCTTGCATCTCCCAAGATGAAAGGATGTCTGAATCCCCTGTGGAGACCACAGAGAAAGTCCAATTCCCCACCTCATCACGACGGATGCCTCACATCCTTTGAAAATTCCAGAGGTACGCAGAGATCAGTGCCTCCAAAGGAGACGATGCCTGACTCCTCGTGAACCTTGATAGGAGTCCCAGGATTTCTGTGGCACGTGGAAAGGGACCCTTGGTCTCCCGCCTCAGCTGGAGAGGCGTCCCAATTGCCCTGCCAAGCCTCGAGGAGAATCCCGAGTTGTCCCTCGCAACTAGGCAGGAGTCCTGACGTAGCTGAACAAACACGTAGGTGGAATGGCCATCCCCGTCGTAACTCGAGAATATACCCCAGGTTCCCATCGCAACTCGAGAAAAACCATAAGACTTCCCCCTCGCCGCAAAATGAGGCCCGATACCCTACACTGCATGCAGAGCAATTCCGTGTTGCACATCACACATGAAAGGAGCCTTGATTTCCTTGATGGCACTCCAGAGAAACCCCAAGGACACTGTTTCAAGGCTAGAGGGATCCTGAGGTCACTGTAGCAATACGAAAGAGCTCCGTGGACCAAAAATCAACTCGAGATGAGAGGTTAGTCCCTGGTTTCGATTCCAAGGAATACCACCTTACCACAAGCACCTCAAGAGGAGGCTTCTCTCAGCTCTAGGTATGTGAGAGGGACCCTGAGTTTGCGGCCTCAAGTGGAATGGAGACCGCGATGCCCTGACTCGAAATAAGGCCGGATATCCCTGCAGTGACTTGAATGCAGGCTCGTCTTGCATCTCCCAAGACGAAAGGATGTGTGAATCCCCTGTGGAGACCACAGAGAAAGACCTAGTTCCCCACTCATGGCGACCGGAGGCTTCACATCCTTTGAAAACTCCAGAAGTAGGGGGAGATCAGTGCCTCCAAAGGAGACGATGCCTGACTCCTCGTGAAACTTGATAGGAGTCCCAGGATTCCTGTGGCACGTGGAAAGGGACCCTTGGTCTCCCGCCTCAGCTGGAGAGGCGTTCCAATTGCCCTGCCAAGCCTCGAGGAGAATCCCGAGTTTTCCCTTGCAACTAGGCAGGAGTCCTGACGTCGCTGAACAAACACGTGTGTGGAAGGGCCATTCCCGTCGTAACTCGAGAATATACCCCATGTTCCCATCGCAACTCGAGAAAAACCATGAGACTTCCCCCTCGCCGCAAAGTGAGGCCCGATACCCTGCACTGCATGCAGAGCAATTCCGAGTTGCACATCACACATGAAAGGAGCCTTGATTTCCTTGATGGCACTCCAGAGAAACCCCAAGAACACTGTTTCAAGGCTAGAGGAATCCTGAGGTCACTGTAGCAACACGAAAGAGCTCCGTGGACCAAAAATCAACTCGAGATGAGAGGTTAGTCCCTGGCTTCGACTCCAGAGGAAAACCACGTTACCACAAGCACCTCAAGAGGAGGCTTCTCTCAGCTCTAGGTATGTGAGAGGGACCCTGAGTTTGCGGCCACAAGTGGAATGGACACCGCGATGCCCTGACTCGAAATAAGGCCGGAAATCCCTGCAGTGACTTGAATGCAGGCTCGTCTTGCATCTCTGAAGACGAAAGGATGTCTGAATCCCCAGTGGAGACCACAGAGTAAGACCTAGTTCCCCACCTCATCGCGACCGGAGGCCTCACATCCTTTGAAAACTCCAGAGGTACGCGGAGATCAGTGCCTCCAAAGGAGACGATGCCTGACTCCTCGTGAACCTTGATAGGAGTCCCAGGATTCCTGTGGCACGTGGAAAGGGACCCTTGGTCTCCCGCCTCAGCTGGAGAGGCGTCCCAATTGCCCTGCCAAGCCTCGAGGAGAATCCCGAGTTGTCCCTCGCAACTAGGCAGGAGTCCTGACGTCGGTGAACAAACAGGTGGGTGGAAGGGCCATCCCCGTCGTAACTCGAGAATATACCCCAGGTTCCCGCCGCAACTCGAGAAAAACCATGAGACTTCCCCCTCACCGCGAGATTAGGCCCGATTCCCCTGCACTGCGTGCAGAGCTATTCTGTGTTGCACATCACACATGAAAGGAACCTTGATTTCCTTGATGGCACTACAGAGAAACCCCAAGAACACTGTTTCCAGGCTAGAGGGATCCTGAGGTCACTGTAGCAACACGAAAGAGCTCCGTGGACCAAAAATCAACTCGAGATGAGAGGTTAGTCCCTGGCTTCGACTCCAGAGAAATACCACCTTACCACAAGCACCTCAAGAGGAGGCTTCTCTCAGCTCTAGGTATGTGAGAGGGACCCTGAGTTTGCGGCCTCAAGTGGAATGGACACCGCGATGCCCTGACTCGAAATAAGGCCGGATATCCCTGCAGTGACTTGAATGCAGGCTCGTCTTGCATCTCCCAAGATGAAAGGATGTCTGAATCCCCTGTAGAGACCACAGAGAAAGTCCAATTCCCCACCTCATCACGACGGATGCCTCACATCCTTTGAAAACTCCAGAGGTACGCGTAGATCAGTGCCTCCAAAGGAGACGATGCCTGACTCCTCGTGAACCTTGATAGGAGTCCCCGGATTCCTGTGGCACGTGGAAAGGGACCCTTGGTCTCCCGCCTCAGCTGGAGAGGCGTCCCAATTGCCCTGCCAAGCCTCGAGGAGAATCCCGAGTTGTCCCTCGCAACTAGGCAGGAGTCCTGACGTCGCTGAACAAACACGTAGGTGGAAGGGCCATCCCCGTCGTAACTCGAAAATATACCCCAGGTTCCAATCGCAACTCGAGAAAAACCATGAGACTTCCCCCTCGCCGCAAAATGAGGCCCGATACCCTGCACTGCATGCAGAGCAATTCCGTGTTGCACATCAAACATGAAAGGAGCCTTGATTTCCTTGATGGCACTCCAGTGAAACCCCAAGGACACTGTTTCCAGGCTAGAGGGATCCTGAGGTCACTGTAGCAACAAGAAAGAGCTCCGTGGACCAAAAATCAACTCGAGATGAGAGGTTAGTCCCTGGCTTCGACTCCAGAGGAATACCACCTTACCACAAGCACCTCAAGAGGAGGCTTCTCTCAGCTCTAGGTATGTGAGAGGGACCCTGAGTTTGCGGCCTCAAGTGCAATGGACACTGGGATGCCCTGACTCGAAATAAGGCCGGATATCCCTGCAGTGACTTGAATGCAGGCTCGTCTTGCATCTCCCAAGACGAAAGGATGTCTGAATCCCCTGTGGAGACCACAGAGAAAGACCTAGTTCCCCACCTCATCGCGACCGGAGGCCTCACATCCTTTGAAAACTCCAGAGGTACGCGGAGAACAGTGCCTCCAAAGGAGACGATGTCTGACTCCTCGTGAAACTTGCTAGGAATTCCAGGATTCCTGTGGCACGTGGAAAGGGACCCTTGGTCTCCCGCCTCAGCTGGAGAGGCGTTTCAATTGCCCTGCCAAGCCTCGAGGAGAATCCCGAGCTGTCCCTCGCAAGTAGGCAGGAGTCCTGACGTCGCTGAACAAACACGTGTGTGGAAGGGCCATCCCCGTCGTAACTCGAGAATATATCCCAGGTTCCCGCCGCAACTCGAGAAAAACCATAAGACTTCCCCCTCGCCGCAAAATGAGGCCCGATACCCTGCACTGCGTGCAGAGCAATTCCGTGTTGCACATCACACATGAAAGGAGCCTTGATTTCCTTGATGGCACTCCAGAGAAAACCCAAGAACACTGTTTCAAGGATAGAGGGATCCTGAGGTCACTGTAGCAACAGGAAAGAACTCCGTGGACCAAAAATCAACTCGAGATGAGAGGTTAGTCCCTGGCTTTGACTCCAGAGGAATACCACCTTACCACAAGCACCTCAAGAGATGGCTTCTCTCAGCTTTAGGTATGTGAGAGGGACCCTGAGTTTGCGGCCTTAAGTGGAATGGACACCGCGATGCCCTGCCTCGAAATAAGGCTGGATATCCCTGCAGTGACTTGAATGCAGGCTCGTCTTGCATCTCCCAAGACGAAAGGTTGTCTGAATCCCCTGTGGAGACCACAGAGAAAGACCTAGTTCCCCACCACATCGCGACCGGAGGCCTCACATCCTTTGAAAACTCCAGAGGTATGCGGAGATCAGTGCCTCCAAAGGAGACGATGCCTGACTCCTCGTGAAACTTGATAGGAGTCCCAGGATTCCTGTGGCACGTGGAAGGGGACCCTTGGTCTCCCAACTCAGCTGGAGAGGCGTCCCAATTGCCCTGCCAAGCCTCGAGGAGAATCCCGAGTTGTCCCTCGCAACTAGGGAGTAGTCCTGACATCGCAGAACAAACACGTGTGTGGAAGGGCCATCCCCGTCGTAACTCGAGAATATACACCGGGTTCCCGCCGCAACTCGAGAAAAACCATGAGACTACCCCCTCGCCGCGAGATGAGGCCCGATTCCCCTGCACTGCGTGCAGAGCAATTCCGTGTTGCACATCACACATGAAAGGAGCCTTGATTTCCTTAATGGCACTCCAGAGAAACAACAAGAACACTGTTTCAAGGCTAGAGGGATCCTGAGGTCACTGTAGCCCCACGAAAGAGCTCCGTGGACCAAAAATCAACTCGAGATGAGAGGTTAGTCCCTGGCTTCGACTCCAGAGGAATACCACCTTACCACAAGCACCTCAAGAGGAGGCTTCTCTCAGCTCTAGGTATGTGAGAGGGACCCTGAGTTTGCGGCCTCAAGTGGAATGGACACCGCGATGCCCTGACTCGAAATAAGGGGGGATATCCCTGCAGTGACTTGAATGCAGGCTCGTCTTGCATCTCGCAAGACGAAAGGATGTCTGAATCCCCTGTGGAGACCACAGAGATAGACCTAGTTCCCCACCTCATCGCGACCGGAGGCCTCACATTCTTTGAAAACTCCAGAGGTACGCGGAGATCAGTGCCTCCAAAGGAGACGATGCCTGACTCCTCGTGAAACTTGATAGGAGTCCCAGGATTCCTGTGGCACGTGGAAAGGGACCCTTGGTCTCCCGCCTCAGCTGGAGAGGCGTCCCAATTGCCCTGCCAAGCCTCAAGGAGAATCCCGAGTTGTCCCTCGCAACTAGGCAGGAGTCCTGATGTCGCTGAACAAACACGTGGCTGGAAGGGCCATTCCCGTCGTAACTCGAGAATATACCCCAGGTTCCCGCCGCAACTCGAGAAAAACCATAAGACTTCCCCCTCGCCGCAAAATTAGGCCCGATACCCTGCACTGCGTGCAGAGCAATTCCGTGTTGCACATCACACATGAAAGGAGCCTTGATTTCCTTGATGGCACTCCAGAGAAACCCCAAGAACACTGTTTCAAGGATAGAGGGATCCTGAGGTCACTGTAGCAACAGGAAAGAACTCCGTGGACCAAAAATCAACTCGAGATGAGAGGTTAGTCCCTGGCTTTGACTCCAGAGGAATACCACCTTACCACAAGCACCTCAAGAGATGGCTTCTCTCAGCTTTAGGTATGTGAGAGGGACCCTGAGTTTGCGGCCTCAAGTGGAATGGACACCGCGATGCCCTGCCTCGAAATAAGGCTGGATATCCCTGCAGTGACTTGAATGCAGGCTCGTCTTGCATCTCCCAAGACGAAAGGTTGTCTGAATCCCCTGTGGAGACCACAGAGAAAGACCTAGTTCCCCACCACATCGCGACCGGAGGCCTCACATCCTTTGAAAACTCCAGAGGTATGCGGAGATCAGTGCCTCCAAAGGAGACGATGCCTGACTCCTCGTGAAACTTGATAGGAGTCCCAGGATTCCTGTGGCACGTGGAAGGGGACCCTTGGTCTCCCAACTCAGCTGGAGAGGCGTCCCAATTGCCCTGCCAAGCCTCGAGGAGAATCCCGAGTTGTCCCTCGCAACTAGGGAGTAGTCCTGACATCGCAGAACAAACACGTGTGTGGAAGGGCCATCCCCGTCGTAACTCGAGAATATACACCGGGTTCCCGCCGCAACTCGAGAAAAACCATGAGACTTCCCCCTCGCCGCGAGATGAGGCCCGATTCCCCTGCACTGCGTGCAGAGCAATTCCGTGTTGCACATCACACATGAAAGGAGCCTTGATTTCCTTAATGGCACTCCAGAGAAACAACAAGAACACTGTTTCAAGGCTAGAGGGATCCTGAGGTCACTGTAGCCCCACGAAAGAGCTCCGTGGACCAAAAATCAACTCGAGATGAGAGGTTAGTCCCTGGCTTCGACTCCAGAGGAATACCACCTTACCACAAGCACCTCAAGAGGAGGCTTCTCTCAGCTCTAGGTATGTGAGAGGGACCCTGAGTTTGCGGCCTCAAGTGGAATGGACACCGCGATGCCCTGACTCGAAATAAGGGGGGATATCCCTGCAGTGACTTGAATGCAGGCTCGTCTTGCATCTCGCAAGACGAAAGGATGTATGAATCCCCTGTGGAGACCACAGAGATAGACCTAGTTCCCCACCTCATCGCGACCGGAGGCCTCACATTCTTTGAAAACTCCAGAGGTACGCGGAGATCAGTGCCTCCAAAGGAGACGATGCCTGACTCCTCGTGAAACTTGATAGGAGTCCCAGGATTCCTGTGGCACGTGGAAAGGGACCCTTGGTCTCCCGCCTCAGCTGGAGAGGCGTCCCAATTGCCCTGCCAAGCCTCAAGGAGAATCCCGAGTTGTCCCTCGCAACTAGGCAGGAGTCCTGATGTCGCTGAACAAACACGTGGCTGGAAGGGCCATTCCCGTCGTAACTCGAGAATATACCCCAGGTTCCCGCCGCAACTCGAGAAAAACCATAAGACTTCCCCCTCGCCGCAAAATTAGGCCCGATACCCTGCACTGCGTGCAGAGCAATTCCGTGTTGCACATCACACATGAAAGGAGCCTTGATTTCCTTGATGGCACTCCAGAGAAACCCCAAGAACACTGTTTCAAGGATAGAGGGATCCTGAGGTCACTGTAGCAACAGGAAAGAACTCCGTGGACCAAAAATCAACTCGAGATGAGAGGTTAGTCCCTGGCTTTGACTCCAGAGGAATACCACCTTACCCCAAGCACCTCAAGAGATGGCTTCTCTCAGCTTTAGGTATGTGAGAGGGACCCTGAGTTTGCGGCCTCAAGTGGAATGGACACCGCGATGCCCTGCCTCGAAATAAGGCTGGATATCCCTGCAGTGACTTGAATGCAGGCTCGTCTTGCATCTCCCAAGACGAAAGTTTGTCTGAATCCCCTGTGGAGACCACAGAGAAAGACCTAGTTCCCCACCACATCGCGACCGGAGGCCTCACATCCTTTGAAAACTCCAGAGGTATGCGGAGATCAGTGCCTCCAAAGGAGACGATGCCTGACTCCACGTGAAACTTGATAGGAGTCCCAGGATTCCTGTGGCACGTGGAAGGGGACCCTTGGTCTCCCAACTCAGCTGGAGAGGCGTCCCAATTGCCCTGCCAAGCCTCGAGGAGAATCCCGAGTTGTCCCTCGCAACTAGGCAGTAGTCCTGACATCACTGAACAAACACGTGTGTGGAAGGGCCATCCACGTCGTAACTCGAGAATATACACCAGGTTCCCGCCGCAACTCGAGAAAAACCATGAGATTTCCCCCTCGCCGCGAGATGAGGCCCGATTCCCCTGCACTGCGTGCAGAGCAATTCCGTGTTGCACATCACACATGAAAGGAGCCTTGATTTCCTTAATGGCACTCCAGAGAAACCCCAAGAACACTGTTTCAAGGCTAGAGGGATCCTGAGGTCACTGTAGCCACACGAAAGAGCTCCGTGGACCAAAAATCAACTCGAGATGAGAGGTTAGTCCCTGGCTTTGACTCCAGAGGAATACCACCTTACCACAAGCACCTCAAGAGGAGGCTTCTCTCAGCTCTAGGTATGTGAGAGGGACCCTGAGTTTGCGGCCTCAAGTGGAATGGACACCGCGATGCCCTGACTCGAAATAAGGCCGGATATCCCTGCAGTGAATTGAATGCAGGCTCGTCCTGCATCTCCTAAGATGAAAGGATGTCTGAATCCCCTGTGGAGACCACAGAGAAAGACCTAGTTCCCCACCTCATCGTGACCGGAGTCCTCACATCCTTTGAAAACTCCAGAGGTACGCGGAGATCAGTGCCTCCAAAGGAGACGATGCCTGACTCCTCGTGAAACTTGATAGGAGTCCCAGGATTCCTGTTGCACGTGGAAAGGGACACTTGTTCTCCCGCCTCATCTGGAGAGGCGTCCCAATTGCCCTGCCAAGCCTCGACGAGAATCCCGAGTTGTCCCTCGCAACTAGGCAGGAGTCCTGACGTCGCTGAACAAACACGTGTGTGGAAGGGCCATCCCCGTCGTAACTCGAGAATATATCCCAGGTTCCTGCCGCAACTCGAGAAAAACCATGAGACTTTCCCCTCGCCGCGAGATGAGGCCCGATTCCCCTGCACTGCGTGCAGAGCTATTCCGTGTTGCACATCACACATGAAAGGAGCCTTTATTTCCTTGATGGCACTCCAGAGAAACCCCAAGAACACTGTTTCAAGGCTAGAGGGATCCTGAGGTCACTGTAGCAACACGAAAGAGCTCCGTGGACCAAAAATCAACTCGAGATGAGAGGTTAGTCCCTGGCTTAGACTCCAGAGGAATATCACCTTACCACAAGAACCTCAAGAGGAGGCTTCTCTCAGCTCTAGGTATGTGAGAGGGACCCTGAGTGTGCGGCCTCAAGTGGAATGGACATTGCGATGCCCTGACTCGAAAAAAGGCCGGATATCCCTGCACTGACTTGAATGCAGGCTCGTCTTGCATATCCCAAAACGAAAGGATGTCTGAATCCCCTGTGGAGACCACAGAGAAAGACCTAGTTCCCCACCTCATCGCGACCGGAGGCCTCACATCCTTTGAAAACTCCAGAGGTACGCGGAGATCAGTGCCTCCAAAGGAGACGATGCCTGACTTCGTGAAAATTGATAGGAGTCCCAGGATTCTTGTGGCACTTGGAAAGGGACCCTTGGTCTCCCGCCTCAACTGGAGAAGGGTCCCAATTGCCCTGCCAAGCCTCGAGCAGAATCCCGAGATGTCCCTCGCAACTAGGCAGGAGTCCTGACGTCGCTGAACAAGCACGTGTGTGGAAGGGCCATCCCCGTCGTAACTCGAGAATATACACCAGGTTCCCTCCGCAACTCGAGAAAAACCATGAGACTTCCCCCTCGACGCGAGATGAGGCCCGATTCCCCTGCACTGCGTGCAGAACAATTCCGTGTTGCACATCACACATGAAAAGAGCCTTGATTTCCTTGATGGCACTCCAGAGAAACCCCAAGAACACTGTTTCAAGGCTAGAGGGATCCTGAGGTCACTGTAGCCACACGAAAGAGCTCCGTGGACCAAAAATCAACTCGAGATGAGAGGTTAGTCCCTGGCTTCGACTCCAGAGGAATACCACCTTACCACAAGAACCTCAAGAGGAGGCTTCTGTCAGCTCTAGGTATGTGAGAGGGACCCTGAGTTTGCGGCCTCAAGTGGAATGGACACCGCGATGCCCTGACTCGAAATAAGGCCGGATATCCGTGCAGTGACTTGAATGCAGGCCCGTCTTGCATCTCCCAAGATGAAAGGATGTCTGAATCCCCTGTGGAGAACACAGAGAAAGACCTAGTTCCCCACCTCATCGTGACAGGGGGCCTCACATCCTTTGAAAACTCCCGAGGTATGCAGAGATCAGTGCCTCCCAAGGAGACAATGCCTGACTCCTCGTGAAACTTGATAGGAGTCCCAGGATTCCTATGGCACGTGGAAAGGGACCCTTGGTCTCCCGTCTCAGCTGGAGAGGCGTCCCAATTGCCCTGCCAAGCCTCGAGGAGAATCCCGAGTTGTCCCTAGCAACTAGGCAGGAGTCCTGACGTCGGTGAACAAACACGTGGGTGGAAGGGCCATCCCCGTCGTTACTCGAGAATATACACCAGGTTCCCGCCGCAACTCGAGAAAAACCATGAGACTTCCCCCTCGCCGCGAGATGAGGCCCGATTCCCCTGCACTGCGTGCAGAGCAATTCCGTGTTGCACATCACACATGAAAGGTGCCTTGATTTCCATGATGGCACTCCAGAGAAACCCCAAGAACACTGTTTCAAGGCTAGAGGGATCCTGAGGTCACTGTAGCAACACGAAAGAGCTCCGTGGACCAAAAATCAACTCGAGATGAGAGGTTAGTCCCTGGCTTCGACTCCAGAGGAATACCACCTTACCACAAGCACCTCAAGAGGAAGCTTCTCTCAGCTCTAGGTATGTGAGAGGGACCCTGAGTTTGCGGCCTCAAGTGGAATGGACACTGCGATGCCCTGAAGCGAAATAAGGCCGAATATCCCTGCAGTGACTTGAATGCAGGCTCGTCTTGCATGTCCCAAGATGAAAGGATGTCTGAATCCCCTGTGTAAACCACAGAGGAAGCCCTAGTTCCCCACCTCATCGCGACCGGAGGCCTCACATCCTTTGAAAACTCCAGAGGTTCGCGGAGATCAGTGCCTCCAAAGGAGACGATGCCTGACTCCTCGTGAAACTTGATAGGAGTCCCAGGATTCCTGTGGCACGTGGAAAGGGACCCTTGGTCTCCCACCTCAGCTGGAGAGGCGTCCCAATTGCCCTGCCAAGCCTCGAGGAGAATCCCGAGTTGTCCCTCGCAACTAGGCAGGAGTCCTGACGTCGCTGAACAAACACGTGGGTGGAAGGGCCATCCCCGTCGTAACTCGAGAATATACCCCAGGTTCCCGCCGCAACTCGAGAAAAACCATGAGACTTCCCCTCGCCGCGAGATGAGGCCCGATTCCCCTGCACTGCGTGCAGAGCAATTCCGTGTTGCACATCACACATGAAAGGAGCCTTGATTTCCATGATGGCACTCCAGAGAAACCCCAAGAATACTGTTTCCAGGCTAGAGGGATCCTGAGGTCACTGTAGCAAAACGAAAGAGCTCCGTGGACCAAAAATCAACTCGAGATGAGAGGTTAGTCCCTGGCTTCGAATACAGAGGAATACCACCTTACCACAAGCACCTCAAGAGGAGGCTTCTCTCAGCTCTAGCTATGTGAGAGGGACCCTGAGTTTGCGGCCTCAAGTGGAATGGACACCACGATGCCCTGACTCGAAATAAGGCCGCATATCCCTGCAGTGACTTGAATGCAGGCTCGTCTTGCATCTCCCAAGACGAAAGGGTGTCTGAATACCCTGTGGAGACCACAGAGAAAGACCTAGTTCCCCACCTCATCGCGACAGGGGGCCTCACATCCTTTGAAAACTCCAGAGGTATGCAGTGATCATTGCCTCCAAAGGAGATGATGCCTGACTCCTCGTGAAACTTGATAGGAGTCCCAGGATTCCTGTGGCACGTGAAAAGGGACCCTTGGTCTCCCGCCTTAGCTGGAGAGGCGTCCCAATTGCCCTGCCAAGCCTCGAGGAGAATCCCGAGTTTTCCCTCACAACTAGGCAGGCGTCCTGACGTTGCTGAACTAAAACGATGGTGGAAGGGCCATCCCCGTCGTACTTCGAGAATATACCCCAGGTTCCCACCGCAACTCGAGAAAAACCATGAGACTTCCCCCTCGCCACAAAATGAGGCCCGATTCCCCTGCACTGCTTGCAGAGCAATTCCGTGTTGCACATCACACATGAAAGGAGCCTTGATTTCCTTGATGGCACTCCAGAGAAACCCCAAGAACACTGTTTCAAGGCTAGAGGGATCCTGAGGTCACTGTAGCAACACGAAAGAGCTCCGTGGACCAAAAATCAACTCGAGATGAGAGGTTAGTCCCTGGCTTCGAATCCAGATGAATACCACCTTACCACAAGCACCTCAAGAGGAGGCTTCTCTCAGCTCTAGGTATGTGAGAGGGACCCTGAGTTTGCGGCCTCAAGTGGAATGGACACTGTGATGCCCTGACGCGAAATAAGGCCGGATATCCCTGCAGTGACTTGAATGCAGGCTCGTCTTGCATCTCCCAAGACGAAAGGATGTCTGAATCTCCTGTGGAGACCACAGAGAAAGACCTAGTTCCCCACCTCATCGCGATCGGAGGCCTCACATCCTTTGAAAACTCCAGAGGTACGCGGAGATCAGTGCCTCCAAAGGAGACGATGCCTGACTCCTCGTGAAACTTGATAGGAGTCCTAGGATTCCTGTGGCACGTGGAAAGGGACCCTTGGTCTCCCGCCTCAGCTGGAGAGGCGTCCCAATTGCCCTGCCAAGCCTCGAGGAGAATCCCGAGTTGTCCCTCGCAACTAGGCAGGAGTCCTGACGTCGCTGAACAAACACGTGGGTGGAAGGGCCATCCCCGTCGTAACTCGAGAATATACCCCAGGTTCCCGCCGTAACTCGAGAGAAACCATGATACTTCCCCCTCGCCGCGAGATGAGGCTCGATTCCCCTGCACTGCGTGCAGAGCAATTCCGTGTTGCACATCACACATGAAAGGAGCCTTGATTTCGTTGATGGCACTCCAGAGAAACCCCAAGAACACTGTTTCAAGGCTAGAGGGATCCTGAGGTCACTGTAGCAACACGAAAGAGCTCCGTGGCCCAAAAATCAACTCGAGATGAGAGGTTAGTTCCTGGCTTCGACTCCAGAGGAATACCACCTTACCACAAGCACCTCAAGAGGAGGCTTCTCTCAGCTTTAGGTATGTGAAAGGGACCCTGAGATTGCGGCCTCAAGTGGAATGGACACTGCGATGCCCTGACGCGAAATAAGGCCGGATATCCCTGCAGTGACTTGAATGCAGGCTCGTCTTGCATCTCCCAAGATGAAAGGATGTCTGAATCCCCTGTGGAGACCACAGAGAAAGACCTAGTTCCCCACCTCATGGCGACCGGAGGCCTCACATCCTTTGAAAACTCCAGAGGTACGCGGAGATCAGTGCCTCCAAAGGAGACGATGCCTGACTCCTCTTGAAACTTGATAGGAGTCCCAGGATTCCTGTGGCACATGGAAAGGGACCCTTGGTGTCCCGCCTCAGCTGGAGAGGCGTCCCAATTGCCCTGCCAAGCATCGAGGAGAATCCCGAGTTGTCCCTCGCAACTAGGCAGGAGTCCTGACGTCGCTGAATAAACAAGTGGGTGGAAGGGCCATCCCTGTCGTAACTCGAGAATATACCCCAGGTTCCCGCCGCAACTCGAGAAAAACCATGAGACTTCCCCTCGCCGTGAGATGAGGCCCGATTCCCCTGCACTGCGTGCAGAGCAATTCCGTGTTGCACATCACACATGAAAGGAACCTTGATTTCCTTGATGGCACTCCAGAGAAACCCCAAGAACACTGTTTCAAGGCTAGAGGGATCCTGAGGTCACTGTAGCAACACGAAAGAGCTCCGAGGACCAAAAATCAACTCGAGATGAGAGGTTAGTCCCTGGCTTGGAATCCAGATGAATACCACCTTACCACAAGCACCTCAAGAGGAGGCTTCTCTCAGCTCTAGGTATGTGAGAGGGACCCTGAGTTTGCGGCCTCAAGTGGAATGGACACTGTGATGCCCTGACGCGAAATAAGGCCGGATATCCCTGCAGTGACTTAAATGCAGGCTCGTCTTGCATCTCCCAAGACGAAAGGATGTCTGAATCCCCTGTGGAGACCACAGAGAAAGACCTAGTTCCCCACCTCATCGCGACCGGAGGCCTCACATCCATTGAAAACTCCAGAGGTACGCGGAGATCAGTGCCTCTAAAGGAGACGATGCCTGACTCCTCGTGAAACTTGATAGGAGTCCCAGGATTCCTGTGGCACGTGGAAAGGGACCCTTGGTCTCCCACCTCAGCTGGAGAGGCGTCCCAACTGCACTGCCAAGCCTCGAGGAGAATCCCGAGTTGTCCCTCGCAACTAGGCAGGAGTCCTGACGTCGCTGAACAAACACGTGGGTGGAAGGGCCATCCCCGTCGTAACTCGAGAATATACCCCAGGTTCCCGCCGCATCTCGAGAAAAACCATGAGACTTCCCCCTCGCCGCGAGATGAGGCCCGATTCCCCTGCACTGCGTGCAGAGCAATTCCGTGTTGCACATCACACATGAAAGGAGCCTTGATTTCCATGATGGCACTCCAGAGAAACCCCAAGAATACTGTTTCCAGGCTAGAGGGATCCTGAGGTCACTGTAGCAACACGAAAGAGCTCCGTGGACCAAAAATCAACTCGAGATGAGAGGTTAGTCCCTGGCTTCGAATCCAGAGGAATACCACCTTACCACAAGCACCTCAAGAGGAGGCTTCTCTCAGCTCTAGCTATGTGAGAGGGACCCTGAGTTTGCGGCCTCACGTGGAATGGACACCACGATGCCCTGACTAGAAATAAGGCCGCATATCCCTGCAGTGACTTGAATGCAGGCTCGTCTTGCATCTCCCAAGACGAAAGGGTGTCTGAATACCCTGTGGAGACCAGAGAGAAAAACCTAGTTCCCCACCTCATCGCGACAGGGGGCCTCACATCCTTTGAAAACTCCAGAGGTATGCAGTGACCAGTGCCTCCAAAGGAGACGATGCCTGACTCCTCGTGAAACTTGATAGGAGTCCCAGGATTCCTGTGGCACGTGAAAAGGGATCCTTGGTCTCCCGCCTCAGCTGGAGAGGCGTCCCAATTGCCCTGCCAAGCCTCGAGGAGAATCCCGAGTTTTCCCTCACAACTAGGCAGGCGTCCTGACGTCGCTGAACTAAAACGTGGGTGGAAGGGCCATCCCCGTCGTAACTCGAGAATATACCCCAGGTTCCCGCCGCAACTCGAGAAAAACCATGAGACTTCCCCCTCGCCACAAAATGAGGCCCGATTCCCTTGCACTGCGTGCAGAGCAATTCCGTGTTGCACATCACACATGAAAGGAGCCTTGATTTCCTTGATGGCACTCCAGAGAAACCCCAAGAACACTGTTTCAAGGCTAGAGGGATCCTGAGGTCACTGTAGCAACACGAAAGAGCTCCGTGGACCAAAAATCAACTCGAGGTGAGAGGTTAGTCCCTGGCTTCGAATCCAGATGAATACCACCTTACCACAAGCACCTCAAGAGGAGGCTTCTCTCAGCTCTAGGTATGTGAGAGGGACCCTGAGTTTGCGGCATCAAGTGGAATGGACACTGTGATGCCCTGACGCGAAATAAGGCCGGATATCCCTGCAGTGACTTGAATGCAGGCTCATCTTGCATCTCCCAAGACGAAAGGATGTCTGAATCTCCTGTGGAGACCACAGAGAAAGATCTAGTTCCCCACATCATCGCGATCGGAGGCCTCACATCCTTTGAAAACTCCAGAGGTACGCGGAGATCAGTGCCTCCAAAGGAGACGATGCCTGACTCCTCGTGAAACTTGATAGGAGTCCTAGGATTCCTGTGGCACGTGGAAAGGGACCCTTGGTCTCCCGCCTCAGCTGGAGAGGCGTCCCAATTGCCCTGCCAAGCCTCGAGGAGAATCCCGAGTTGTCCCTCGCAACTAGGCAGGAGTCCTGACGTCGCTGAACAAACACGTGGGTGGAAGGGCCATCCCCGTCATAACTCGAGAATATACCCCAGGTTCCCGCCGTAACTCGAGAAAAACCATGATACTTCCCCCTCGCCGCGAGATGAGGCTCGATTCCCCTGCACTGCGTGCAGAGCAATTCCGTGTTGCACATCACACATGAAAGGAGCCTTGATTTCGTTGATGGCACTCCAGAGAAACCCCAAGAACACTGTTTCAAGGCTAGAGGGATCCTGAGGTCACTGTAGCAACACGAAAGAGCTCCGTGGCCCAAAAATCAACTCGAGATGAGAGGTTAGTCCCTGGCTTCGACTCCAGAGGAATACCACCTTACCACAAGCACCTCAAGAGGAGGCTTCTCTCAGCTCTAGCTATGTGAGAGGGACCCTGAGTTTGCGGCCTCAAGTGGAATGGACACTGCGATGCCCTGACGCGAAATTAGGCCGGATTTCCCTGCAGTGACTTGAATGCAGGCTCGTCTTGCATCTCCCAAGACGAAAGGATGTCTGAATCCCCTGTGGAGACCACAGAGAAAGACCTAGTTCCCAACCTCATTGCGACCGGAGGCCTCACATCCTTTGACAACTCCAGAGGTACACGGAGATCAGTGCCTCCAAAGGAGACGATGCCTGACTTCTCGTGAAACTTGATAGGAGTCCCAGGATTCCTGTGGAACGTGGAAAGGGACCCTTGGTCTCCCGCCTCAGCTGGAGAGGCATCCCAATTGCCCTGCCAAGCCTCGAGGAGAATCCCGACTTGTCCCTCGCAACTAGGCAGGAGTCCTGACGTCGCTGAACAAACACGTGGGTGGAAGGGCCATCCCCATCGTAACTCGAGAATATACCCCAGGTTCCCGCCGTAACTCGAGAGAAACCATGATACTTCCCCCTCGCCGCGAGATGAGGCTCGATTCCCCTGCACTGCGTGCAGAGCAATTCCGTGTTGCACATCACACATGAAAGGAGCCTTGATTTCGTTGATGGCACTCCAGAGAAACGCCAAGAACACTGTTTCAAGGCTAGAGGGATCCTGAGGTCACTGTAGCAACACGAAAGAGCTCCGTGGCCCAAAAATCAACTCGAGATGCGAGGTTAGTTCCTGGCTTCGACTCCAGAGAAATACCACCTTACCACAAGCACCTCAAGAGGAGGCTTCTCTCAGCTTTAGGTATGTGAGAGGGACCCTGACATTGCGGCCTCAAGTGGAATGGACACTGCGATGCCCTGACGCGAAATAAGGCCGGATATCCCTGCAGTGACTTGAATGCAGGCTCGTCTTGCATCTCCCAAGATGAAAGGATGTCTGAATCCCCTGTGGAGACCACAGAGAAAGACCTAGTTCCCCACCTCATGGCGACCGGAGGCCTCACATCCTTTGAAAACTCCAGAGGTACGCGGAGATCAGTGCCTCCAAAGGAGACGATGCCTGACTCCTCGTGAAACTTGATAGGAGTCCCAGGATTCCTGTGGCACGTGGAAAGGGACCCTTGGTCTCTCGCCTCAGCTGGAGAGGCGTCCCAATTGCCCTGCCAAGCCTCGAGGAGAATCCCGAGTTGTCCCTCGCAACTAGGCAGGAGTCCTGACGTCGCTGAACAAACACGTGGGTGGAAGGGCCATCCCCGTCGTAACTCGAGAATATACACCAGGTTCCCTCCGCAACTCGAGAAAAACCATGAGACTTCCCCCTCTCCGCGAGATGAGGCCCGATTCCCCTGCACTGCGTGCAGAGCAATTCCGTGTTGCACATCACACATGAAAGGAGCCTTGATTTCCATGATGGCACTCCAGAGAAACCCCAAGAACACTGTTTCAAGGCTAGAGGGACCCTGAGGTCACTGTAGCAACACGAAAGAGCTCCGTGGACCAAAAATCAACTCGAGATGAGAGGTTAGTCCCTGGCTTCGAATCCAGAGGAATACCACCTTACCACAAGCACCTCAAGAGGAGGCTTCTCTCAGCTCTAGCTATGTGAGAGGGACCCTGAGTTTGCGGCCTCAAGTGGAATGGACACCACGATGCCCTGACTCGAAATAAGGCCGCATATCCCTGCAGTGACTTGAATGCAGGATCGTCTTGCATCTCCCAAGACGAAAGGATGTCTGAATCCCCTGTGGAGACCGCAGAGAAAGACCTAGTTCCCCACCTCATCGCGACCGGAGGCCTCACATCCTTTGAAAACTCCAGAAGTACGCGGAGATCAGTGCCTCCAAAGGAGACGATGCCTGACTCCTCGTGAAACTTGATAGGAGTCCCAGGATTCCTGTGGCACGTGGAAAGGGACCCTTGGTCTCCCGACTCAGCTGGAGAGGCGTCCCAATTGCCCTGCCAAGCCTCGAGGAGAATCCCGAGTTGTCCCTCGCAACTAGGCAGGAGTCCTGACGTCGCTGAACAAACACGTGGCTGGAAGGGCCATCCCCGTTGTAACTCGAGAATATACCCCAGGTTCCCGCCGCAACTCGAGAAAAACCATGAGACTTCCCCCTCGCCGCAAAATGAGGCACGATTCCCCTGCACTGCGTGCAGAGCAATTCCGTGTTGCACATCACACATAAAAGGAGCCTTGATTTCCTTGATGGCACTGCAGAGAAACCCCAAGAACACTGTTTCCAGGCTAGAGGGATCCTGAGGTCACTGTAGCAACACGAAAGAGCTCTGTGGCCCAAAAATCAACTCGAGATGAGAGGTTAGTCCCTGGCTTCGACTCCAGAGGAATACCACCTTACCACAAGAACCTCAAGAGGAGGCTTCTCTCAGCTCTAGGTATGTGAGAGGGACCCTGAGTTTGCGGCCTCAAGTGGAATGGACACCGCGATGCCCTGATTTGAAATAAGGCCGGATATCCCTGCAGTGACTTCAATGCAGGCTCGTCTTGCATCTCCCAAGATGAAAGGATGTCTGAATCCCCTGTGGAAACCACAGAGGAAGACCTAGTTCCCCACCTCATGGCGACCGGAGGCCTCACATCCTTTGAAAACACCAGAGGTACGCGGAGATCAGTGCCTCCAAAGGAGACGATGCTTGACTCCTCGTGAAACTTGATAGGAGTCCCAGGATTCCTGTGGCACGTGGAAAGGGACCCTTGGTCTCCCGCCTCAGGTTGAGAGGCGGCCCAATTGCCCTGCCAAGCCTCGAGGAGAATCCCGAGTTGTCCCTCGCAACTAGGCAGGAGTCCTGACGTCGCTGAACAAACACGTGGGTGGAAGGGCCATCCCCGTCGTAACTCGAGAATATAGCCCAGGTTCCCGCCGCAACTCGAGAGAAACCATGATACTTCCCCCTCGCCGCGAGATGAGGCGCAATTCCCCTGCACTTCGTGCAGAGCAATTCCGTGTTGCACATCACACATGAAAGGAGCCTTGATTTCCTTGATGGCATTCCAGAGAAACCCCAAGAACACTGTTTCAAGGCTAGAGGGATCCTGAGGTCACTTTAGCAACACGAAAGAGCTCTGTGGCCCAAAAATCAACTCGAGATGAGAGGTTAGTCCCTGGCTTCGACTCCAGAGGAATACCACCTTACCACAAGCACATCAAGAGGAAGCTTCTCTCAGCTCTAGGTATGTGACAGGGACCCTGATTTTGCGGCCTCAAGTGGAATGGACACTGCGATGACCTGAATCAAAATAAGGCTGGATATCCCTGCAATGACTTGAATGCAGGCTCGTCTTGCATCTCCCAAGATGAAAGGATGACTGAATCCCCTGTGGAGACCACAGAGAAAGACCTAGTTCCCCACCTCATGGCGACCGGAGGCCTCACATCCTTTGAAAACTCCAGAGGTACGCGGAGATCAGTGCCTCCAAAGGAGACGATGCTTGACTCCTCGTGAAACTTGATAGGAGTCCCAGGATTCCTGTGGCACGTGGAAAGGGACCCTTGGTCTCCCGCCTCAGCTGGAGAGGCGTCCCAATTGCCCTGCCAAGCCTCGAGGAGAATCCCGAGTTGTCCCTCGCAACTAGGCAGGAGTCCTGACGTCGCTGAACAAACACGTGGCTGGAAGGGCCATCCCCGTTGTAACTCGAGAATATACCCCAGGTTCCCGCCACAACTCGAGAAAAACCATGAGACTTCCCCCTCGCCGCAAAATGAGGCACGATTCCCCTGCACTGCGTGCAGAGCAATTCCGTGTTGCACATCACACATGAAAGGAGCCTTGATTTCCTTGATGGCACTCCAGAGAAACCCCAAGAACACTGTTTCAAGGCTAGAGGGATCCTGAGGTCACTGTAGCAACATGAAAGAGCTCTGTGGCCCAAAAATCAACTCGAGATGAGAGGTTAGTCCCTGGCTTCGACTCCAGAGGAATACCACCTTACCACAAGAACCTCAAGAGGAGGCTTCTCTCAGCTCTAGGTATGTGAGAGGGACCCTGAGTTTGCGGCCTCAAGTGGAATGGACACCGCGATGCCCTGATTTGAAATAAGGCCGGATATCCCTGCAGTGACTTGAATGCAGGCTCGTCTTGCATCTCCCAAGATGAAAGGATGTCTGAATCCCCTGTGGAAACCACAGAGGAAGACCTAGTTCCCCACCTCATGGCGACCGGAGGCCTCACATCCTTTGAAAACACCAGAGGTACGCGGAGATCAGTGCCTCCAAAGGAGACGATGCCTGACTCCTCGTGAAACTTGATAGGAGTCCCAGGATTCCTGTGGCACGTGGAAAGGGACCCTTGGTCTCCCGCCTCAGGTTGAGAGGCGGCCCAATTGCCCTGCCAAGCCTCGAGGAGAATCCCGAGTTGTCCCTCGCAACTAGGCAGGAGTCCTGACGTCACTGAACAAACACGTGGGTGGAAGGGCCATCCCCGTCGTAACTCGAGAATATACACCAGGTTCCCGCCGCAACTCGAGAAAAACCATGAGACTTCCCCCTCGCCACGAGATGAGGCCCGATTCCCCTGCACTGCGTGCAGAGCAATTCCGTGATGCACATCACACATGAAAGGAGCCTTGATTTTCATGATGGCACTCCAGAGAAACCCCAAGAACACTGTTTCAAGGCTAGAGGGATCCTGAGGTCACTGTAGCAACACGAAAGAGCTCCGTGGACCAAAAATCAACTCGAGATGAGAGGTTAGTCCCTGGCTTCGACTCCAGAGGAATACCACCTTACCACAAGCACCTGAAGACGAGGCTTCTCTCAGCTCTAGGTATGTGAGAGGGACCCTGAGTTTGCGGCCTCAAGTGGAATGGACACCACGATGCCCTGACGCGAAATAAGGCCGGATATCCCTGCAGTTACTTGAATGCAGGCTCGTCTTGCATCTCCCAAGATGAAAGGATGTCTGAATCCCCTGTGGAGACCACAGAGAAAGACCTAGTTCCCCACCTCATCGCGACAGGGAGCCTCACATCCTTTGAAAACTCCAGAGGTATGCAGAGATCAGTGCCTCCAAAGGAGATGATGCCTGACTCCTCGTGAAACTTGATAGGAGTCCCAGGATTCCTGTGGCACGTGGAAATGGACCCTTGGTCTCCCGCCTCATCTGGAGAGGCGTCCCAATTGCCCTGCCAAGCCTCGAGGAGAATCCCGAGTTGTCCCTCACAACTAGACTGGCGTCCTGACGTCGCTGAACAAAAACGTGGGTGGAAGGGCCATCCCCGTCGTAACTCGAGAATATACCCCAGGTTCCCGACGCAACTCGAGAAAAACAATTAGACTTCCCCCTCGCCGCAAAATGAGGCCCGATTCTCCTGCACTGCATGCAGAGCAATTCCGTGTTGCACATCACACATGAAAGGAGCCTTGATTTCCTTGATGGCACTCCAGAGAAACCCCAAGAACACTGTTTCAAGGCTAGAGGGATCATGAGGTCAGTGTAGCAACACGAAAGAGCTCCATGGACCAAAAATCAACACGAGATGAGAGGTTAGTCCCTGGCTTCGACTCCAGAGGAATACCACCTTACCACAAGCACCTCAAGAGGAGGCTTCTCTCAGCTCTAGGTATGTGAGAGGGACCCTGAGTTTGCGGCCTCAAGTGGAATGGACACTGCGATGCCCTGATTTGAAATAAGGCCGGATATCCCTGCAGTGACTTGAATGCAGGCTCGTCTTGCATCTCCCAAGACGAAAGGATGTCTGAATCCCCTGTGGAGACCACAGAGAAAGACCTAGTTCCCCACCTCATCGCGACAGGAGGCCTCACATCCTTTGAAAACTTCAGAGGTACGCGGAGATCAGTGCCTCCAAAGGAGACGATGCCTGACTCCTCGTGAAACTTGATAGGAGTCCCAAGACTCCTGTGGCACATGGAAAGGGAAACTTGCTCTCCCGGCTCAGCTGGAGAGGCGTCCCAATTGCCCTGCCAAGCCTCGAGGAGAATCCCGAGTTGTCCCTCGTAACTAGGCAGGAGTCCTGACGTCGCTGAACAAACACGTGGGTGGAAGGGCCATCCCCGTCGTAACTCGAGAATATACCCCAGGTTCCCGCCGCAACTGGAGAGAAACCATGATACTTTCCCCTCGCCGCGAGATGAGGCGCGATTCCCCTGCACTGCGTTCAGAGCAATTCCGTGTTGCACATCACACATGAAAGGAGCCTTGATTTCCTTGATGGCACTCCAGAGAAACCCCAAGAACACTCTTTCAAGGCTAGAGGGATCCTGAGGTCACTGTAACAACACGAAAGAGCTCCGTGGACCAAAAATCAACTCGAGATGAGAGGTTAGTCCCTGGCTTCGACTCCAGAGGAATACCACCTTACCACAAGGACCTCAAGAGGAGGCTTCTCTCAGCTCTAGGTATGTGAGAGGGACCCTGATTTTGCGGCCTCAAGTGGAAAGGACACTGCGATGCCCTGACTCGAAATAAGGCCGGATTTCCCTGCAGTGACTTGAATGCAGGCTCCTCTTGCATGTCCCAAGACGAAAGGATGTCTGAATCCCCTGTGGAGACCACAGAGAAAGACCTAGTTCCCAACCTCATCGCGACCGGAGGCCTCACATTCTTTGACAACTCCAGAGGTACACGGAGATCAGTGCCTCCAAAGGAGACGATGCCTGACTCCTCGTGAAACTTGATAGGAGTCCCAGGATTCCTGTGGCACGTGGAAAGTGACCCTTGGTCTCCCGCCTCAGTTGGAGAGGCGTCCCAATTGCCCTGCCAAGCCTCGAGGAGAATCCCGAGTTGTCCCTCGCAACTAGGCAGGAGTCCTGACGTCGCTGAACAAACACGTGGGTGGAAGGGCCATCCCCGTCGTAACTCGAGAATATACACCAGGTTAACGCTGCAACGCGAGAAAAACCATGAGACTTCCCCCTCGCCGCGAGATTAGGCCCGATTCCCCTGCACTGCGTGCAGAGCAATTCCGTGTTGCACATCACACATGAAAGGAGCCTTGATTTTCATGATGGCACTCCAGAGAAACCCCAAGAACACTGTTTCAAGGCTAGAGGGATCCTGAGGTCACTGTAGCAACACGAAAGAGCTCCGTGGACCAAAAATCAACTCGAGATGAGAGGTTAGTCCCTGGCTTCGAATCCAGAGGAATACCACCTTACCACAAGCACCTGAAGACGAGGCTTCTCTCAGCTCTAGCTATGTGAGAGGGACCCTGAGTTTGCGGCCTCAAGTGGAATGGACACCACGATGCCCTGACTCGAAATAAGGCCGGATATCCCTGCAGTGACTTGAATGCAGGCTCGTCTTGCATCTCCCAAGATGAAAGGATGTCTGAATCCCCTGTGGAGACCACAGAGAAAGACCTAGTTCCCCACCTCATCGCGACAGGGAGCCTCACATCCTTTGAAAACTCCAGAGGTATGCAGAGATCAGTGCCTCCAAAGGAGATGATGCCTGACTCCTCGTGAAACTTGATAGGAGTCCCAGGATTCCTGTGGCACGTGGAAATGGACCCTTGGTCTCCTGCCTCATCTGGAGAGGCGTCCCAATTGCCCTGCCAAGCCTCGAGGAGAATCCCGAGTTGTCCCTCACAACTAGACAGGCGTCCTGACGTCGCTGAACAAAAACGTGGGTGGAAAGGCCATCCCCGTCGTAACTCGAGAATATACCCCAGGTTCCCGCCGCAACTCGAGAAAAATCATGAGACTTCCCCCTCACCGCAAAATGAGGCCCGATTCCCCTGCACTGCGTGCAGAGCAATTCCGTGTTGCACATCACACATGAAAGGAGCCTTGATTTCCTTGATGGCACTCCAGAGAAACCCCAAGAACACTGTTTCAAGGCTAGAGGGATCATGAGGTCAGTGCAGCAACACGAAAGAGCTCCGTGGACCAAAAATCAACTCGAGATGAGAGGTTAGTCCCTGGCTTCGACTCCAGAGGAATACCACCTTACCACAAGCACCTCAAGAGGAGGCTTCTATCAGCTCTAGGTATGTGAGAGGGACCCTGAGTTTGCGGCCTCAAGTGGAATGGACACGGCGATGCCCTGATTTGAAATAAGGCCGGATATCCCTGCAGTGACTTGAATGCATGCTCGTCTTGCATCTCCCAAGACGAAAGGATGTCTGAATCCCCTGTGGAGACCGCAGAGAAAGACCTAGTTCCCCACCTCATCGCGACCGGAGGCCTCACATCCTTTGAAAACTCCAGAGGTACGCGGAGATCAGTGCCTCCAAAGGAGACGATGCCTGACTCCTCGTGAAACTTGAAAAGAGTCCCAGGATTCCTGTGGCACTTAGAAAGGGACCTTTGGTCTCCCGCCTCAGCTGGAGAGGCGTCCCAATTGCCCTGCCAAGCCTCGAGGAGAATCCCGAGTTGTCCCTCGCAACTAGGCTGGAGTCCTGACGTCGCTGAACAAACACGTGGGTGGAAGGGCCATCCCCATCGTAACTCGAGAATATACCCCAGGTTCCCGCCGCAACTCGAGAGAAACCATGATACTTCCCCCTCGCGGCGAGATGAGGCTCGATTCCCCTGCACTGCGTGCAGAGCAATTCCGTGTTGCACATCACACGTGAAAGGAGCCTTGATTTCCTGGATGGCACTCCAGAGAAACCCCAAGAACACTGTTTCAAGGCTAGAGGGATCATGAGGTCACTGTAGCAACACGATAGAGCTCCGTGGCCCAAAAATCAACTCGAGATGAGAGGTTAGTTCCTGGCTTCGACTCCAGAGGAATACCACCTTACCACAAGCACCTCAAGAGGAGGCTTCTCTCAGCTTTAGGTATGTGAGAGGGACCCTGAGTTTGCGGCCTCAAGTGGAATGGACACTGCGATGCCCGGACGCGAAATAAGGCCGGATATTCCTGCAGTGACTTGAATGCAGGCTCGTCTTGCATCTCCCAAGATGAAAGGATGTCTGAATCCCCTGTGGAGACCACAGAGAAAGACCTAGTTCCCCACCACATGGCGACCGGAGGCCTCACATCCTTTGAAAACTCCAGAGGTACGCGGAAATCAGTGCCTCCAAAGGAGACGATTCCTGACTCCTCTTGAAACTTGATAGGAGTCCCAGGATTCCTGTGGCACATGGAAAGGGACCCTTGGTGTCCCGCCTCAGCTGGAGAGGCGTCCCAATTGCCCTGCCAAGCCTCGAGGAGAATCCCGAGTTGTCCCTCGCAACTAGGCAGGAGTCCTGACGTCGCTGAACAAACACGTGGGTGGAAGGGCCAACCCTGTCGTAACTCGAGAATATACCCCAGGTTCCCGCCGCAACTCGAGAAAAACCATGAGACTTCCCCTCGCCGCGAGATGAGGCCCGATTCCCCTGCACTGCGTGCAGAGCAATTCCGTGTTGCACATCACACATGAAAGGAGCCTTGATTTCCTTGATGGCACTCCAGAGAAACCCCAAGAACACTGTTTCAAGGCTAGAGGGATCCTGAGGTCACTGTAGCAACACGAAAGAGCTCCGTGGACCAAAAATCAACTCGAGATGAGAGGTTAGTCCCTGGCTTCGAATCCAGATGAATACCACCTTTCCACAAGCACCTCAAGAGGAGGCTTCTCTCAGCTCTAGCTATGTGAGAGGGACCCGGAGTTTGAGGCCTCAAGTGGAATGGACACTGTGATGCCCTGACGCGAAATAAGGCCGGATATCCCTGCAGTGACTTGAATGCAGGCTCGTCTTACATCTCCCAAGACGAAAGGATGTCTCAATCCCCAGTGGAAACCACAGAGAAAGACCTAGTTACCCACCTCATTGCGACCGGAGGCCTCACATCCTTTGAAAACTCCAGAGGTACGCGGAGATCAGTGCCTCCAAAGGAGACGATGCCTGACTCCTCGTGAAACTTGATAGGAGTCCCAGGATTCCTGTGGCACGTGGAAAGGGACCCTTGGTCTCCCGCCTCAGCTGGAGAGGCTTCCCAATTGCCCTGCCAAGCCTCGAGGAGAATCCCGAATTGTCCCTCGCAACTAGGCAGGAGTCCTGACGTCGCTGAACAAACACGTGGGTGGAAGGGCCATCCCCGTCGTAACTCGAGAATATACCCCAGGTTCCCGCCGCAACTCGAGAGAAACCATGATACTTCCCCCTCCCCGCGAGATGAGGCGCAATTCCCCTGCACTTCGTGTAGAGCAATTCCGTGTTGCACATCACACATGAAAGGAGCCTTGATTTCCTTGATGGCATTCCAGAGAAACCCCAAGAACACTGTTTCAAGGCTAAAGGGATCCTGAGGTCACTTTAGCAACACGAAAGAGCTCTGTGGCCCAAAAATCAACTCGAGATGAGAGGTTAGTCCCTGGCTTCGACTCAAGAGGAATACCACCTTACCACAAGCACATCAAGAGGAAGCTTCTCTCAGCTCTACGTATGTGAGAGGGACCCTGATTTTGCGGCCTCAAGTGGAATGGACACTGCGATGACCTGAATCAAAATAAGGCTGGATATCCCTGCAATGACTTGAATGCAGGCTCGTCTTGCATCTCCCAAGATGAAAGGATGACTGAATCCCCTGTGGAGACCACAGAGAAAGACCTAGTTCCCCACCTCATGGCGACCGGAGGCCTCACATCCTTTGAAAACTCCAGAGGTACGCGGAGATCAGTGCCTCCAAAGGAGACGATGCCTGACTCCTCGTGAAACTTGATAGGAGTCCCAGGATTCCTGTGGCACGTGGAAAGGGACCCTTGGTCTCCCGACTCAGCTGGAGAGGCGTCCCAATTGCCCTGCCAAGCCTCGAGGAGAATCCCGAGTTGTCCCTCGCAACTAGGCAGGAGTCCTGACGTCGCTGAACAAACACGTGGCTGGAAGGGCCATCCCCGTTGTAACTCGAGAATATACCGCAGGTTCCCGCCGCAACTCGAGAAAAACCATGAGACTTCCCCTCGCCGCGAGATGAGGCCCGATTCCCCTGCACTGCGTGCAGAGCAATTCCGTGTTGCACATCACACATGAAAGGAGCCTTGATTTCCTTGATGGCACTCCAGAGAAACCCCAAGAACACTGTTTCAAGGCTAGAGGGATCCTGAGGTCACTGTAGCAACACGAAAGAGCTCCGTGGACCAAAAATCAACTCGAGATGAGAGGTTAGTCCCTGGCTTCGAATCCAGATGAATACCACCTTTCCACAAGCACCTCAAGAGGAGGCTTCTCTCAGCTCTAGCTATGTGAGAGGGACCCGGAGTTTGAGGCCTCAAGTGGAATGGACACTGTGATGCCCTGACGCGAAATAAGGCCGGATATCCCTGCAGTGACTTGAATGCAGGCTCGTCTTACATCTCCCAAGACGAAAGGATGTCTCAATCCCCAGTGGAAACCACAGAGAAAGACCTAGTTACCCACCTCATTGCGACCGGAGGCCTCACATCCTTTGAAAACTCCAGAGGTACGCGGAGATCAGTGCCTCCAAAGGAGACGATGCCTGACTCCTCGTGAAACTTGATAGGAGTCCCAGGATTCCTGTGGCACGTGGAAAGGGACCCTTGGTCTCCCGCCTCAGCTGGAGAGGCTTCCCAATTGCCCTGCCAAGCCTCGAGGAGAATCCCGAATTGTCCCTCGCAACTAGGCAGGAGTCCTGACGTCGCTGAACAAACACGTGGGTGGAAGGGCCATCCCCGTCGTAACTCGAGAATATACCCCAGGTTCCCGCCGCAACTCGAGAGAAACCATGATACTTCCCCCTCCCCGCGAGATGAGGCGCAATTCCCCTGCACTTCGTGTAGAGCAATTCCGTGTTGCACATCACACATGAAAGGAGCCTTGATTTCCTTGATGGCATTCCAGAGAAACCCCAAGAACACTGTTTCAAGGCTAAAGGGATCCTGAGGTCACTTTAGCAACACGAAAGAGCTCTGTGGCCCAAAAATCAACTCGAGATGAGAGGTTAGTCCCTGGCTTCGACTCAAGAGGAATACCACCTTACCACAAGCACATCAAGAGGAAGCTTCTCTCAGCTCTAGGTATGTGAGAGGGACCCTGATTTTGCGGCCTCAAGTGGAATGGACACTGCGATGACCTGAATCAAAATAAGGCTGGATATCCCTGCAATGACTTGAATGCAGGCTCGTCTTGCATCTCCCAAGATGAAAGGATGACTGAATCCCCTGTGGAGACCACAGAGAAAGACCTAGTTCCCCACCTCATGGCGACCGGAGGCCTCACATCCTTTGAAAACTCCAGAGGTACGCGGAGATCAGTGCCTCCAAAGGAGACGATGCCTGACTCCTCGTGAAACTTGATAGGAGTCCCAGGATTCCTGTGGCACGTGGAAAGGGACCCTTGGTCTCCCGACTCAGCTGGAGAGGCGTCCCAATTGCCCTGCCAAGCCTCGAGGAGAATCCCGAGTTGTCCCTCGCAACTAGGCAGGAGTCCTGACGTCGCTGAACAAACACGTGGCTGGAAGGGCCATCCCCGTTGTAACTCGAGAATATACCGCAGGTTCCCGCCGCAACTCGAGAAAAACCATGAGACTTCCCCCTCGCCGCAAAATGAGGCACGATTCCCCTGCACTGCGTGCAGAGCAATTCCGTGTTGCACATCACACATAAAAGGAGCCTTGATTTCCTTGATGGCACTCCAGAGAAACCCCAAGAACACTGTTTCCAGGCTAGAGGGATCCTGAGGTCACTGTAGCAACACGAAAGAGCTCTGTGGCCCAAAAATCAACTCGAGATGAGAGGTTAGTCCCTGGCTTCGACTCCAGAGGAATACCACCTTACCACAAGAACCTTAAGAGGAGGCTTCTCTCAGCTCTAGGTATGTGAGAGGGACCCTGAGTTTGCGGCCTCAAGTGGAATGGACACCGCGATGCCCTGACTCGAAATAAGGCCGGATATCCCTGCAGTGACTTGAATGCAGGCTCGTCTTGCATCTCCCAAGATGAAAGGATGTCTGAATCCCCTGTGGAAACCACAGAGGAAGACCTAGTTCCCCACCTCATGGCGACCGGAGGCCTCACATCCTTTGAAAACACCAGAGGTACGCGGAGATCAGTGCCTCCAAAGGAGACGATGCCTGACTCCTCGTGAAACTTGATAGGAGTCCCAGGATTCCTGTGGCACGTGGAAAGGGACCCTTGGTCTCCCGCCTCAGGTTGAGAGGCGGCCCAATTGCCCTGCCAAGCCTCGAGGAGAATCCCGAGTTGTCCCTCGCAACTAGGCAGGAGTCCGGACGTCGCTGAACAAACACGTGGGTGGAAGGGCCATCCCCGTCGTAACTCGAGAATATACCCCAGGTTCCCGCCGCAACTCGAGAGAAACCATGATACTTCCCCCTCGCCGCGAGATGAGGCGCAATTCCCCTGCACTTCGTGCAGAGCAATTCCGTGTTGCACATCACACATGAAAGGAGCCTTGATTTCCTTGATGGCACTCCAGAGAAACCCCAAGAACACTGTTTCAAGGCTAGAGGGATCCTGAGGTCACTTTAGCAACACGAAAGAGCTCTGTGGCCCAAAAATCAACTCGAGATGAGAGGTTAGTCCCTGGCTTCGACTCCAGAGGAATACCACCTTACCACAAGCACATCAAGAGGAAGCTTCTCTCAGCTCTAGGTATGTGAGAGGGACCCTGATTTTGCGGCCTCAAGTGGAATGGACACTGCGATGACCTGAATCAAAATAAGGCTGGATATCCCTGCAATGACTTGAATGCAGGCTCGTCTTGCATCTCCCAAGATGAAAGGATGACTGAATCCCCTGTGGAGACCACAGAGAAAGACCTAGTTCCCCACCTCATGGCGACCGGAGGCCTCACATCCTTTGAAAACTCCAGAGGTACGCGGAGATCAGTGCCTCCAAAGGAGACGATGCCTGACTCCTCGTGAAACTTGATAGGAGTCCCAGGATTCCTGTGGCACGTGGAAAGGGACCCTTGGTCTCCCGCCTCAGCTGGAGAGGCGTCCCAATTGCCCTGCCAAGCCTCGAGGAGAATCCCGAGTTGTCCCTCGCAACTAGGCAGGAGTCCTGACGTCGCTGAACAAACACGTGGCTGGAAGGGCCATCCCCGTTTTAACTCGACAATATACCCCAGGTTCCCGCCGCAACTCGAGAAAAACCATGAGACTTCCCCCTCGCCGCAAAATGAGGCACGATTCCCCTGCACTGCGTGCAGAGCAATTCCGTGTTGCACATCACACATGAAAGGAGCCTTGATTTCCTTGATGGCACTCCAGAGAAACCCCAAGAACACTGTTTCCAGGCTAGAGGGATCCTGAGGTCACTGTAGCAACACGAAAGAGCTCTGTGGCCCAAAAATCAACTCGAGATGAGAGGTTAGTCCCTGGCTTCGACTCCAGAGGAATACCACCTTACCACAAGAACCTCAAGAGGAGGCTTCTCTCAGCTCTAGGTATGTGAGAGGGACCCTGAGTTTGCGGCCTCAAGTGGAATGGACACTGCGATGCCCTGATTTGAAATAAGGCCGGATATCCCTGCAGTGACTTGAATGCAGGCTCGTCTTGCATCTCCCAAGACGAAAGGATGTCTGAATCCCCTGTGGAGACCACAGAGAAAGACCTAGTTCCCCACCTCATCGCGACAGGAGGCCTCACATCCTTTGAAAACTTCAGAGGTACGCGGAGATCAGTGCCTCCAAAGGAGACGATGCCTGACTCCTCGTGAAACTTGATAGGAGTCCCAAGACTCCTGTGGCACATGGAAAGGGACACTTGCTCTCCCGGCTCAGCTGGAGAGGCGTCCCAATTGCCCTGCCAAGCCTCGAGGAGAATCCCGAGTTGTCCCTCGTAACTAGGCAGGAGTCCTGACGTCGCTGAACAAACACGTGGGTGGAAGGGCCATCCCCGTCGTAACTCGAGAATATACCCCAGGTTCCCGCCGCAACTGGAGAGAAACCATGATACTTTCCCCTCGCCGCGAGATGAGGCGCGATTCCCCTGCACTGCGTTCAGAGCAATTCCGTGTTGCACATCACACATGAAAGGAGCCTTGATTTCCTTGATGGCACTCCAGAGAAACCCCAAGAACACTCTTTCAAGGCTAGAGGGATCCTGAGGTCACTGTAACAACACGAAAGAGCTCCGTGGACCAAAAATCAACTCGAGATGAGAGGTTAGTCCCTGGCTTCGACTCCAGAGGAATACCACCTTACCACAAGGACCTCAAGAGGAGGCTTCTCTCAGCTCTAGGTATGTGAGAGAGACCCTGATTTTGCAGCCTCAAGTGGAAAGGACACTGCGATGCCCTGACTCGAAATAAGGCCGGATTTCCCTGCAGTGACTTGAATGCAGGCTCCTCTTGCATTTCCCAAGACGAAAGGATGTCTGAATCCCCTGTGGAGACCACAGAGAAAGACCTAGTTCCCAACCTCATCGCGACCGGAGGCCTCACATTCTTTGACAACTCCAGAGGTACACGGAGATCAGTGCCTCCAAAGGAGACGATGCCTGACTCCTCGTGAAACTTGATAGGAGTCCCAGGATTCCTGTGGCACGTGGAAAGTGACCCTTGGTCTCCCGCCTCAGTTGGAGAGGCGTCCCAATTGCCCTGCCAAGCCTCGAGGAGAATCCAGAGTTGTCCCTCGCAACTAGGCAGGAGTCCTGACGTCGCTGAACAAACACGTGGGTGGAAGGGCCATCCCCGTCGTAACTCGAGAATATACACCAGGTTAACGCCGCAACGCGAGAAAAACCATGAGACTTCCCCCTCGCCGCGAGATGAGGCCCGATTCCCCTGCACTGCGTGCAGAGCAATTCCGTGTTGCACATCACACATGAAAGGAGCCTTGATTTCCTTGATGGCACTCCAGAGAAACCCCAAGAACACTGTTTCAAGGCTAGAGGGATCCTGAGGTCACTGTAGCAACACGAAAGAGCTCCGTGGACCAAAAATCAACTCGAGATGAGAGGTTAGTCCCTGGCTTCGAATCCAGAGGAATACCACCTTACCACAAGCACCTGAAGACGAGGCTTCTCTCAGCTCTAGCTATGTGAGAGGGACCCTGAGTTTGCGGCCTCAAGTGGAATGGACACCACGATGCCCTGACTCGAAATAAGGCCGGATATCCCTGCAGTGACTTGAATGCAGGCTCGTCTTGCATCTCCCATGATGAAAGGATGTCTGAATCCCCTGTGGAGACCACAGAGAAAGACCTAGTTCCCCACCTCATCGCGACAGGGAGCCTCACATCCTTTGAAAACTCCAGAGGTATGCAGAGATCAGTGCCTCCAAAGGAGACGATGCCTGACTCCTCGTGAAACTTGATAGGAGTCCCAGGATTCCTGTGGCACGTGGAAAGGGACCCTTGGTGTCCCGCCTCAGCTGGAGAGGCGTCCCAATTGCCCTGCCAAGCCTCGAGGAGAATCCCGAGTTGTCCCTCGTAACTAGGCAGGAGTCCTGATGTCGCTGAACAAACACGTGGCTGGAAGGGCCATCCCCGTCGTAACTCGAGAATATACCCCAGGTTCCCGCCGCAACTCGAGAAAAACCATGAGACTTCCCCCTCGCCGCGAGATGAGGCGCGATTCCCCTGCACTGCGTGCAGAGCAATTCCGTGTTGCACATCACACATGAAAGGAGCCTTGATTTCCTTGATGGCACTCCAGAGAAACCCCAAGAGCACTGTTTCAAGGCTAGAGGGATCCTGAGGTCACTATAACAACACGAAAGAGCTCCATGGACCAAAAATCAACTCGAGATGAGAGGTTAGTCCCTGGCTTCGACTCCAGAGGAATACCACCTTACCACAAGCACCTCAAGAGAAGGCTTCTCTCAGCTCTAGGTATGTGAGAGGGACCCTGATTTTGCGGCCTCAAGTGGAATGGACACTGCGATGCCCTGACGTGAAATAAGGCCGGATTTCCCTGCAGTGACTTAAATGCAGGCTCCTCTTGCATTTCCCAAGACGAAAGGATGTCTGAATCCCCTGTGGAGACCACAGAGAAAGACCTAGTTCCCAACCTCATCGCAACCGGAGGCCTCACATTCTTTGACAACTCCAGAGGTACACGGAGATCAGTGCCTCCAAAGGAGACGATGCCTGACTCCTCGTGAAACTTGATAGGAGTCCCAGGATTCCTGTGGCACGTGGAAAGGGACCCTTGGTCTCCCGCCTCAGCTGGAGAGGCGTCCCAATTGCCCTGCCAAGCCTCGAGGAGAATCCCGAGTTGTCCCTCGCAACTAGGCAGGAGTCCTGACGTCGCTGAACAAACACGTGGGTTTAAGGGCCATCCCCATCGTAACTCGAGAATATACCCCAGGTTCCCACCGCAACTCGAGAGAAACCATGATACTTCCCCCTCGCAGCGAGATGAGGCGCGATTCCCCTGCACTGCGTGCAGAGCAATTCCGTGTTGCACATCACACATGAAAGGAGCCTTGATTTCCTTGATGGCACTCCAGAGAAACCCCAAGAACACTGTTTCAAGGCTAGAGGGATCCTGAGGTTACTGTAGCAACACGAAAGAGGTCCGTGGACCAAAAATCAACTCGAGATGAGAGGTTAGTCCCTGGCTTCGACTCCAGAGGAATACCACCTTACCACAAGCACCTCAAGAGGAGGCTTCTCTCAGCTCTAGGTATGTGAGAGGGACCCTGAGTTTGCGGCCTCAAGTGGAATGGACACTGCGATGCCCTGACGCGAAGTAAGGCCGGATATCCCTGCAGTGACTTGAATGCAGGCTCGTCTTGCATCTCCCAAGACGAAAGGATGTCTGAATCCCCTGTGCAGGCCACAGAGAAAGACCTAGTTCCCCACCTCATCGCGACAGGAGGCCTCACATCCTTTGAAAACTCCAGAGGTACGCGGAGATCAGTGCCTCCAAAGGAGACGATGCCTGACTCCTCGTGAAACTTGATAGGAGTCCCAAGACTCCTGTGGCACATGGAAAGGGACACTTGCTCTCCCGGCTCAGCTGGAGAGGCATCCCAATTGCCCTGCCAAGCCTCGAGGAGAATCCCGAGTTGTCCCTCGTAACTAGGCAGGAGTCCTGACGTCGCTGAACAAACACGTGGGTGGAAGGGCCATCCCCGTCGTAACTCGAGAATATACACCAGGTTCCCGCCGCAACTCGAGAAAAACCATGAGACTTCCCCCTCGCCGCGAGATGAGGCCCGATTCCCCTGCACTGCGTGCAGAGCAATTCCGTGTTGCACATCACACATGAAAGGAGCCTTGATTTTCATGATGGCACTCCAGAGAAACCCCAAGAACACTGTTTCAAGGCTAGAGGGATCCTGAGGTCACTGTAGCAACACGAAAGAGCTCTGTGGACCAAAAATCAACTCGAGATGAGAGGTTAGTCCCTGGCTTCGAATCCAGAGGAATACCACCTTACCACAAGCACCTCAAGAGGAGGCTTCTCTCAGCTCTAGCTATGTGAGAGGGACCCTGAGTTTGCGGCCTCAAGTGGAATGGACACTGCAATGCCCTGACTCGAAATAAGGCCGGATATCCCTGCAGTGACTTGAATGCAGGCTCGTCTTGCATCTCCCAAGATGAAAGGATGTCTGAATCCCCTGTGGAGACCACAGAGAAAGACCTAGTTCCCCACCTCATCGCGACAGGGGGCCTCACATCCTTTGAAAACTCCAGAGGTATGCAGAGATCAGTGCCTCCAAAGGAGACGATGCCTGACTCCTCGTGAAACTTGATAGGAGTCCCAGGATTCCTGTGGCAGGTGGAAATGGACCCTTGGTCTCCCGCCTCATCTGGAGAGGCGTCCCAATTGCCCTGCCAAGCCTCGTGGAGAATCCCGAGTTGTCCCTCACAACTAGACAGGCGTCCTGACGTCGCTGAACAAAAACGTGGGTGGAAGGGCCATCCCCGTCGAACTCGAAAATATACCCCAGGTTCCCACCGCAACTCGAGAAAAACCATGAGACTTCCCCTCGCCGCGAGATGAGGCCCGATTCCCCTGCACTGCGTGCAGAGCAATTCCGTGTTGCACATCACACATGAAAGGAGCCTTGATTTCCATGATGGCACTCCAGAGAAACCCCAAGAACACTGTTTCCAGGCTAGAGGGATCCTGAGGTCACTGTAGCAACACGAAAGAGCTCCGTGGACCAAAAATCAACTCGAGATGAGAGGTTAGTCCCTGGCTTCGAATCCAGATGAATACCACCTTACCACAAGCACCTCAAGAGGAGGCTGCTCTCAGCTCTAGGTATGTGAGAGGGACCCTGAGTTTGCGGCCTCAAGTGGAATGGACAACGCGATGCCCTGATTTGAAATAAGGCCGGATATCCCTGCAGTGACTTGAATGCAGGCTCGTCTTGCATCTCCCAAGACGAAAGGCTGTCTGAATCCCCTGTGGAGACCACAGAGAAAGACCTAGTTCCCCACCTCATCGCGACCGGAGGCCTCACATCCTTTGAAAACTCTAGAGGTACGCGGAGATCAGTGCCTCCAAAGGAGACGATGCCTGACTCCTCGTGAAACTTGATAGGAGTCCCAGGATTCCTGTGGCACGTGGAAAGAAACACTTGGTCTCCCGCCTCAGCTGGAGAGGCGTCCCAATTGCCCTGCCAAGCCTCGAGGAGAATCCCGAGTTGTCCCTCGCAACTAGGCAGGAGTCCTGACGTCGCTGAACAAACACGTGGCTGGAAGGGCCATCCCCGTCGTAACTCGAGAATATACCCCAGGTTCCCGCCGCAACTCGAGAAAAACCATGAGACTTCCCCCTCGCCGCGAGATGAGGCCCGATTCCCCTGCACTGCGTGCAGAGCAATTCTGTGTTGCACATCACACATGAAAGGAGCCTTGATTTCCTTAATGGCACTCCAGAGAAACCCCAAGAACACTGTTTCAAGGCTAGAGGGATCCTGAGGTCACTGTAGCCACACGAAAGAGCTGCGTGGACCAAAAATCAACTCAAGATGAGAGGTTAGTCCCTGGCTTCGACTCCAGAGGAATACCATCTTACCACAAGCACCTCAAGAGGAGGCTTCTCTCAGCTCTAGTTATGTGAGAGGGACCCTGAGTTTGCGGCCTCAAGTGGAATGGACACTGCGATGCCCTGACGCGAAGTAAGGCCGGATATCCCTGCAGTGACTTGAATGCAGGCTCCTCTTGCATCTCCTAAGACGAAAGGATGTCTGAATCCCCTGTGGAGACCACAGAGAAAGACCTAGTTCCCCACCTCATCGCGACAGGAGGCCTCACATCCTTTGAAAACTCCAGAGGTACGCGGAGATCAGTGCCTCCAAAGGAGACGATGCCTGACTCCTCTTGAAACTTGATAGGAGTCCCAGGATTCCTGTGGCACGTGGAAAGGGACCCTTGGTCTCCCGCCTCAGGTTGAGAGCCGTCCCAATTGCCCTGCCAAGCCTCGAGGAGAATCCCGAGTTGTCCCTCGCAACTAGGCAGGAGTCCTGACGTCGCTGAACAAACACGTGGGTGGAAGGGCCATCCCCGTCGTAACTCGAGAATATAACCCAGGTTCCCGCCGCAACTCGAGAAAAACCATGAGACTTCCCCCTCGCCGCGAGATGAGGCCCGATTCCCCTGCACTGCGTGCAGAGCAATTCCGTATTGCACATCACACATGAAAGGAGCCTTGATTTTCATGATGGCACTCCAGAGAAACCCCAAGAACACTGTTTCAAGGCTAGAGGGATCCTGAGGTCACTGTAGCAACACGAAAGAACTCCGTGGACCAAAAATCAACTCGAGATGAGAGGTTAGTCCCTGGCTTCGAATCCAGAGGAATACCACCTTACCACAAGCACCTCAAGAGGAGGCTTCTCTCAGCTCTAGCTATGTGAGAGGGACCCTGAGTTTGCGGCCTCAAGTGGAATGGACACTGCGATGCCCTGACTCGAAATAAGGCCGGATATCCCTGCAGTGACTTGAATGCAGGCTCGTCTTGCATCTCCCAAGATGAAAAGATGTCTGAATCCCCTGTGGAGACCACAGAGAAAGACCTAGTTCCCCACCTCATCGCGACAGGGGGCCTCACATCCTTTGAAAACTCCAGAGGTATGCAGAGATCAGTGCCTCCAAAGGAGACGATGCCTGACTCCTCGTGAAACTTGATAGGAGTCCCAGGATTCCTGTGGCAGGTGGAAATGGACCCTTGGTCTCCCGCCTCATCTGGAGAGGCGTCCCAATTGCCCTGCCAAGCCTCGAGGAGAATCCCGAGTTGTCCCTCGCAACTAGGCAGGCGTCCTGACGTCGCTGAACAAAAACGTGGGTGGAAGGGCCATCCACGTCGTAACTCGAGAATATACCCCAGGTTCCCGCCGCAACTCGAGAAAAACCATGAGACTTCCCCCTCGCCGCAAAATGAGGCCCGATTCCCCTGCACTGCGTGCAGAGCAATTCCGTGTTGCACATCACACATGAAAAGAGCCTTGATTTCCTTGATGGCACTCCAGAGAAACCCCAAGAACACTGTTTCAAGGCTAGAGGGATCCTGAGGTCACTGTAGCAACACGAAAGAGCTCCGTGGACCAAAAATCAACTCGAGATGAGAGGTTAGTCCCTGGCTTCGACTACAGAGGAATACCACCTTACCACAAGCACCTCAAAAGGAGGCTTCTCTCAGCTTTAGGTATGTGAGAGGGACCCTGAGTTTGCGGCCTTAAGTGGAATGGACACCGCGATGCCCTGATTTGAAATAAGGCCAGATATCCCTGCAGTGACTTGAATGCAGGCTCGTCTTGCATCTCCCAAGACGAAAGGATGTCTGAATCCCCTGTGGAGACCACAGAGAAAGACCTAGTTCCCCACCTCATCGCGACCGGAGGCCTCACATCCTTTGAAAACTCCAGAGGTACGCGGAGATCAGTGCCTCCAAAGGAGACGATGCCTGACTCCTCGTGAAACTTGATAGGAGTCCCAAGATTCCTGTGGAACATGGAAAGGGACCCTTGGTCTCCCGCCTCAGCTGGAGAGGCGTCCCAATTGCCCTGCCAAGCCTCGAGGAGAATCCCGAGTTGTCCCTCGCAACTAGGCAGGAGTCCTGACGTCACTGAACAAACACGTGGGTGGAAGGGCCATCCCCATCGTAACTCGAGAATATACCCCAGATTCCCGCCGCAACTCGAGAGAAACCATGATACTTCCCCCTCGCCGCGAGATGAGGCGCGATTCCCCTGCACTGCGTGCAGAGCAATTCCGTGTTGCACATCACACATGAAAGGAGCCTTGATTTTCATGATGGCACTCCAGAGAAACCCCAAGAACACTGTTTCAAGGCTAGAGGGATCCTGAGGTCACTGTAGCAACACGAAAGAGCTCCGTGGCCCAAAAATCAACTCGAGATGAGAGGTTAGTCCCTGGCTTCGACTCCAGAGGAATACCACCTTACCACAAGCACCTCAAGAGGAAGCTTCTCTCAGCTCTAGGTATGTGAGAGGGACCCTGATTTTGTGGCCTCAAGTGGAATGGACACTGCGATGCCCTGACGCGAAATAAGGCCGGATTTCCCTGCAGTGACTTGAATGCAGGCTCGTCTTGCATCTCCCAAGATGAAAGGATGTCTGAATCCCCTGTGGAGACCACAGAGAAAGACCTAGTTCCACACCTCATGGCGACCGGAGGCCTCACATCCTTTGAAAACTCCAGAGGTACGCGGAGTTCAGTGCCTCCAAAGGAGACGATGCCTCACTCCTCGTGAAACTTGACAGGAGTCCCAGGATTCCTGTGGCACGTGGAAAGGGACCCTTGGTCTCCCGCCTCAGCTGGAGAGGCGTCCCAATTGCCCTGCCAAGCCTCGAGGAGAATCCCGAGTTGTCCCTCGCAACTAGGCAGGAGTCCTGACGTCGCTGAACAAACACGTGGGTTTAAGGGCCATCCCCGTCGTAACTCGAGAATATACCCCAGGTTCCCGCCGCAACTCGAGAAAAACCATGAGACTTCCCCCTCGCCGCGAGATGAGGCCCGATTCCCCTGCACTGCGTGCAGAGCAATTCCGTGTTGCACATCACACATGAAAGGAGCCTTGATTTCCTTGATGGCACTCCAGAGAAACCCCAAGAACACTGTTTCAAGGCTAGAGGGATCCTGAGGTCACTGTAGCAACACGAAAGAGCTCCGTGGCCAAAAAATCAACTCGAGATGAGAGGTTAGTTCCTGGCTTCGACTCCAGAGGAATACCACCTTACCACAAGCACCTAAAGAGGAGGCTTCTCTCAGCTTTAGGTATGTGAGAGGGACCCTGATTTTGCGGCCTCAAGTGGAATGGACACTGCGATACCCTGACGCAAAATAAGGCCGGATATCCCTGCAGTGACTTGAATGCAGGCTCGTCTTGCATCTCCCAAGATGAAAGGATGTCTGAATCCCCTGTGGAGACCACAGAGAAAGACCTAGTTCCACACCTCATGGCGACCGGAGGCCTCACATCCTTTGAAAACTCGAGAAGTACGCGGAGATCAGTGCCTCCAAAGGAGACGATGCCTGACTCCTCGTGAAACTTGACAGGAGTCCCAGGATTCCTGTGGCACGTGGAAAGGGACCCTTGGTTTCCCGCCTCAGCTGGAGAGGCGTCCCAATTGCCCTGCCAAGCCTCGAGGAGAATCCCGAGTTGTCCCTCGCAACTAGGCAGGAGTCCTGACGTCGCTGAACAAACACGTGGGTGGAAGGGCCATCCCCGTCGTAACTCGAGAATATACCCCAGGTTCCCGCCGCAACTCGAGAAAAACCATGAGACTTCCCCTCACCGCGAGATGAGGCCCGATTCCCCTGTACTGCGTGCAGAGCAATTCCGTGTTGCACATCACACATGAAAGGAGCCTTGATTTCCATGATGGCACTCCAGAGAAACCCCAAGAACACTGTTTCAAGGCTAGAGAGATCCTGAGGTCACTGTAGCAACACGAAAGAGCTCCGTGGACCAAAAATCAACTCGAGATGAGAGGTTAGTCCCTGGCTTCGAATCCAGATGAATACCACCTTACCACAAGCACCTCAAGAGGAGGCATCTCTCAGCTCTAGCTATGTGAGAGGGACCCTGAGTTTGCGGCCTCAAGTGGAATGGACACTGCGATGCCCTGACGCGAAATAAGGCCGGATATCCCTGCAGTGACTTGAATGCAGGCTCGTCTTGCATCTCCCAAGATGAAAGGATGTCTGAATCCCCTGTGGAGACCACAGAGAAAGACCTAGTTCCACACCTCATGGCGACCGGAGGCCTCACATCCTTTGAAAACTCCAGAGGTACGCGGAGATCAGTGCCTCCAAAGGAGACGATGCCTGACTCCTCGTGAAACTTGATAGGAGTCCCAGGATTCCTGTGGCACGTGGAAAGGGACCCTTGGTCTCCCACCTCAGCTGGAGAGGCGTCCCAATTGCCCTGCCAAGCCTCGAGGAGAATCCCGAGTTGTCCCTCGCAACTAGGCAGGAGTCCTGACGTCGCTGAACAAACACGTGGGTGGAAGGGCCATCCCCGTCGTAACTCGAGAATATACCCCAGGTTCCCGCCGCAACTCGAGAAAAACCATGAGACTTCCCATTCGCCATGAGATGAGGCCCGATTCCCCTGCACTGCGTGCAGAGCAATTCCGTGTTGCACATCACACATGAAAGGAGCCTTGATTTCCTTGATGGCACTCCAGAGAAACCCCAAGAACACTGTTTCCAGGCTAGAGGGATCCTGAGGTCACTGTAGCAACACGAAAGAGCTCCGTGGCCCAAAAATCAACTCGAGATGAGAGGTTCGTTCCTGGCTTCGACTCCAGAGGAATACCACCTTACCACAAGCACCTCAAGACGAGGCTTCTCTCAGCTCTAGGTATGTGAGAGGGACCCTGATTTTGCGGCCTCAAGTGGAATGGACACTGCGATGCCCTGACGCGAAATAAGGCCGGATATCCCTGCAGTGACTTGAATGCAGGCTCGTCTTGCATCTCCCAACATGAAAGGATGTCTGAATCCCCTGTGGAGACCACAGAAAAAGACCTAGTTCCACACCTCATGGCGACCGGAGGCCTCACATCCTTTGAAAACTCCAGAGGTACGCGGAGATCAGTGCCTCCAAATGAGACGATGCCTGACTCCTCGTGAAACTTGATTGGAGTCCCAGGATTCCTGTGGCACGTGGAAAGGGACCCTTGGTCTCCCGCCTCAGCTGGAGAGGCGTCCCAATTGCCCTGCCAAGCCTCGAGGAGAATCCCGAGTTGTCCCTCGCAACTAGGCAGGAGTCCTGACGTCGCTGAACAAACACGTGGGTGGAAGGGCCATCCCCGTCGTAACTCGAGAATATACCCCAGGTTCCCGCCGCAACTAGAGAAAAACCATGAGACTTCCCCTCGCCGCGAGATGAGGCCCGATTCCCCTGCACTGCGTGCAGAGCAATTCAGTGTTGCACATCACACATGAAAGGAGCCTTGATTTCCATGATGGCACTCCAGAGAAACCCCAAGAACACTGTTTCAAGGCTAGAGGGATCCTGAGGTCACTGTAGCAACACGAAAGAGCTCCGTGGACCAAAAATCAAGACGAGATGAGAGGTTAGTCCCTGGCTTCGAATCCAGATGAATACCACCTTACCACAAGCACCTCAAGAGGAGGCTTCTCTCAGCTCTAGCTATGTGAGAGGGACCCTGAGTTTGCGGCCTCAAGTGGAATGGACACTGCGATGCCCTGACGCGAAATAAGGCCGGATATCCCTGCAGTGAATTGAATGCAGGCTCGTCTTGCATCTCCCAAAATGAAAGGATGTCTGAATCCCCTGTGGAGACCACAGAGAAAGACCTAGTTCCACACCTCACGGCGACCGGAGGCCTCACATCCTTTGAAAACTCCAGAGGTACGCGGAGATCAGTGCCTCCAAAGGAGACGATGCCTGACTCCTCGTGAAACTTGCTAGGAGACCCAGGATTCCTGTGGCACGTGGAAAGGGACACTTGGTCTCCCGCTTCAGCTGGAGATGCGTCCCAATTGCTCTGCCAAGCCTCGAGGAGAATCCCGAGTTGTCCCTCGCAACTAGGCAGGAGTCCTGACGTCGCTGAACAAACATGTGGGTGGATGGGCCATCCCCGTCGTAACTCGAGAATATACCCCAGGTTCCCGCCGCAACTCGAGAAAAACCATGAGACTTCCCATTCGCCGCGAGATGAGGCCCGATTCCCCTGCACTGCGTGCAGAGCAATTCCGTGTTGCACATCACACTTGAAAGGAGCCTTGATTACCTTGATGGCACTCCAGAGAAACCCCAAGAACACTGTTTCAAGGCTAGAGGGATCCTGAGGTCACTGTAGCAACATGAAAGAGCTCCGTGGACCAAAAATCAACTCGAGATGAGAGGTTAGTCCCTGGCTTCGACTCCAGAGGAATACCACCTTACCACAAGCACCTCCCGAGGAGGCTTCTCTCAGCTCTAGGTATGTGAGAGGGACCCTGAGTTTGCGGCCTCAAGTGGAATGGACACCGCGATGCCCTGACGCGAAATTAGGCCGGATATCCCTGCAGTGACTTGAATGCAGGCTCCTCTTGCATCTCCCAAGACGAAAGGATGTCTGAATCCCCTGTGGAGACCACAGAGAAAGACCTAGTTCCCCACTTCATCGCGACCGGAGGCCTCACATCCTTTGAAAACTCCAGAGGTACGCAGAGATCAGTGCCTCCAAAGGAGACCATGCCTGACTCCTCGTGAAACTTGATAGGAGTCCCAGGATTCCTGTGGCACGTGGAAAGGGACCCTTGGTCTCCCGCCTCAGCTGGAGAGGCGTCCCAATTGCCCTGCCAAGCCTCGAGGAGAATCCCGAGTTGTCCCTCGCAACTAGGCAGGAGTCCTGACGTCGCTGAACAAACACGTGGGTGGAAGGGCCATCCCCGTCGTAAGTCGAGAATATACCCCAGGTTCCCGCCGCAACTCGAGAAAAACCATGAGACTTCCCCTCGCCGCGAGATGAGGCCCGATTCCCCTGCACTGCGTGTAGAGCAATTCCGTGTTGCACATCACACATGACAGGAGCCTTGATTTCCATGATGGCACTCCAGAGAAACCCCAAGAACACTGTTTCAAGGCTAGAGGGATCCTGAGGTCACTGTAGCAACACGAAAGAGCTCCGTGGACCAAAAATCAAGACGAGATGAGAGGTTAGTCCCTGGCTTCGAATCCAGATGAATACCACCTTACCACAAGCACCTCAAGAGGAGGCTTCTCTCAGCTCTAGCTATGTGAGAGGGACCCTGAGTTTGCGGCCTCAAGTGGAATGGACACTGCGATGCCCTGACGTGAAATAAGGCCGGATATCCCTGCAGTGAATTGAATGCAGGCTCGTCTTGCATCTCCCAAAATGAAAGGATGTCTGAATCCCCTGTGGAGACCACAGAGAAAGACCTAGTTCCACACCTCACGGCGACCGGAGGCCTCACATCCTTTGAAAACTCCAGAGGGACGCGGAGATCAGTGCCTCCAAAGGAGACGATGCCTGACTCCTCGTGAAACTTGCTAGGAGTCCCAGGATTCCTGTGGCACGTGGAAAGGGACCCTTGGTCTCCCGCTTCAGCTGGAGATGCGTCCCAATTGCTCTGCCAAGCCTCGAGGAGAATCGCGAGTTGTCCCTCGCAACTAGGCAGGAGTCCTGACGTCGCTGAACAAACATGTGGGTGGATGGGCCATCCCCGTCGTAACTCGAGAATATACCCCAGGTTCCCGCCGCAACTCGAGAAAAACCATGAGACTTCCCCCTCGCCACGAGATGAGGCCCGATTCCCCTGCACTGCGTGCAGAGCAATTCCGTGTTGCACATCACACATGAAAGGAGCCTTGATTTCCTTGATGGCACTCCAGAGAAACCCCAAGAACACTGTTTCAAGGCTAGAGGGATCCTGAGGTCACTGTAGCAACACGAAAGAGCTCCGTGGCCCAAAAATCAACTCGAGATGAGAGGTTAGTTCCTGGCTTCGACTCCAGAGGAATACCACCTTACCACAAGCACCTCAAGAGGAGGCTTCTCTCAGCTCTAGGTATGTGAGAGGGACCCTGATTTTGCGGCCTCAAGTGGAATGGACACTGCGATGCCCTGATGCGAAATAAGGCCGGATATCCCTGTAGTGACTTGAATGCAGGCTCGTCTTGCATCTCCCAAGATGAAAGGATGTCTGAATCCCCTGTGGAGACCACAGAGAAAGACCTAGTTCCACACCTCATGGCGACCGGAGGCCTCACATCCTTTGAAAACTCCAGAAGTCCGCGGAGATCAGTGCCTCCAAAGGAGACGATGCCTGACTCCTCGTGAAACTTGATAGGAGTCCCAGGATTCCTGTGGCACGTGGAAAGGGACCCTTGGTTTCCCGCCTCAGATGGAGAGGCGTCCCAATTGCCCTGCCAAGCCTCGAGGAGAATCCCGAGTTGTCCCTCGCAACTAGGCAGGAGTCCTGACGTCGCTGAACAAACACGTGGGTGGAAGGGCCATCCCCGTCGTAACTCGAGAATATACCCCAGGTTCCCGCCGCAACTCGAGAAAAACCATGAGACTTCCCCTCGCCGCGAGATGAGGCCCGATTCCCCTGCACTACGTGCAGAGCAATTCCGTGTTGCACATCACACATGAAAGGAGCCTTGATTTCCATGATGGCACTCCAGAGAAACCCCAAGAACACTGTTTCAAGGCTAGAGATATCCTGAGGTCACTGTAGCAACACGAAAGATCTCCGTGGACCAAAAATCAACTCGAGATGAGAGGTTAGTCCCTGGCTTCGAATCCAGATGAATACCACCTTACCACAAGCACCTCAAGAGGAGGCATCTCTCAGCTCTAGCTATGTGAGAGGGACCCTGAGTTTGCGGCCTCAAGTGGAATGGACACTGCGATGCCCTGGCTCGAAATAAGGCCGGATATCCCTGCAGTGACTTGAATGCAGGCTCGTCTTGCATCTCCCAAGATGAAAGAATGTCTGAATCCCCTGTGGGGACCACAGAGAAAGACCTAGTTCCACACCTCATGGCGACCGGAGGCCTCACATCCTTTGAAAACTCCAGAGGTACGAGGAGATCAGTGCCTCCAAAGGAGACGATGCCTGACTCCTCGTGAAACTTGATAGGAGTCCCAGGATTCCTGTGGCACGTGGAAAGGGACCCTTGGTCTCCCGCCTCAGCTGGAGAGGCGTCCCAATTGCCCTGCCAAGCCTCGAGGAGAATCCCGAGTTGTCCCTCGCAACTAGGCAGGAGTCCTGACGTCGCTGAACAAACACGTGGGTGGAAGGGCCATCCCCGGCGTAACTCGAGAATATACCCCAGGTTCCCGCCGCAACTCGAGAAAAACCATGAGACTTCCCATTCACCGTGAGATGAGGCCCGATTCCCCTGCACTGCGTGCAGAGCAATTCCGTGTTGCACATCACACATGAAAGGAGCCTTGATTTCCTTGATGGCACTCCAGAGAAACCCCAAGAACACTGTTTCAAGGCTAGAGGGATCCTGAGGTCACTGTAGCAACACGAAAGAGCTCCGTGGCCCAAAAATCAACTCGAGATGAGAGGTTAGTTCCTGGCTTCGACTCCAGAGGAATACCACCTTACCACAAGCACCTCAAGAGGAGGCTTCTCTCAGCTCTAGCTATGTGAGAGGGACCCTGAGTTTGCGGCCTCAAGTGGAATGGACACTGCGATGCCCTGACGCGAAATAAGGCCGGATATCCCTGCAGTAACTTGAATGCAGGCTCGTCTTGCATCTCCCAAGACGAAAGGATGTCTGAATACCCTGTGGAGACCATAGAGAAAGACCTAGTTCCCCACCTCATCGCGACCGGAGGCCTCACATCCTTTGAAAACTCCAGAGGTACGCGGAGATCAGTGCCTCCAAATGAGACGATGCCTGACTCCTCGTGAAACTTGATTGGAGTCCCAGGATTCCTGTGGCACGTGGAAAGGGACCCTTGGTCTCCCGCCTCAGCTGGAGAGGCGTCCCAATTGCCCTGCCAAGCCTCGAGGAGAATCCCGAGTTGTCCCTCGCAACTAGGCAGGAGTCCTGACGTCGCTGAACAAACACGTGGGTGGAAGGGCCATCCCCGTCGTAACTCGAGAATATACCCCAGGTTCCCGCCGCAACTAGAGAAAAACCATGAGACTTCCCCTCGCCGCGAGATGAGGCCCGATTCCCCTGCACTGCGTGCAGAGCAATTCAGTGTTGCACATCACACATGAAAGGAGCCTTGATTTCCATGATGGCACTCCAGAGAAACCCCAAGAACACTGTTTCAAGGCTAGAGGGATCCTGAGGTCACTGTAGCAACACGAAAGAGCTCCGTGGACCAAAAATCAAGACGAGATGAGAGGTTAGTCCCTGGCTTCAAATCCAGATGAATACCACCTTACCACAAGCACCTCAAGAGGAGGCTTCTCTCAGCTCTAGCTATGTGAGAGGGACCCTGAGTTTGCGGCCTCAAGTGGAATGGACACTGCGATGCCCTGACGCGAAATAAGGCCGGATATCCCTGCAGTGAATTGAATGCAGGCTCGTCTTGCATCTCCCAAAATGAAAGGATGTCTGAATCCCCTGTGGAGACCACAGAGAAAGACCTAGTTCCACACCTCACGGCGACCGGAGGCCTCACATCCTTTGAAAACTCCAGAGGTACGCGGAGATCAGTGCCTCCAAAGGAGACGATGCCTGACTCCTCGTGAAACTTGCTAGGAGTCCCAGGATTCCTGTGGCACGTGGAAAGGGACACTTGGTCTCCCGCTTCAGCTGGAGATGCGTCCCAATTGCTCTGCCAGGCGTCGAGGAGAATCCCGAGTTGTCCCTCGCAACTAGGCAGGAGTCCTGACGTCGCTGAACAAACATGTGGGTGGATGGGCCATCCCCGTCGTAACTCGAGAATATACCCCAGGTTCCCGCCGCAACTCGAGAAAAACCCTGAGACTTCCCATTCGCCGCGAGATGAGGCCCGATTCCCCTGCACTGCGTGCAGAGCAATTCCGTGTTGCACATCACACTTGAAAGGAGCCTTGATTACCTTGATGGCACTCCAGAGAAACCCCAAGAACACTGTTTCAAGGCTAGAGGGATCCTGAGGTCACTGTAGCAACATGAAAGAGCTCCGTGGACCAAAAATCAACTCGAGATGAGAGGTTAGTCCCTGGCTTCGAATCCAGAGGAATACCACCTTACCACAAGCACCTCCCGAGGAGGCTTCTCTCAGCTCTAGGTATGTGAGAGGGACCCTGAGTTTGCGGCCTCAAGTGGAATGGACACCGCGATGCCATGACTCGAAATAAGGCCGGATATCCCTGCAGTGACTTGAATGCAGGCTCGTCTTGCATCTCCCAAGACGAAAGGATGTCTGAATCCCCTGTGGAGACCACAGAGAAAGACCTAGTTCCCCACTTCATCGCGACCGGAGGCCTCACATCCTTTGAAAACTCCAGAGGTACGCAGAGATCAGTGCCTCCAAAGGAGACCATGCCTGACTCCTCGTGAAACTTGATAGGAGTCCCAGGATTCCTGTGGCACGTGGAAAGGGACCCTTGGTCTCCCGCCTCAGCTGGAGAGGCGTCCCAATTGCCCTGCCAAGCCTCGAGGAGAATTCCGAGTTGTCCCTCGCAACTAGGCAGGAGTCCTGACATCGCTGAACAAACACGTGGTTAGAAGGGCCATCCCCGTCATAACTCGAAAATATACCCCAGGTTCCCACCGCAACTCGAGAAAAACCATGAGACTTCCCACTCGCTGTGATATGAGGCCCGATTCCCCTGCACTGCGTGAAGAGCAATTCCGTGTTGCACATCATACATGAAAGGAGCCTTGATTTCCTTCATGACACTCCAGAAAAACCCCAAGAACACTGTTTCAAGGCTAGCGGGATCCTGAGGTTACTGTAGCAACACGAAAGAGCTCCGTGGACCAAAAATCACCTGGAGATGACAGGTTAGTCCCTGGCTTCGACTCCAGAGGAATACCAACTTACCACAAGCTCATCAAGAGGAGGCTTCTCTCAGCTCTAGGTATGTGAGAGGGACCCTGAGTTTGCGGCCTCAAGTGGAATGGACACCGCGATGCCCTGACTCAAAATAAGGCCGGATATCCCTGCAGTGACTTCAATGCAGGCTCGTCTTGCATCTCCCAAGACGAAAGGATGTCTGAATCCCCTGTGGAGACCACAGAGAAAGACCTAGTTCCCCACCTCATGGCGACCGGAGGCCTCACATCCTTTGTAAACTCCAGAGGTACGCGGAGATCCTTGCCTCCAAAGGAAAGGATGCCTGACTACTCGTCAAACTTGATAGGAGTCCCAGGTTTCCTGTGGCACGTGGAAAGGGACCCTTGGTCTCCCCCCTCAGCTGGAGAGGCGTCCCAATTGCCCTGCCAAGCCTCGAGGAGAATCCCGAGTTGTCCCTCGCAAATAGGCAGGAGTCCTGACGTCGCTGAACAAACACGTGTGTGGAAGGGCCATCCCCGTCGTAACTCGAGAATATACCCCAGGTTCCCGCCGCAACTCGAGAAAAACCATGAGACTTCCCCCTCGCCGCGAGATGAGGCCCGATTCCCCTGCACTGCGTGCAGAACAATTCCGTGTTGCACATCACACATGAAAGGAGCCTTGATTTCCTTGATGGCACTCCAGAGAAACCCCAAGAACACTGTTTCCAGGCTAGAGGGATCCTGAGGTCACTGTAGCAACACGAAAGAGCTCCGTGGACCAAAAATCAACTCGAGATGAGAGGTTAGTCCCTGGCTTCGACTCCAGAGGAATACCAACTTACCACAAGCTCATCAAGAGGAGGCTTCTCTCAGCTCTAGGTATGTGAGAGGGACCCTGAGTTTGCGGCCTCAAGTGGAATGGACACCGCGATGCCATGACTCAAAATAAGGCCGGATATCCCTGCAGTGACTAGAATGCAGGCTCGTCTTGCATCTCCCAAGACGAAAGGATGTCTGAATCCCCTGTGGAGACCACAGAGAAAGACCTAGTTCCCCACCTCATGGCGACCGGAGGCCTCACATCCTTTGAAAACTCCAGAGGTACGCGGAGATCCTTGCCTCCAAAGGAAAGGATGCCTGACTCCTCGACAAACTTGATAGGAGTCCCAGGTTTCCTGTGGCACGTGGAAAGGGACCCTTGGTGTCCCCCCTCAGCTGGAGAGGCGTCCCAATTGCCCTGCCAAGCCTCGAGGAGAATCCCGAGTTGTCCCTCGCAAATAGGCAGGAGTCCTGACGTCGCTGAACAAACACGTGTGTGGAAGGGCCATCCCCGTCGTAACTCGAGAATATACCCCAGGTTCCCGCCGCAACTCGAGAAAAACCATGAGACTTCCCATTCGCCGCGAGATGAGGCCCGATTCCCCTGCACTGCGTGCAGAGCAATTCCGTGTTGCACATCACACTTGAAAGGAGCCTTGATTACCTTGATGGCACTCCAGAGAAACCCCAAGAACACTGTTTCAAGGCTAGAGGGATCCTGAGGTCACTGTAGCAACATGAAAGAGCTCCGTGGACCAAAAATCAACTCGAGATGAGAGGTTAGTCCCTGGCTTCGACTCCAGAGGAATACCACCTTACCACAAGCACCTCAAGAGGAGGCTTCTCTCAGCTCTAGGTATGTGAGAGGGACCCTGAGTTTGCGGCCTCAAGTGGAATGGACACCGCGATGCCATGACTCGAAATAAGGCCGGATATCCCTGCAGTGACTTGAATGCAGGCTCGTCTTGCATCTCCCAAGACGAAAGGATGTCTGAATCCCCTGTGGAGACCACAGAGAAAGACCTAGTTCCCCACTTCATCGCGACCGGAGGCCTCACATCCTTTGAAAACTCCAGAGGTACGCAGAGATCAGTGCCTCCAAAGGAGACCATGCCTGACTCCTCGTGAAACTTGATAGGAGTCCCAGGATTCCTGTGGCACGTGGAAAGGGACCCTTGGTCTCCCGCCTCAGCTGGAGAGGCGTCCCAATTGCCCTGCCAAGCCTCGAGGAGAATTCCGAGTTGTCCCTCGCAACTAGGCAGGAGTCCTGACATCGCTGAACAAACACGTGGTTAGAAGGGCCATCCCCGTCATAACTCGAAAATATACCCCAGGTTCCCACCGCAACTCGAGAAAAACCATGAGACTTCCCACTCTCTGTGATATGAGGCCAGATTCCCCTGCACTGCGTGAAGAGCAATTCCGTGTTGCACATCATACATGAAAGGAGCCTTGATTTCCTTCATGACACTCCAGAAAAACCCCAAGAATACTGTTTCAAGGCTAGCGGGATCCTGAGGTTACTGTAGCAACACGAAAGAGCTCCGTGGACCAAAAATCACCTGGAGATGACAGGTTAGTCCCTGGCTTCGACTCCAGAGGAATACCAACTTACCACAAGCTCATCAAGAGGAGGCTTCTCTCAGCTCTAGGTATGTGAGAGGGACCCTGAGTTTGCGGCCTCAAGTGGAATGGACACCGCGATGCCCTGACTCAAAATAAGGCCGGATATCCCTGCAGTGACTTCAATGCAGGCTCGTCTTGCATCTCCCAAGACGAAAGGATGTCTGAATCCCCTGTGGAGACCACAGAGAAAGACCTAGTTCCCCACCTCATGGCGACCGGAGGCCTCACATCCTTTGTAAACTCCAGAGGTACGCGGAGATCCTTGCCTCCAAAGGAAAGGATGCCTGACTCCTCGTCAAACTTGATAGGAGTCCCAGGTTTCCTGTGGCACGTGGAAAGGGACCCTTGGTCTCCCCCCTCAGCTGGAGAGGCGTCCCAATTGCCCTGCCAAGCCTCGAGGAGAATCCCGAGTTGTCCCTCGCAAATAGGCAGGAGTCCTGACGTCGCTGAACAAACACGTGTGTGGAAGGGCCATCCCCGTCGTAACTCGAGAATATACCCCAGGTTCCCGCCGCAACTCGAGAAAAACCATGAGACTTCCCCCTCGCAGCGAGATGAGGCCCGATTCCCCTGCACTGCGTGCAGAGCAATTCCGTGTTGCACATCACACATGAAAGGAGCCTTGATTTCCTTGATGGCTCTCCAGAGAATCCCCAAGAACACTGTTTCAAGGCTGGCGGGATCCTGAGGTCACTGTAGCCACATGAAAGAGCTCCGTGGCCCAAAAATCAACTCGAGATGAGAGGTTAGTCCCTGGCTTCGACTCCAGAGGAATACCACCTTACCACAAGCACCTCAAGAGGAGGCTTCTCTCAGCTCTAGCTATGTGAGACGGACCCTGATTTTGTGGCCTCAAGTGGAATGGACACCGCGATGCCCTGACGTGAAATAAGGCCGGATATCCGTGCAGTGACTTGAATGCAGGCTCGTCTTGCATCTCCCAAGATGAAAGGATGTCTGAATCCCCTGTGGAGACCACAGAGAAAGACCATGTTCCCCACCTCATCGCGACCGGAGGCCTCACATCCTTTGAAAACTCCAGAGGTACGCGGAGATCAGTGCCTCCAAAGGAGACGATGCCTGACTCCTCGTGAAACTTGATAGGAGTCCCAGGATTCCTGTGGCACGTGGAAAGGGACCCTTGGTCTCCCGCCTCAGCTGGAGAGGCGTCCCAATTGCCCTGCCAAGCCTCGAGGAGAATCCCTAGTTGTCCTTCGCAACTAGGCAGGAGTCCTGACGTCGCTGAACAAACACGTGTGTGAAAGAGCCATCCCCGTCGTAAGTCGAGAATATACCCCAGGTTCCCACCGCAACTCGAGAAAAACCATGAGACTTCCCCCTCGCTGCGAGATGAGGCCCGATTCCCCTGCACTGCATGCAGAACAATTCCGTGTTGCACATCAAACATGAAAGGAGCGTTGATTTCCGTGATGGCACTCCAGAGAAACCCCAAGAACACTGTTTCAAGGCTAGAGGGATCCTGAGGTCACTGTAGCAACACGAAAGAGCTCCGTGGACCAAAAATCAACTCGAGATGAGAGGTTAGTCCCTGGCTTCGACTCCAGAGGAATACCACCTTACCACAAGCACCTCAAGAGGAGGCTTTTCTCAGCTCTAGGTATGTGAGAGGGACCGTGAGTTTGCGGCCTCAAGTGGAATGGACACTGCGACGCCCTGACGCGAAATAAGGCTGGGTATCCCTGCAGTGACTTGAATGCAGGCTCGTCTTGCATCTCCCAAGACGAAAGGATGTCTGAATTCCCTGTGCAGACCACAGAGAAAGACCTAGTTCCCCACCTCATCATGACCGAGGCCTCACATCCTTTGAAAATTCCAGAGGTACGCGGAGATCAGTGCCTCCAAAGAAGACGATGCCTGACTCCTCGTGAAACTTGATAGGAGTCCCAGGATTCCTGTGGCACGTGGAAAGGGACCCTTGGTCTCCCGCCTCAGCTGGACAGGCATCCCAATTGCCCTGCCAAGCCTCGAGGAGAATCCCGAGTTGTCCCTCGCAACTAGGCAGGAGTCCTGCCATCGCTGAACAAACACGTGTGTGGAAGGGCCATCCCCGTCGTAACTCGACAATATACCCCACGTTCCCACCGCAACTCGAGAAAAACAATGAGAGTTCCCCTTCGCCATAAAATGAGGCCCGATACCCTGCACTGCGTGCAGAGCAATTCCGTGTTGCACATCACACATGAAAGGAGCCTTGATTTCCTTGATGGCACTCCAGAGAAACCCCAAGAACACTGTTTCAAGGCTAGAGGGAACCTGAGGTCACTGTAGCAACGCGAAAGAGCTCCGTGGACCAAAAATCAACTCGAGATGAGAGTTTAGTCCCTGGCTTCGACTCCAGAGGAATATCACCTTACCACAAGCACCTCAAGAGGAGGCTTCTCTCAGCTCTAGGTATGTGAGAGGGACCCTGAGTTTGCGGCCTCAAGTGGAATGGACACCGCGATGCCCTGACTCAAAATTAGGCCGGATATCCCTGCAGTGACTGGAATGCAGGCTCGTCTTGCATCTCCCATGACGAAAGGATGTCTGAATCCCCTGTGGAGACCACAGAGAAAGACCTAGTTCCCCACCTCATCGCGACCGGAGGCCTCACATCCTTTGAAAACTCCAGAGGTAAGCGGAGATCAATGCCTCCGAAGGAGACGATGCCTGACTCCTCGTGAAACTTGATAGGAGTCCCAGGATTCCTGTGGCACGTGGAAAGGGACCCTTGGTCTCCCGCCTCAGCTGGAGAGGCGTCCCAATTGCCCTGCCAAGCCTCGAGGAGAATCCCGAGTTGTCCCTCGCAACTAGGCAGGAATCCTGACGTCGCTGAACAAACACGTGGGTGGAAGGTCCATCCCCGTCGTAACTCGAGAATATACCCCAGGTTCCCGCTGCAACTCGAGAAAAACCATGAGACTTCCCCCTTGCCGCGAGATGCAGCCCGATTCCCCTGCACTGCATGCAGAGCAATTCCGTGTTGCACATCACACATGAAAGGAGCCTTGATTTCCTTGATGGCACTCCAGAGAAACCCCAAGAACACTGTTTAAAGGCTAGAGGAATCCTGAGGTCACTGTAGCAACACAAAAAAGCTCTGTGGACCAACAATCAACTCGAGATGAAAGGTTAGTCCCTGGCTTCGACTCCAGAGGAATAACACCTTACCACAAGCACCTCAAGAGGAGGCTTCTCTCAGCTCTAGGTATGTGAGAGGGACCCTGAGTTTGCGGCCTCTAGTGGAATGGACACCGTGATGCCCTGACTCGAAATAAGGCCGGATACCCCTGCAGTGACTTGAATGCAGGCTCGTCTTGCCTCTCCCAAGACGAAAGGATGTCTGAAACCCCTGTGGAGACCACAGAGAAAGACCTAGTTCCCCACCTCATAGCGACCGGAGGCCTCACATCCTTTGAAAACTCCAGAGGTACGCGGAGATCAGTGCCTCCAAAGGAGACGATGCCTGACTCCTCGTGAAACTTGATAGGAGTCCCAGGATTCCTGTGGCATGTGGAAAGGGACCCTTGGTCTCCCGCCTCAGCTGGAGAGGCGTCCCAATTGCCCTGCCAAGCCTCGAGGAGAATCCCGAGTTGTCCCTCGCAACTAGGCTGGAATCCTGACGTCGCTGAACAAACACGTGTGTGGAAGGGCCATCCCCGTCGTAACTCGAGAATATAGCCCAGGTTCCCGCCGCAACTCGAGAAAAACCAAGAAACTTCCCCCTCGCCTCGAGATGAGGCCCGAATCCCCTGCATTGCGTACAAAGCAATTCCGTGTTGCACATCACACATGAAAGGAGCCTTGATTTCCTTGATGGCACTCCAGAGAAACCCCAAGAACACTGTTTCAAGGCTAGAGGGATGCTGAGGTCACTGTAGCAACACGAAAGAACTCTGTGGACCAAGAATCAACTCGAGATGAGAGGTTAGTCCCTGGCTTCGACTCCAGAGGAATACCACCTTACCACAAGCACCTCAAGAGGAGGCTTCTCTCAGCTCTAGGTATGTGAGAGGGACCCTGAGTTTGCAGCCTCAAGTGGAATGGGCACCATGATGCCCTGAGTCGAAATAAGGCCGGATACCCCTGCAGTGACTTGAATGCAGGCTCGTCTTGCCTCTCCCAAGATGAAAGGATGTCTGAATCCCCTGTGGAGACCACAGAGAAAGTCCTAGTTCCCCACCTCATCGCGACCGGAGGCCTCACATCCTTTGAAAACTCCAGAGGTACGCGGAGATCAGTGCCTCCAAAGGAGACCATGCCTGACTCCTCGTGAAACTTGATAGGAGTCCCAGGATTCCTGTGGCACGTGGAAAGGGACCCTTGGTCTCCTGCCTCAGCTGGAGAGGCGTCCCAATTGCCCTGCCAAGCCTCGAGGAGAATTCCGAGTTGTCCCTCACAACTAGGCAGGAGTCCTGACGTCGCTGAACAAACACGTGGTTAGAAGGGCCATCCCTGTCATAACTCGAAAATATACCCCCGGTTCCCGCCGCAACTCGAGAAAAACCATGAGACTTCCCCCTCGCCGCGAGATGAGGCCCGATTCCCCTGCACTGCGTGCAGAGCAATTCCGTCTTGCACATCACACATGAAAGAAGCCTTGCTTTCCTTGATGGCACTCCAGAGAAACCCCAAGAACACTGTTTCAAGGCTAGAGGGATCCTGAGGTCACTGTAGCAACACGAAAGAGCTCCGTGGACAAAAAATCAACTCGAGATGAGAGGTTAGTCCCTGGCTTCGACTCCAAAGAAATACCACCTTATCACAAGCACCTCAAGAGGAGGCTTCTCTCAGCTCTAGGTATGTGAGAGAGACCCTGCTTTTGCGGCCTCAAGTGGAATGGACACTGCGATGCCCTGACGCGAAATAAGGCCGGATATCCCTGCAGTAACTTGAATGCAGGCTCGTCTTGCATCTCCCAAGACGAAAGGATGTCTGAATCCCCTGTGGAGACCACAGAGAAAGACCTAGTTCCCCACCTCATCGCGACCGGAGGCCTCACATCCTTTGAAAACTCCAGAGGTACGCAGAGATCAGTGCCTCCAAAGGAGACGATGCCTGACTCCTCGTGAAACTTGATAGGAGTCCCAGGATTCCTGTGGCACGTGGAAAGGGACCCTTGGTCTCCCGCCTCAGCTGGAGAGGCGTCCCAATTGCCCTGCCAAGCCTCGAGGAGAATCCCGATTTGTCCTTCGCAACTAGGCAGGAGTCCTGACATCGCTGAACAAACACGTGTGTGAAAGAGCCATCCCCGTCGTAAGTCGAGAATATACCCCAGGTTCCCGCCGCAACTCGAGAAAAACCATGAGACTTCCCCCTCGCTGCGAGATGAGGCCCGATTCCCCTGCACTGCATGCAGAACAATTCCGTGTTGCACATCACACATGAAAGGAGCGTTGATTTCCGTGATGGCACTCCAGAGAAACCCCAAGAACACTGTTTCAAGGCTAGAGGGATCCTGAGGTCACTGTAGCCACACGAAAGAGCTCCGTGGACCAAAAATCAACTCGAGATGTGAGGTTAGTCCCTGGCTTCGACTCCAGAGGAATACCACCTTACCACAAGCACCTCAAGAGGAGGCTTTTCTCAGCTCTAGGTATGTGAGAGGGACCCTGAGTTTGCGGCCTCAAGTGAAATGGACACTGCGACGCCCTGACGCGAAATAAGGCTGGGTATCCCTGCAGTGACTTGAATGCAGGCTCGTCTTGCATCTCCCAAGACGAAAGGATGTCTGAATTCCCTGTGCAGACCACAGAGAAAGACCTAGTTCCCCACCTCATCATGACCGAGGCCTCACATCCTTTGAAAATTCCAGAGGTACGCGGAGATCAGTGCCTCCAAAGAAGACGATGCCTGACTCCTCGTGAAACTTGATAGGAGTCCCAGGATTCCTGTGGCACGTGGAAAGGGACCCTTGGTCTCCCGCCTCAGCTGGAGAGGCATCCCAATTGCCCTGCCAAGCCTCGAGGAGAATCCCGAGTTGTCCCTCGCAACTAGGCAGGAGTCCTACCATCGCTGAACAAACACGTGTGTGGAAGGGCCATCCCCGTCGTAACTCGACAATATACCCCACGTTCCCACCGCAACTCGAGAAAAACGATGAGAGTTCCCCTTCGCCATAAAATGAGGCCCGATACCCTGCACTGCGTGCACAGCAATTCCGTGTTGCACATCACACATGAAAGGAGCCTTGATTTCCTTGATGGCACTCCAGAGAAACCCCAAGAACACTGTTTCAAGGCTAGAGGGAACCTGAGGTCACTGCAGCAACGCGAAAGAGCTCCGTGGACCAAAAATCAACTCGAGATGAGAGTTTAGTCCCTGGCTTCGACTCCAGAGGAATACCACCTTACCACAAGCACCTCAAGAGGAGGCTTCTCTAAGCTCTAGGTATGTGAGAGGGACCCTGAGTTTGCGGCCTCCAGTGGAATGGACACCGCGATGCCCTGACTCGAAATTAGGCCGGATATCCCTGCAGTGACTGGAATGCAGGCTCGTCTTGCATCTCCCAAGACGAAAGGATGTCTGAATCCCCTGTGGAGACCACAGAGAAAGACCTAGTTTTCCACCTCATCGCGACCGGAGGCCTCACATCCTTTGAAAACTCCAGAGGTAAGCGGAGATCAATGCCTCCGAAGGAGACGATGCCTGACTCCTCGTGAAACTTGATAGGAGTCCCAGGATTCCTTTGGCACGTGGAAAGGGACGCTTGGTCTCCCGCCTCAGCTGGAGAGGCGTCCCAATTGCCCTGCCAAGCCTCGAGGAGAATCCCGAGTTGTCCCTCGCAACTAGGCAGGAATCCTGACGTCGCTGAACAAACACGTGGGTGGAAGGTCCATCCCCGTCGTAACTCGAGAATATACCCCAGGTTCCCGCTGCAACTCGAGAAAAACCATGAGACTTCCCCCTTGCCGCGAGATGCAGCCCGATTCCCCTGCACTGCATGCAGAGCAATTCCGTGTTGCACATCACACATGAAAGGAGCCTTGATTTCCTTGATGGCACTCCAGAGAAACCCCAAGAACACTGTTTCAAGGCTAGAGGAATCCTGAGGTCACTGTAGCAACACAAAAAAGCTCTGTGGACCAACAATCAACTCGAGATGAAAGGTTAGTCCCTGGCTTCGACTCCAGAGGAATACCACCTTACCACAAGCACCTCAAGAGGAGGCTTCTCTCAGCTCTAGCTATGTGAGAGGGACCCTGAGTTTGCGGCCTCAAGTGGAAAGGACACCGCGATGCCCTGACTCGAAATAAGGCCGGATATCCCTGCAGTGACTTGAATGCAGGCTCGTCTTGCATCTCCCAAGACGAAAGGATGTCTGAATCCCCTGTGGAGACCACAGAAAAAGACCTAGTTCCCCACCTCATCGCGACCGGAGGCCTCACATCCTTTGAAAACTCCAGAGGTACACAGAGATCAGTGCCTCCAAAGGAGACCATGCCTGACTCCTCGTGAAACTTGATAGGAGTCCCAGGATTCCTGTGGCACGTGGAAAGGGACACTTGGTCTCCCGCCTCAGCTGGAGAGGGGTCCCAATTGCCCTGCCAAGCCTCGAGGAGAATCCCGAGTTGTCCCTCGCAACTAGGCAGGAGTCCTGACGTTGCTGAACAAACACGTGGGTGGAAGGTCCATCCCGTCGTAACTCGAGAATATACCCCAGGTTCCCGCCGCAACTAGAGAAAACCCATGAGACTTCCCCCTCGTCGCGAGTTGAGGCCGGATTCCCCTGCACTGCGTGCATAGCAATGCCGTGTTGCACATCACACATGAAAGGAGCCTTGATTTCCTTGATGGCACTCCAGAGAAACCCCAAGAACACTGTTTCAAGGCTAGAGGGATCCTGAGGTCACTGTAGCAACACGAAAGAGCTCCGTGGCCCAAAAATCAACTCGAGATGAGAGGTTAGTTCCTGGCTTAGACTCCAGAGGAATACCACCTTACCACAAGCACCTCAAGAGGAGGCTTCTCTCAGCTTTAGGTATGTGAGAGGGACCCTGATTTTGCGGCCTCAAGTGGAATGGACACTGCGATGCCCTGACGCGAAATAAGGCCGGATATCCATGCAGTGACTTGAATGCAGGCTCGTCTTGCATCTCCCAAGATGAAAGGATGTCTGAATCCCCTGTGGAGACCACAGAGAAAGACCTAGTTCCCCACCTCATCGCGACCGGAGGCCTCACATCCTTTGAAAACTCCAGAGGTACGCGGAGATCAGTGCCTCCAAAGGAGACGATGCCTGACTCCTCGTGAAACTTGACAGGAGTCCCAGGATTCCTGTGGCACGTGGAAAGGGACCCTTGGTGTCCCGCCTCAGCTGGAGAGGCGTCCCAATTGCCCTGCCAAGCCTCGAGGAGAATCCCGAGTTGTCCCTCGCAACTAGGCAGGAGTCCTGACGTCGCTGAACAAACACGTGGGTGGAAGGGCCATCCCCATCGTAACTCGAGAATATACCCCAGGTTCCCGCCGCAACTAGAGAGAAACCATGATACTTCCCCCTCGCCGCGAGATGAGGCGCGATTCCCTTGCACTGCGTGCAGAGCAATTCCGTGTTGCACATCACACATGAAAGGAGCCTTGATTTCCTTGATGGCACTCCAGAGAAACCCCAAGAACACTGTTTCAAGGCTAGAGGGATCCTGAGGTCACTGGAGCAACACGAAAGAGCTCCGTGGACCAAAAATCAACTCGAGATGAGAGGTTAGTCCCTGGCTTCGAATCCAGATGAATACCACCTTACCACAAGCACCTCAAGAGGATGCTTCTCTCAGCTCTAGCTATGTGAGAGGGACCCTGAGTTTGCGGCCTCAAGTGGAATGGACACTGCGATGCCCTGCCGCGAAATAAGGCCGGATATCCCTGAAGTAACTTGAATGCAGGCTCGTCTTGCATCTCCCAAGACGAAAGGATGTCTGAATACCCTGTGGAGACCATAGAGAAAGACCTAGTTCCCCACCTCATCGCGACCGGAGGCCTCACATCCTTTGAAAACTCCAGAGGTACGCGGAGATCAGTGCCTCCAAATGAGACGATGCCTGACTCCTCGTGAAAATTGATTGGAGTCCCAGGATTCCTGTGGCACGTGGAAAGGGACCCTTGGTCTACCGCCTCAGCTGGAGAGGCGTCCCAATTGCCCTGCCAAGCCTCGAGGAGAATCCCGAGTTGTCCCTCGCAACTAGGCAGGAGTCCTGACGTCGCTGAACAAACACGTGGGTGGAAGGGCCATCCCCGTCGTAACTCGAGAATATACCCCAGGTTCCCGCCGCAACTCGAGAAAAACCATGAGACTTCCCATTCGCCGAGAGATGAGGCCCGATTCCCCTGCACTGCGTGCAGAGCAATTCCGTGTTGCACATCACACTTGAAAGGAGCCTTGATTACCTTGATGGCACTCCAGAGAAACCCCAAGAACACTGTTTCAAGGCTAGAGGAATCCTGAGGTCACTGCAGCAACGCGAAAGAGCTCCGTGGACCAAAAATCAACTCGAGATGAGAGTTTAGTCCCTGGCTTCGACTCCAGAGGAATACCACCTTACCACAAGCACCTCAAGAGGAGGCTTCTCTAAGCTCTAGGTATGTGAGAGGGACCCTGAGTTTGCGGCCTCCAGTGGAATGGACACCGCGATGCCCTGACTCGAAATTAGGCCGGATATCCCTGCAGTGACTGGAATGCAGGCTCGTCTTGCATCTCCCAAGACGAAAGGATGTCTGAATCCCCTGTGGAGACCACAGAGAAAGACCTAGTTCCCCACCTCATCGCGACCGGAGGCCTCACATCCTTTGAAAACTCCAGAGGTAAGCGGAGATCAATGCCTCCGAAGGAGACGATGCCTGACTCCTCGTGAAACTTGATAGGAGTCCCAGGATTCCTTTGGCACGTGGAAAGGGACGCTTGGTCTCCCGCATCAGCTGGAGAGGCGTCCCAATTGCCCTGCCAAGCCTCGAGGAGAATCCCGAGTTGTCCCTCGCAACTAGGCAGGAATCCTGACGTCGCTGAACAAACACGTGGGTGGAAGGTCCATCCCCGTCGTAACTCGAGAATATACCCCAGGTTCCCGCTGCAACTCGAGAAAAACCATGAGACTTCCCCCTTGCCGCGAGATGCAGCCCGATTCCCCTGCACTGCATGCAGAGCAATTCCGTGTTGCACATCACACATGAAAGGAGCCTTGATTTCCTTGATGGCACTCCAGAGAAACCGCAAGAACACTGTTTCAAGGCTAGAGGAATCCTGAGGTCACTGTAGCAACACAAAAAAGCTCTGTGGACCAACAATCAACTCGAGATGAAAGGTTAGTCCCTGGCTTCGACTCCAGAGGAATACCACCTTACCACAAGCACCTCAAGAGGAGGCTTCTCTCAGCTCTAGCTATGTGAGAGGGACCCTGAGTTTGCGGCCTCAAGTGGAATGGACACTGCGATGCCCTGACTCGAAATAAGGCCGGATATCCCTGCAGTGACTTGAATGCAGGCTCGTCTTGCATCTCCCAAGACGAAAGGATGTCTGAATCCCCTGTGGAGACCACAGAAAAAGACCTAGTTCCCCACCTCATCGCGACCGGAGGCCTCACATCCTTTGAAAACTCCAGAGGTACACAGAGATCTGTGCCTCCAAAGGAGACCATGCCTGACTCCTCGTGAAACTTGATAGGAGTCCCAGGATTCCTGTGGCACGTGGAAAGGGACCCTTGGTCTCCCGCCTCAGCTGGAGAGGGGTCCCAATTGCCCTGCCAAGCCTCGAGGAGAATCCCGAGTTGTCCCTCGCAACTAGGCAGGAGTCCTGACGTTGCTGAACAAACACGTGGGTGGAAGGTCCATCCCGTCGTAACTCGAGAATATACCCCAGGTTCCCGCCGCAACTAGAGAAAACCCATGAGACTTCCCCCTCGTCGCGAGTTGAGGCCGGATTCCCCTGCACTGCGTGCATAGCAATGCCGTGTTGCACATCACACATGAAAGGAGCCTTGATTTCCTTGATGGCACTCCAGAGAAACCCCAAGAACACTGTTTCAAGGCTAGAGGGATCCTGAGGTCACTGTAGCAACACGAAAGAGCTCCGTGGCCCAAAAATCAACTCGAGATGAGAGGTTAGTTCCTGGCTTAGACTCCAGAGGAATACCACCTTACCACAAGCACCTCAAGAGGAGGCTTCTCTCAGCTTTAGGTATGTGAGAGGGACCCTGATTTTGCGGCCTCAAGTGGAATGGACACTGCGATGCCCTGACGCGAAATAAGGCCGGATATCCATGCAGTGACTTGAATGCAGGCTCGTCTTGCATCTCCCAAGATGAAAGGATGTCTGAATCCCCTGTGGAGACCACAGAGAAAGACCTAGTTCCCCACCTCATCGCGACCGGAGGCCTCACATCCTTTGAAAACTCCAGAGGTACGCGGAGATCAGTGCCTCCAAAGGAGACGATGCCTGACTCCTCGTGAAACTTGACAGGAGTCCCAGGATTCCTGTGGCACGTGGAAAGGGACCCTTGGTGTCCCGCCTCAGCTGGAGAGGCGTCCCAATTGCCCTGCCAAGCCTCGAGGAGAATCCCGAGTTGTCCCTCGCAACTAGGCAGGAGTCCTGACGTCGCTGAACAAACACGTGTGTGGAAGGGCCATCCCCGTCGTAACTCGAGAATATACCCCAGGTTCCCGCCGCAACTCGAGAAAAACCATGAGACTTCCCCCTCGCCGCGAGATGAGGCGCGATTCCCCTGCACTGCGTGCAGAGCAATTCCGTTTTGCACATCACACATGAAAGGAGCCTTGATTTCCATGATGGCACTCCAGAGAAACCCCAAGAACACTGTTTCAAGGCTAGAGGGATCCTGAGGTCACTGTAGCAACACGAAAGAGCTCCGTGGCCCAAAAATCAACTCGAGATGAGAGGTAAGTCCCTGGCTTCGAATCCAGATGAATACCACCTTACCACAAGCACCTCAAGAGGATGCTTCTCTCAGCTCTAGCTATGTGAGAGGGACCCTGAGTTTGCGGCCTCAAGTGGAATGGACACCGCGATGCCCTGACTCGAAATAAGGCCGGATATCCCTGCAGTGACTTGAATGCAGGCTCGTCTTGCATCTCCCAAGACGAAAGGATGTCTGAATCCCCTGTGGAGGCCACAGAGAAAGACCTAGTTCCCCACCTCATGGCGACCGGAGGCCTCACATCCTTTGAAAACTCCAGAGGTACGCGGAGATCAGTGCCTCCAAAGGAGACGATGCCTGACTCCTCGTGAAACTTGATAGGAGTCCCAGGATTCCTGTGGCACGTGGAAAGGGACCCTTGGTGTCCCGCCTCAGCTGGAGAAGCGTCCCAATTGCCCTGCCAAGCCTCGAGGAGAATCCCGAGTTGTCCCTCGCAACTAGGCAGGAGTCCTGACGTCGCTGAAAAAACACGTGGGTGGAAGGGCCATCCCCATCGTAACTCGAGAATATACCCCAGGTTCCCGCCGCAACTAGAGAGAAACCATGATACTTCCCCCTCGCCGCGAGATGAGGCGCGATTCCCTTGCACTGCGTGCAGAGCAATTCCGTGTTGCACATCACACATGAAAGGAGCCTTGATTTCCTTGATGGCACTCCAGAGAAACCCCAAGAACTCTGTTTCAAGGCTAGAGGGATCCTGAGGTCACTGGAGCAACACGAAAGAGCTCCGTGGACCAAAAATCAACTCGAGATGAGAGGTTAGTCCCTGGCTTCGAATCCAGATGAATACCACCTTACCACAAGCACCTCAAGAGGATGCTTCTCTCAGCTCTAGCTATGTGAGAGGGACCCTGAGTTTGCGGCCTCAAGTGGAATGGACACTGCGATGCCCTGACGCGAAATAAGGCCGGATATCCCTGAAGTAACTTGAATGCAGGCTCGTCTTGCATCTCCCAAGACGAAAGGATGTCTGAATACCCTGTGGAGACCATAGAGAAAGACCTAGTTCCCCACCTCATCGCGACCGGAGGCCTCACATCCTTTGAAAACTCCAGAGGTACGCGGAGATCAGTGCCTCCAAATGAGACGATGCCTGACTCCTCGTGAAACTTGATTGGAGTCCCAGGATTCCTGTGGCACGTGGAAAGGGACCCTTGGTCTACCGCCTCAGCTGGAGAGGCGTCCCAATTGCCCTGCCAAGCCTCGAGGAGAATCCCGAGTTGTCCCTCGCAACTAGGCAGGAGTCCTGACGTCGCTGAACAAACACGTGGGTGGAAGGGCCATCCCCGTCGTAACTCGAGAATATACCCCAGGTTCCCGCCGCAACTCGAGAAAAACCATGAGACTTCCCATTCGCCGCGAGATGAGGCCCGATTCCCCTGCACTGCGTGCAGAGCAATTCCGTGTTGCACATCACACTTGAAAGGAGCCTTGATTACCTTGATGGCACTCCAGAGAAACCCCAAGAACACTGTTTCAAGGCTAGAGGGATCCTGAGGTCACTGTAGCAACATGAAAGAGCTCCGTGGACCAAAAATCAACTCGAGATGAGAGGTTAGTCCCTGGCTTCGACTCCAGAGGAATACCACCTTACCACAAGCACCTCACGAGAAGGCTTCTCTCAGCTCTAGGTATGTGAGAGGGACCCTGAGTTTGCGGCCTCAAGTGGAATGGACACCCCGATGCCATGACTCGAAATAAGGCCGGATATCCCTGCAGTGACTTGAATGCAGGCTCGTCTTGCATCTCCCAAGACGAAAGGATGTCTGAATCCCCTGTGGAGACCACAGAGAAAGACCTAGTTCCCCACCTCATCGCGACCGGAGGCCTCACATCCTTTGAAAATTCCAGAGGTACGCAGAGATCAGTGCCTCCAAAGGAGACCATGCCTGACTCCTCGTGAAACTTGATAGGAGTCCCAGGATTCCTGTGTCACGTGGAAAGGGACCCTTGGTCTCCCGCCTCAGCTGGAGAGGCGTCCCAATTGCCCTGCCAAGCCTCGAGGAGAATTCCGAGTTGTCCCTCGCAACTAGGCAGGAGTCCTGACGTCGCTGAACAAACACGTGGTTAGAAGGGCCATCCCCGTCATAACTCGAAAATATACCCCAGGTTCCCGCCGCAACTCGAGAAAAACCATGAGACTTCCCCCTCGCTGTGATATGAGGCCCGATTCCCCTGCACTGCGTGAAGAGCAATTCCGTGTTGCACATCATACATGAAAGGAGCCTTGATTTCCTTGATGGCACTCCAGAGAAACCCCAAGAACACTGTTTCAAGGCTAGAGGAATCCTGAGGTCACTGTAGCAACACAAAAAAGCTCTGTGGACCAACAATCAACTCGAGATGAAAGGTTAGTCCCTGGCTTCGACTCCAGAGGAATACCACCTTACCACAAGCACCTCAAGAGGAGGCTTCTCTCAGCTCTAGCTATGTGAGAGGGACCCTGAGTTTGCGGCCTCAAGTGGAAAGGACACCGCGATGCCCTGACTCGAAATAAGGCCGGATATCCCTGCAGTGACTTGAATGCAGGCTCGTCTTGCCTCTCCCAAGACGAAAGGATGTCTGAAACCCCTGTGGAGACCACAGAGAAAGACCTAGTTCCCCACCTCATAGCGACCGGAGGCCTCACATCCTTTGAAAACTCCAGAGGTACGCGGAGATCAGTGCCTCCAAAGGAGACGATGCCTGACTCCTCGTGAAACTTGATAGGAGTCCCAGGATTCCTGTGGCATGTGGAAAGGGACCCTTGGTCTCCCGCCTCAGCTGGAGAGGCGTCCCAATTGCCCTGCCAAGCCTCGAGGAGAATCCCGAGTTGTCCCTCGCAACTAGGCTGGAATCCTGACGTCGCTGAACAAACACGTGTGTGGAAGGGCCATCCCCGTCGTAACTCGAGAATATAGCCCAGGTTCCCGCCGCAACTCGAGAAAAACCAAGAAACTTCCCCCTCGCCTCGAGATGAGGCCCGAATCCCCTGCATTGCGTACAAAGCAATTCCGTGTTGCACATCACACATGAAAGGAGCCTTGATTTCCTTGATGGCACTCCAGAGAAACCCCAAGAACACTGTTTCAAGGCTAGAGGGATGCTGAGGTCACTTGTAGCAACACGAAAGAACTCTGTGGACCAAGAATCAACTCGAGATGAAGAGGTTAGTCCCTGGCTTCGACTCCAGAGGAATACCACCTTACCACAAGCACCTCAAGAGGAGGCTTCTCTCAGCTCTAGGTATGTGAGAGGGACCCTGAGTTTGCAGCCTCAAGTGGAATGGGCACCATGATGCCCTGAGTCGAAATAAGGCCGGATACCCCTGCAGTGACTTGAATGCAGGCTCGTCTTGCCTCTCCCAAGATGAAAGGATGTCTGAATCCCCTGTGGAGACCACAGAGAAAGTCCTAGTTCCCCCACCTCATCGCGACCGGAGGCCTCACATCCTTTGAAACCTCCAGAGGTACGCGGAGATCAGTGCCTCCAAAGGAGACCATGCCTGACTCCTCGTGAAACTTGATAGGAGTCCCAGGATTCCTGTGGCACGTGGAAAGGGACCCCTTGGTCTCCCTGCCTCAGCTGGAGAGGCGTCCCAATTGCCCTGCCAAGCCTCGAGGAGAATTCCGAGTTGTCCCTCACAACTAGGCAGGAGTCCTGACGTCGCTGAACAAACACGTGGTTAGAAGGGCCATCCCTGTCATAACTCGAAAATATACCCCCGGTTCCCGCCGCAACTCGAGAAAAACCATGAGACTTCCCCCTCGCCGCGAGATGAGGCCCGATTCCCCTGCACTGCGTGCAGAGCAATTCCGTCTTGCACATCACACATGAAAGAAGCCTTGCTTTCCTTGATGGCACTCCAGAGAAACCCCAAGAACACTGTTTCAAGGCTAGAGGGATCCTGAGGTCACTGTAGCAACACGAAAGAGCTCCGTGGACAAAAAATCAACTCGAGATGAGAGGTTAGTCCCTGGCTTCGACTCCAAAGAAATACCACCTTATCACAAGCACCTCAAGAGGAGGCTTCTCTCAGCTCTAGGTATGTGAGAGAGACCCTGCTTTTTGCGGCCTCAAGTGGAATGGACACTGCGATGCCCTGACGCGAAATAAGGCCGGATATCCCTGCAGTAACTTGAATGCAGGCTCGTCTATGCATCTCCCAAGACGAAAGGATGTCTGAATCCCCTGTGGAGACCACAGAGAAAGACCCACCTCATCGCGACCGGAGGCCTCACATCCTTTGAAAACTCCAGAGGTACGCAGAGATCAGTGCCTCCAAAGGAGACGATGCCTGACTCCTCGTGAAACTTGATAGGAGTCCCAGGATTCCTGTGGCACGTGGAAAGGGACCCTTGGTCTCCCGCCTCAGCTGGAGAGGCGTCCCAATTGCCCTGCCAAGCCTCGAGGAGAATCCCGATTTGTCCTTCGCAACTAGGCAGGAGTCCTGACATCGCTGAACAAACACGTGTGTGAAAGAGCCATCCCCGTCGTAAGTCGAGAATATACCCCAGGTTCCCGCCGCAACTCGAGAAAAAACCATGAGACTTCCCCCTCGCTGCGAGATGAGGCCCGATTCCCCTGCACTGCATGCAGAACAATTCCGTGTTGCACATCACACATGAAAGGAGCGTTGATTTCCGTGATGGCACTCCAGAGAAACCCCAAGAACACTGTTTCAAGGCTAGAGGGATCCTGAGGTCACTGTAGCCACACGAAAGAGCTCCGTGGACCAAAAATCAACTCGAGATGTGAGGTTAGTCCCTGGCTTCGACTCCAGAGGAATACCACCTTACCACAAGCACCTCAAGAGGAGGCTTTTCTCAGCTCTAGGTATGTGAGAGGGACCCTGAGTTTGCGGCCTCAAGTGAAATGGACACTGCGACGCCCTGACGCGAAATAAGGCTGGGTATCCCTGCAGTGACTTGAATGCAGGCTCGTCTTGCATCTCCCAAGACGAAAGGATGTCTGAATTCCCTGTGCAGACCACAGAGAAAGACCTAGTTCCCCACCTCATCATGACCGAGGCCTCACATCCTTTGAAAATTCCAGAGGTACGCGGAGATCAGTGCCTCCAAAGAAGACGATGCCTGACTCCTCGTGAAACTTGATAGGAGTCCCAGGATTCCTGTGGCACGTGGAAAGGGACCCTTGGTCTCCCGCCTCAGCTGGAGAGGCATCCCAATTGCCCTGCCAAGCCTCGAGGAGAATCCCGAGTTGTCCCTCGCAACTAGGCAGGAGTCCTACCATCGCTGAACAAACACGTGTGTGGAAGGGCCATCCCCGTCGTAACTCGACAATATACCCCACGTTCCCACCGCAACTCGAGAAAAACGATGAGAGTTCCCCTTCGCCATAAAATGAGGCCCGATACCCTGCACTGCGTGCACAGCAATTCCGTGTTGCACATCACACATGAAAGGAGCCTTGATTTCCTTGATGGCACTCCAGAGAAACCCCAAGAACACTGTTTCAAGGCTAGAGGGAACCTGAGGTCACTGCAGCAACGCGAAAGAGCTCCGTGGACCAAAAATCAACTCGAGATGAGAGTTTAGTCCCTGGCTTCGACTCCAGAGGAATACCACCTTACCACAAGCACCTCAAGAGGAGGCTTCTCTAAGCTCTAGGTATGTGAGAGGGACCCTGAGTTTGCGGCCTCCAGTGGAATGGACACCGCGATGCCCTGACTCGAAATTAGGCCGGATATCCCTGCAGTGACTGGAATGCAGGCTCGTCTTGCATCTCCCAAGACGAAAGGATGTCTGAATCCCCTGTGGAGACCACAGAGAAAGACCTAGTTTTCCACCTCATCGCGACCGGAGGCCTCACATCCTTTGAAAACTCCAGAGGTAAGCGGAGATCAATGCCTCCGAAGGAGACGATGCCTGACTCCTCGTGAAACTTGATAGGAGTCCCAGGATTCCTTTGGCACGTGGAAAGGGACGCTTGGTCTCCCGCCTCAGCTGGAGAGGCGTCCCAATTGCCCTGCCAAGCCTCGAGGAGAATCCCGAGTTGTCCCCTCGCAACTAGGCAGGAATCCTGACGTCGCTGAACAAACACGTGGGTGGAAGGTCCATCCCCGTCGTAACTCGAGAATATACCCCAGGTTCCCGCTGCAACTCGAGAAAAACCATGAGACTTCCCCCTTGCCGCGAGATGCAGCCCGATTCCCCTGCACTGCATGCAGAGCAATTCCGTGTTGCACATCACACATGAAAGGAGCCTTGATTTCCTTGATGGCACTCCAGAGAAACCCCAAGAACACTGTTTCAAGGCTAGAGGAATCCTGAGGTCACTGTAGCAACACAAAAAAGCTCTGTGGACCAACAATCAACTCGAGATGAAAGGTTAGTCCCTGGCTTCGACTCCAGAGGAATACCACCTTACCACAAGCACCTCAAGAGGAGGCTTCTCTCAGCTCTAGCTATGTGAGAGGGACCCTGAGTTTGCGGCCTCAAGTGGAAAGGACACCGCGATGCCCTGACTCGAAATAAGGCCGGATATCCCTGCAGTGACTTGAATGCAGGCTCGTCTTGCATCTCCCAAGACGAAAGGATGTCTGAATCCCCTGTGGAGACCACAGAAAAAGACCTAGTTCCCCACCTCATCGCGACCGGAGGCCTCACATCCTTTGAAAACTCCAGAGGTACACAGAGATCAGTGCCTCCAAAGGAGACCATGCCTGACTCCTCGTGAAACTTGATAGGAGTCCCAGGATTCCTGTGGCACGTGGAAAGGGACACTTGGTCTCCCGCCTCAGCTGGAGAGGGGTCCCAATTGCCCTGCCAAGCCTCGAGGAGAATCCCGAGTTGTCCCTCGCAACTAGGCAGGAGTCCTGACGTTGCTGAACAAACACGTGGGTGGAAGGTCCATCCCGTCGTAACTCGAGAATATACCCCAGGTTCCCGCCGCAACTAGAGAAAACCCATGAGACTTCCCCCTCGTCGCGAGTTGAGGCCGGATTCCCCTGCACTGCGTGCATAGCAATGCCGTGTTGCACATCACACATGAAAGGAGCCTTGATTTCCTTGATGGCACTCCAGAGAAACCCCAAGAACACTGTTTCAAGGCTAGAGGGATCCTGAGGTCACTGTAGCAACACGAAAGAGCTCCGTGGCCCAAAAATCAACTCGAGATGAGAGGTTAGTTCCTGGCTTAGACTCCAGAGGAATACCACCTTACCACAAGCACCTCAAGAGGAGGCTTCTCTCAGCTTTAGGTATGTGAGAGGGACCCTGATTTTGCGGCCTCAAGTGGAATGGACACTGCGATGCCCTGACGCGAAATAAGGCCGGATATCCATGCAGTGACTTGAATGCAGGCTCGTCTTGCATCTCCCAAGATGAAAGGATGTCTGAATCCCCTGTGGAGACCACAGAGAAAGACCTAGTTCCCCACCTCATCGCGACCGGAGGCCTCACATCCTTTGAAAACTCCAGAGGTACGCGGAGATCAGTGCCTCCAAAGGAGACGATGCCTGACTCCTCGTGAAACTTGACAGGAGTCCCAGGATTCCTGTGGCACGTGGAAAGGGACCCTTGGTGTCCCGCCTCAGCTGGAGAGGCGTCCCAATTGCCCTGCCAAGCCTCGAGGAGAATCCCGAGTTGTCCCTCGCAACTAGGCAGGAGTCCT